>NC_139030.1:83473427-83924034 GCF_964662115.1 Mustela nivalis
CCAATAAAATGCTGTCTTATCTCCCATAAAGTGTTTTGTTAGTGAAGATTGGTTCTCAGTAGTTTCATTCCTCCCTGAAACAAAAATCGTCACTGTCCTATGAGGGGAAAATAAAATTGACAAATCACAGCAGGGGGACATTCTGTAATTGATACATTTCCTTTGGATCTTTGCAGTGGGAGGAAGTGAGTATAATGGATGAGAAAAACACACCAATCCGAACCTACCAAGTGTGCAACGTGATGGAACCCAGCCAAAATAACTGGCTGCGAACTGACTGGATCCCCCGAGAGGGGGCCCAGAGGGTGTACATTGAGATCAAGTTCACCTTGAGAGACTGCAACAGTCTTCCGGGTGTCATGGGAACTTGCAAGGAGACGTTCAATCTCTACTACTACGAATCAGACAATGACAAAGAGCGTTTCATTCGAGAGAGCCAGTTTGCCAAGATTGACACCATTGCAGCCGACGAGAGCTTCACCCAAGTGGACATTGGTGACAGAATCATGAAGCTGAACACCGAGATCCGGGATGTAGGGCCACTGAGCAAAAAGGGGTTTTACCTGGCTTTTCAGGATGTGGGGGCCTGCATCGCCCTGGTCTCAGTGCGTGTGTTCTACAAGAAATGTCCGCTCACTGTTCGCAATCTGGCCCAGTTTCCAGACACCATCACAGGGGCTGATACATCTTCCCTGGTGGAAGTTCGAGGCTCCTGTGTCAACAACTCAGAAGAGAAGGATGTGCCAAAAATGTACTGTGGGGCAGATGGTGAATGGCTGGTACCCATTGGCAACTGCCTGTGCAATGCTGGGCATGAAGAGAGGAATGGAGAATGCCAAGGTAAGAAGAGCCATATTGTACTTTTCATTAGGGCTTAGTGCACGTAATTAAATCAGAGATGAGACTAAATGGAGTAAAGCCAGTAATTAGCAGCCCCGGTGGGATGTGGTGGGACAGAGGGGGTCTAATGAGTAAGTGCTATAGCTCCAGGTGGCGATGCTAAGACGTTTCTAATACTGACAAAATAAATGATGCTGTGTAATCAGCAGAAGGCCAAACACATTTGCTAACAGGCACTTAGATCTGAACCGGCTTGATGTGCCCTCTGAAATGTAAATGAACAAGCTGAAGAAACAGACCTGATTGATCCTTACTTAAAGAGGGCAGACACATTTTCCAACCCTAGTTTTCCCTGTGTGTGGACCTGGTAAAATGGCAAAGACAGTGATATTTACCACCTCTTGTGGTATATTTATGTACACAAATGACTAAAATGTGAAGTAAGGATTCCAGTCTTGCAAATCCCTCTTGCTAAAAGTATAGTTCTTCAGGCCTCATGGACCAGTGTAGATGTGGCCCAATGAAACGGCGTGACAAGGTTTCAAGTGCGTTCTGTTCCACTGAGCTCCCGTTGATAGGGTCTGCAAGTGACGTTAATCTTGATGGAAGACCTCTTGATTTCCCTGAGGAGGTGATAAACAGCTAGTGAGAGTCTTATTCGATCTGTGTGGTCAGAGGCAATAGTAAATTGTGGTCCATTTTGGTTATTGAGTTTTTGGAGAAATCCAGACTTTTGTATCATGTTAATTACTACTTACCCCATTACTAAGGTGATTTTTTTCTTTCTTAACCTGCAGTCGAGTGTATGCAATTCTTTCTTTCCTTATTTCCCCTTTCTGGGGAGTCGTTAAAATATTCTTCTTTGTAGCAGCTTTGTTTCCAAGTAAGAGATGAGAGGACTTCGTATTTATATGGATTGCTTGTTTTGTGTGTGGATTAAGGCTTAAAAAAATCAGTTATCCCAAGGTTGTTATTTTTACTTGCTGTTTATTTTTAGTGCTTATCGATAATCTGCTGCCACCAGTCTTACTATGGTTACTACTAAACAGTGTAACTCTGGGCCCGACTATGGAACAGATCCGATTAATCTGTTCTCAAGGTGATTGTTGAGCTGTAGACTGATTGCCACATGGTTCATCTGATTTGGTGATTAAAGACCCTGAAATAACTGACTGCCAAACAATTTGTCTGGCATTTCAACCACCTTAATGACAGAGTGGGATTTACTATGGGACAATCCACTTCACAGACTGGAAGTCAACAGTTATAACCTGAAGAAAGTTGCATTTTTGATAATTTGATGTCCTAGATTATACGTTTTTCCCCTTTTATAATTTATACTGTTTTAAAGTGTCATTCTTGATTTGTTAGTTATTTCCAGGAGTAGCTAAGAAGGAATGCTGTGAATTCATTGCAAATAAAATAATAAAGGCTGGCTACCTTTTCTGGTGACTCAGAGTAAAAAGGTAAACTCCTAAATTGGAAAATTTTAAAGTTGGAATTTAAAGTTGTTTCCGGTTGTTTTTTGCCAAGATTCATTTCTTGATCACTGTGCTAGCTCTTGACTTAGCAACTGCTAGAGGAGCTGTACCAAATTGAAACCCCGAAATGTATTCTAGTCTTAGTATTAGAACATACGTGAGTGCGTTGTTACTGGCACCTAAACTGCAATCATCATAGCAGGTACAGTGACGTGAACAGGGCGATGACACTGTATCACGTTTTAGAGTGAATTATTCTGCCTTGTCGATTTTTGTAAGAGAGCACTTGCACATCTTCACATGTCAAGATTCTTCTATGTATTTAAAAAAGAGAGAAAGAGAGAGAACACCATTGTCTCCCATTTCCTGCTCTGGCATTAGTATATCTCTGTATCTAATGTCATTGATTTTCAATTGTTACAGAGCCCAGTAACTCATACATTGCTACACTGTGAAACTCCTTGACATTTTTACAACCCAAATTAGAAGAAGAGGAGAAAAAGATGGAGGGAAAAGTGAATGTAAAGCCAATTGAACATTTTAGTGGTTTTCTTTATGGAAATAATCTTGGGAATTCAGTTAATCATATGGTTCATGGAAGGGTGGGGCTCCGTGTTTTGGATTCAGTCTGTCTCTAAGCAAACTACTCCTAATACAAGGCCAGATATTTAATGGAAGGGGAGGTTGATTGAGGCCGTGTTTTTTTTTTTTTTTTTTTTAGAATCTTCATTGTTTTCTTTCTGGCTACCCAAGTATTTTCTTTGCTGCTCATAAATGACTAACTCTTTCGAACGACATTTTTTGAACAAAATATTGCCCTTTGTTTATTTATTTTTATTTTTATTTGACAGAGAGATCACAGGTAGAGAGGCAGGCGGGGGTTGGGGGGGGAAGTCTCCTCACTGAGCAGGGAGCCCGATGTGGGACTCGATCCCAGGACCCTGGGATCATGACCTGAGCCGAAGGCAGAGGCTTTAACCCACTGAGCCACCCAGGTGCCCCTGTTTGTTTGTTCTTAATACTACCAGGTGGGCATTGCTGATGAATTAAGGGGGAAAGGAAAAACTTAGAATGGCAAGATTCTTCAACTCCAAACCTGAGTGAGACTTTTCTAAAGATGACTCAAGACTGTGAAAATCTTGGGAGTAATAAAAATGGTCCTCTTCATCCTTGACTTCATTACTGGGAAGCAACCAGGTAGAGCAGAAAGAACACGGAGACAAAGAAATGTGTCTCATTGTGGTCACATAAATAACTGTATGACCTTGAGCACAATTCTTAAGCCCTTTTCATCTATAAAATGAGTTGAAAATAATTGTACTTAGCTTACAGTCTTGCTGCGAGGACACAGTGATGTAAGATTAGTAAAAGTCACCTTTTAGATCCGAAAGCATTAAACCTATGTTCATGCTAGCAGTTCTTTATTTACTCGGTTCTTCCCACAGTCCTAGCTGTGGACTTGAAGGATGTTGAGTGGAACGAGTGAAAGAGAAGTTCATCCATCTCCCAGCCCCTCTTGGAAGTCAAGGCTAAAGATAGGAGGGAAGCACTGCCCTTGTCCTAACAAAGAATAATGTCTATTTTCACACTGCATGTTGAAAATGATATGTAGAGAATGTCATCTTATTTCTCTCCTGTTGGAAAGCGGACTTCCCTTTGAGCGAGGGAAAAGTGATTTGGGGGCGGGACCAGAAAGACCAGGGCGCAAAGAGAGCTTAAGAAGGGATATAAAGGGGAACTGGCAAGTCTTCAGAACTGTGGCAGCAGGTTCCTCCCCAATTGTCTTTTCAGTGGGCCTACTGTTGCCGGCCGAATGGGACAGGTGAAAGGTCACCCACTTCCTCATCCATCTTCCTTGGGGTCTGGGAGGTCAGAGTGAAGATGGATTAAGATCTTACATGTTTGACAAAGGATCCTTGGGCAAAAATGGCCAGGGTGGGTGGGGGCCTGGGGTGTGCTGTTGTTTGAATCGAACCCCCGTCAGCTGCGGGAGTCCTCAAGGGACTTTGGGGACAGAACGACACTTCCTCTTGGCGTTCTTACCTCCAAGCAGTACATGCTAATGGTGCGGCGCAGGATGGAGTGGTACGTCAGAAGTGTCAAGAGGTGACGGCAGGCTTGCCCCCTGAAGCAGCTGCAAGTTCATTCTGTTCTTGAATAACATTTTCTGAAATGATGCGGCTCTGTCTCCTCGGGCAACGAAGAGGAGTAGTAGCCGCTCCTCTGTCTTCTCCAGGAGAAGGCGGGGCCGGCGGGTCTCAGCTGCAGCTCGAACTCCGTGACTGGTTGCAGAGGAGTCACGGCTCTGGTTAGTCGTCTGACCAGGTCTCCTCAAACCTGGTCTCCTTTCTTTCCTTAGGAGAAAGCAAAAATATACCTCAGACCCTGGCACTGCCCCCCCCCCACCTCCCACATATACCCCCCAGGGAGGAAACGGTCCAGATATTTTTAGAAGGTTGTTTTCATTACTTCAGGAAGATGAAACCGACAAAGAGAGGAAAAGATTCTTTATTAACATGTTTTCTGCGTAATTAAAAAGCTGAAAAATGAAAGGAAAGCCACAGATTTACTCTTTGTGAAATATTAATAAGCACTATTTTAGAGCGTATATATAAAAATGAGACTAAGTAAGAGAAAGAAGGCGTTCTTCTGGAGTCACTCTTCAAGCCAAAGAATGACAATGGTGACAAAGTCGAGCTCCACAGGAATCAAGCCTTGCTAAAAGACACGTTGTTGCTGTAGATTGTTTGGGGTCTTCCATGTCCAGGACCTGTAGACATGGTAGACATGTCGATGTCTTATCATTAATATATGATGCCTTCATATCAGCAAAAGGTGTCAGTCAAAGCTCCTATGAGAAGGAACAAGACAGAAAATGTTTTGATGGCCATTAACAAGACTATTTCCAATTTGGGCTCTGAAAAGAGGGGAGAGAGTTTTATGTTTAAAAAAAAAAAAAAAAAGAGAAAGAAAGAAATTACTTTCTTTTTCCCACTCTACTCTAGAGAGACCTCAGGAGAAATAAGTACTGGCAAGGAAGCATTTAAAATATAGTTCAGAGAGATGCTGCTTCATATCCTTTCCACCTTTGAAATTTTTCTCCTGCCTTTGAATCAATGTCTTTAAGTATCAATTGCTTGCATCACATGGCTGCTTTTATCTCCAGCTTTGAAGCCGGCTGTGATCACTGAAAGATGCAATTCTTTATATCCAAAAAGAGCAGGGTTTAATTATTGTGCTTTTTCTGTTATACTTTTTTTTTTTTTTAATGACTCCCCCCTCCACCTGCACCTTCTTCGCGTGACCAGGGTTCTTTCCTGAGTGTGCATCATGTGTCTGTTTTGGGCGCGCCAAAGCATCACATAGGAATGACCTCAGTGAGGGACTTTTGAATATGGTACTTAAGCTTTGATGACTTATTTTACTTAACTGGGCTTCCTCTTACCTTTTAAAAATGAAGTAAGACATCATGATTCTGTGAAGACCTGAATCTTTGGAAAAAAGACTGAATGAATGGCTTCTCAGTTAGTTTACTGTGCAAAGCAGAGCTGGTTGTGATAGAAGTTTGACTTTCCTGTCATTGAACTTGACTACTTCAGGTGTAGGTTGTTTTTTTTATCCCACCCCCCATTTAATTGATGAATTTCACATTACCAAAGAACAGCATACTTCAAACTCTAAAACTTTTTATGACTTACCACTCTTTATAATTTATAATTTGCCAGACAGCTCAAATATTCTCTTTACTCATGTAGTTTAAAAATATAATAGAATCAGAAGTAGAATCATCTTCTTAATTAACATCTTGTTTTTATGACGCTTGACTATTTATCATGGACATCATTCCACGTTAGAGGATATCTTCTTATCCTCTTACTCACTCCTCTTCATCCTTTATATCATCCTTCATATAATTTTCCCCTCCATGGTAGACATGTATATGTCTTAGTTTCTTAGTTTTTCCTGGCAATATTTTTAAAATCCTTCAATTTATAAACCAAACATGTACACGTTTGCTTAAAAATCAAATGATGAGCCTCACTCTTGTGACTTTCCTGGCTTTATCATGGACAAGTGAACTTAGCAAGCTTTCTTACCGTGAGCCACGTCCATGAAGGAGCACAGTGTGGTATAATCAGACAAGTAACCCCAGTGACGATTACAGAGCATAGTGGGGTCTCATTAAATGTTCATTGAATGAATGAATAAATAAATGCATAAGGAACTGTGGCCTGTTTCATATTAAACATTTAGTTGGTGGAGTAATGTTTCACGGAGCCAGGATGATATATCAAAATCTTTGTGTGTGACTGATGTACTAATGAGGTCCTAGTTTATAATTCCTACTTCAGTTGGGTCTGAACTCTTTTCTTCGTGTGTATGAATCATCTCTACGCCTGACCTTTCAGGAATGTCCGCCATGCATGGGTTAACAGAGTTATTGGCATAAAATGGCTAAAAGCTGTTTTTGGAGTTAGAGACTTGGGTTCAGTTCCTGCTTGTGCTGCTTAACCCTTTGTGTGATCATGGACACTAACTTAACCGCAAATTCACAAATGTAAATTGGTGGTAATAGTACGCTATGTATGATACACACACATAAGCCTGTATGTATGGAGGAAAGGATCCTATGCTGTGTCTAGAATTACTAAGCACTTAGTAAAGTACATGGAAACTGTTGCTGTTAATTTTATTGTTGTTAGGTAGAAATAAATATGTTGATGGTATGGGTTTATTGGACCAGTGTTGACCCAACAATGAAAGCAGTTCATTTAGGTTCCAGAGTAGAGGTATTTTTGGGGGGGAGGGGGGTGAGTGGATGGGGGAGAATGATACTACATAAACAAGGGTAGGAGGTGATATGGAATGGCTGATCTTAGATGCATTGATTAGATCTTCTGTTAACCCGTGTAGTGATTCCCCAAGTGTGTTCTGTCTAGATTCCCCACCACCTTTTGTTGTAGTCTGCAAGATCAAAAGTTTCTTGTTGGTTTTTTTTTTTTTTTTTTTTTATTAATACTTAGCTATCATTTGCCTCTCTCTTACCTCTCTCTTTTTCATGAGTGGAGTTTTCTAGAGGCTTCCTGATGTGTGGTATCTCATCAAATTGAATACGGAAGCAAATAGGAGAACCCAGCTACCCTCTATTAAAACAGACATTAAAGAGAGTTGGAAAAAAAGAAAAAAAAGTATTACTCATAAAGAATTGTATTTTGGGAAAATAGTTATTTTTTCATTAACACATATTATTTGTGTAAACATGTGATGGGCAACCAGTGATTTTTGAAATGCCTTAATAAATAATAAACAATAATAAATAATTATTAATATTTATTTATAAATAAAATTTCTCAATTTCTCAATTTTATAAATAAAATTTCTCAATTTCCATTTCCAGTGGTAAATATTGGCAGCTTTAAGTCAGATAAAAAAAAAAAGTGTTTTGGCATCCTCAGTATTTTTAAAAGTGTAAAGGGTTTGTGAGACCATCAGCGTTTCTCTTGACAGGTCCGTTAAAAATTCAAATGACCTAAGAAACTTCTGAAAACTTTCAGAATCTGGAAGATGAAGGTAACTTAGAAGAGTGGCCTTTAATTTATTCAAACCTTTAAGATGTTTCTATAAACTTAGACTGCAATTTGTAGCTTTTAGCCTTTTAAAGCTGTTTATCTGTCCCAGGAAGGTGGCTAGGCGCGCTTTTAGTTTTATTGTTGTGAGATCCAGGATCTGGTCTTGCAAGATGGCATGATTAAAGGAGGTCTCAGCTGTCCCCTGGACCCTGAGAGACTGTATCTTTTTCACTTCGGGCACAAAACCTTTTTCATTGTGTGCCTTACAGCTGGTACCTCTGAGCTGTTTTTGGGGAGGAGAGCAGGTGAGGTCACTCCGTTTCCTGATCCGAAGGGTAATTAATAGTCCCATGACTAAATGGACATTTTATGAATATTCAGGGTCTGTTTCGGCTTCTTGGGAAACAATCCTGTCGGAACCGCTTACAACTCCCTTCGGAGACGCGGAGCGTTTTCTGGGTGAATGCGGGTCGTCAGCTGTCTGCCTAGGGTTGCATTTCCAGGCTGCGGAGTCTTCATTTGCATATTCTGTATGCGTCCTCATGCAAAACAGCACACCCATTTCCCCCTCGCACAAAGGCAGTGAGGGCTTCCTTTGGAAACTCCAGCCAAAATCTCCTTCTGTTTATGCAGAACCCAATGATTTAGACACCATGCAAATTAATTCGGTTTTGATTTGAATGCTTCCAGAGATTGGGGGCGGGAGCGTAGAGTGGACTGTTTGCACTGGGCTCTTTTTGGACACCCCCTCCCCCCTCCCTCGGGTGGTTGGTTGTCACTCCCCAGCTCCTTGCCCCTTGCAAAACAACCCAAGCCCCTGCTGCTCATTTTATTTTGACCTTTGGAAAGTAACCTAGTTTTGGTGAATCCTTTAGCTTGTCTGTTCAGTGACGCTTCAGCTGCTGGAATCCTGCCGTTCTTTCCGAGTGGGAGGAGATGGCACTATTCAGATTATGCCAGGAATGTTGAGAAGTGTCCCAACAAAGGGCTTAAAAAAATTGTAAAGCAAAAAAGATAAAATTCTTTGAAAAGGAATTGTCAGACCTCAGGAAGTTCTGAAAATAGGCTTCAGGTCAGTAGTGGGCTGGAATCCATTCATTCCTTCAACAAATAGATAGTGAAAGCATAGAACTGAAGATCTCCGTTGGTATTTTCATCTGTTTCAAATGGATGAATGAGTACAGCAGGCTTTGTACCTAGACTCACAATTAAAAGCCCTTCTCTTCGCTGGTGTCTCAGATAAATTTCTTTAAAAGGCATATTGGCTATAATTCTGTTCCTTCTTCACGTGTGCATTCTCTTTGGGTGGAACATCGTGTCGCCTTCCGAGTTCAGTCTTCACATCCCACCCAGGGTCTCCAAGTTGACTCAATCTTTGCTTTATTCCCTTAGACACTGCATACATAATTTCACCAGAGACTTCACCCTGCTTGGCCACAGCGCTATCTTCAGAAGGTCATGATCATATGCATTCTATAAAATAGAAGAAGAGGACTTGGCATGAAATGTTTTTGAAGTTCAATTAGTTTTGAGCTCAAGCTAATTTCACAGGGCAGAACACGGGCATAGCCAGACTTCGCAGTGTAATTAAGAAGAGGCAGGGTCAGCTAAAACAACATCGAAATGTGGAAGAGCTTTGGTGTAGCTCCACATGGTCTGACAAAGTTTGATGATGCTGTTCAAAGTCCATTTGGGATGGATTATTAGGGATTAAAGAACAGCAGAAGGCTCTGTACTTGGTGTGTTCTCTGGTGTCATTAGTGGATGAGAAAATTCAGCTGCTTATCTGGATCTTGTTTCTAAGGATGGATTTAAACAGACCCACACTTCTCAAAGGTGATCTTACTAACCTCTTCTTAATAAGTTACAGATCTCAAATTGCTCAAAATCCTTAAAATACCATTTGAAGTAAGTTGATTGATAATTATCATTTCCCCTACGTGTACAGATATTTTCTGCAGCAGTACAAAGCTAAAGTACAGTTTCTTAATTACCCAGATAATCCTGTTTGCTTGTATTTTTAAACTATGAAGTGCTGGGTAATTATTCAATTCTTAATAGAAGGCAAATGGCAATGTAAACAATAATTAGGATGTTAGACAGACTAATGCGCTTCAAAGCAAATTGGATTTTTTTCATACTGTTCAGCATGATGTCCCATAAAGCTAACAATTTAGAAGCAAGGCAGAAAAGGTTCCATTTTGTTCATATTTTATGGCGTTATCTCTTCATGGCTTGTTTCCGTGAATAGCAGTTTGCCCCAATGAAGCTGACTGTGCCCACGCCAAATGTTTCTGTAACAATTGCTTCCCTGCTGTTTGACATTTGGCTCTGTTCTCCCAGGACTCCAGATTGGTCCTTTGTCTGTCTCAGATCCCACGGGTCAGAGGTTAACAGAATACTGATTTCCTCCCATAATACCATGGCAGGTAAATATGGGCCAACCTCATTCGTTAAGACACAGCTCAGTGAGGAATGCAGTTCTCATGGGCTTTTGTCCTTAAGAACTTCCTGATTTAAGACACCAAGCTCCCTAGCTATTCTTTGCCAGGGCAGATCCTTCATCTTCGATACGGCATTTCCCATTGCTAACCATTCAGGACCCATAGGCTATCCCCAGAAATACACGACCTGGAAACTAGGAGCAGATCATTGCTTTGGATGAGTTAATTTTACAAACCTAATATGGTAATGCTTTGCCATCACTGCACACTTAATTGTGTCTTGTAGTCTTATCTGCACTGTATATTTCATTGATGAAATAATAAACTGATGACAAAGGCAGTAGACAAAGATACTTTAATAATGGTGCTACTAATCCCTCTCTTTCTGTCTCAACTTCATGATGTGTTGCTAGTTAGAGGTGTAATTAAACAATCAATTTTATTTTCTATTTTTGTCATTTATAGAGACATCCAAGCATTCATCAATATCAGTGTCATTAACGTTTTACATTAGTTTAATTACGGAAGTCTTAATTTTTCTCCCCGGTATTAATGTAGGCGATCCAACAGGCTATTTCCTACCTGGTTGCGATGCACACACAAGCTTTTGCAATTTAGGATAGGTTTCAGACTTTGCAGCTATTTGCTACCATCCATTAATTTTAGACTGCCTTTCTATATATGAGCTCTCCATTTCTAATTGGCCAGCCTCCTTCACGTTGCGCTGTGAACTTGACGCTTGGGTTCATTTGTTTTCAGTTCTAAGTGTTTGAAAAAGACATCTCCACTTTGAAAAAACAGTTTCCTTTTGAAGTGTCCAGCTTGGCAATGACTATAGCAGCCCCCGGGCAAATTAGCATGTTAAAAGAATGGATCAATACCTTTCTGGCCCCTCCATCCTTCTTACTCTCTTGGAGGGGGAAGAGTTTTGAAGAACCCTAGGAGGCCCTTGACAGATGTGCCAGGAGATTTCAAGAGGATTGTTCATTGCCGAGTTGGGAACATTGACAGTTTGATCTAGTGCCCAGACTGCGTCTTCGCTGGTCATTTGAAAACGGATGCAGGAGGCATTGACAGCTTGGGGAAAGCTGTAGCAGTTCATGTAATTATGGAGAGGATTAGAAGAAAAGCGTTGGGAGAAATAAGAGATCAATAGAAGGGCACTAGTTGACTGAATTCACCTTTAGCTGTTAGAGCACTCCATTTTGTAACATTTAGTCTGTGTGTGGAGGAGTATTGGATAGGGTTTGTTTTTTTTTTTTAAAGGGTTATGCAAATCTATGCATAAGGGGGGAAAAAACAGTCACTGATTTTTGAGAGTGGACTTGTAGGTAATTAATAGTATAATGCTTCCAGTACTTAAGATGCAAAGGTGGCTAATTAACTAATGGGAGAAATTGAGATTTCATTACTCTGCTTTCTAAGGAGGTGCCCACAAAAGAAGTGAAGCTGAGAGTAATATTTGAACATTCAGGCTTCAGTTTGAAAATGTTTTCTTTAGGAACTACCTCCCTGTATCCTAGAATTTTTTGTTTTTGTTTTTCATTTTTATCTTATTTATTTATTTGAATATACGGTGTTTTACTAATTTCAGTATAGTAACTTAGCAGTTCTGCATCCTAGAGTTTTAAATTGATGCTCATGTAAGACTCTAGTAAACCAGTATAAAGCATGGTGGGTTTACATGAAAGGAACCTATGTTGATGGAAAAATGAGAACATCATCTTTGCATAAAGGAAAAATACTTAAAAAAAGGTTTGAAGCAAATCAGCAGAAGCTCTCAAAGTTCTCTTAGATTTTGGAAGTCTCGGGATGCCTGGTTGGTTCAGTTGTTAAGCATCTGCCTTCGACTCAGGTTTTGATCATGACCCACAATCCTGGGATCGAGTCCCACATTGGGCTCCCTCATCAGTGGGAAGCCTACTTCTTCCTCTTCCACTCCCCCTGATAGTGTTCCCTCTCTTTGCTGTCTCTCTGTCAAATAAATAAATAAAATCTTAAAACAAAAAAAAAAAAGATTTTGGAAGTTTCCTTCACAGGGCAAAAACAGCAATTGTACTTAGCTTAAATAAACCAAGTCCATAATTTATTCTAACCTTTATGAAGGACTCTAGGGTCTTCATTCACAAAACATTTTAACTCTAATTATTTCAGTAATTTTTTGAATGGGTATTTGGTACGGCAAGAATTCTGCACTCTGATTTCCGCAGTTGTACTGAAACGGTTTTTTTTTTAAAGTTCGTTGTTAGATCTTTTTTTTTTCCTAGGAAATATAAAGTCATTTCTTGAGAAAGTAATGTCTGGTCTTATAAACATCACACTATTATCCTAACTTTAAAAAATGGTTATTCTAAAAAGAACCTCTCCCCGAAGAAAGAACTGTTGACTTCTACTATAGTTAATGACTGAAAGACACAAACTTACTGAGTTTTTCCAATATTTTCCATTGGATCTTCTAGCTGGTTATCACTGATCTACAGGACATCTATTGATTTTTGTATGTTTACCTTGCATCCAATCTTTTATTGAACTGTCTTGTGAATACTAATAGGTTTTCAGTTAATTCTCCGGAGTTTTCTGGAGAACTAATAGTTTTGACTGCATGCAATTATATGTATATTTTTCCGTTCTTTCTAAAAATTAGACCTCTTATTTCTGATTTCTGTCTTATCAACACTGGTCAGAATTTGCAGACCAGTAATAAAAACCAGTATAGGACTGTGAATATCTTTATTTTATGCCCAGTTTTGTTCAGCATAGTTTAAGTATGTTATGTGACTATTTTCTCTTAAGATCCTATTTCCAGTTCCTAAACATTTCTCAGGAGTTTTAAATTGTGGTAAATTATTTCAGGTATTGCTTTTAGTTATGTGATCATTCTGAATTACTATATTTATAATATTAAAGATGTTAGATTTTTCTGAAAATGATCCATAAATTCTCTTGCATTTGTGGGGGAGGAACAACTATTAGTTGGCAGTAAATTTTGATAAATGGCTTCTTGATTTTTATTTTTCACTGAAAATGGTGACTAAGCATTCAGAGGATTTAATTTCAGTCTGAACTTTATCACATAAAATGTGATGATGGGCCAGTTACTTTAGTGCTTTAGTTTTCTCTGTAATATGGGGGTAATGATACCTATCCCATGAATAGACTTAGGGTAAATAATGAACATAATGTACATAACAATGCAAGTAAGTTTCACGTTGTGAGTGGCATCTGTTTAGTGGTCAGTAAGATGTGGAAATTGTAATTATTATTTTATTATGAGTCTTTAAAAAATATTCAATTGATATTAGCCAATATATCCTCTTTCTCTGTTTCTCTTTCTTGCTTTCCAACTATATGTCTTTCTCTTTCTCTGATCCTGTTCTTAGCAGGTTTTGGTATTGTCAATTCGTAAAATTAATTCTGGATAGTTTTCCTTTTTTTTTTTTTTTTTAAAAAAAAGATAGATTTATTAATTAATTTATTTATTTATCAGAGAGTGTGAGTGTGAGCACAAGCAGGGGGAGCTGAGGGAGAGGCAGGCTCCCTGCTGAGCAAGGAGCCCAATGAGGGATTGGATCTTAGGACCCTGGGATCATGACCTGCGCTGAAGGCAGAGGCTTTAACCCACTGAGCCACCCAGGCGCCCTGATAGCTTTCCATTTCTTAATTAATACCGCAGAAAGTTAATGTGCATGAGAATTAGCTTTTCTCTGCGAGTCTGAAGGATTCACCATTAAAACTGGCTTTGGACTGTGCGCTTAAAGATTTGTGCACTCTTCTGTTTGCTAGAATTCAGTGAAAAGTACAAAAGCCCCATAAAGGAAGGTGGCCATAGCACTTTGGTTGGTTGTTTTTCAAATCACACAAATTTTCAACCCTACCAGAGTAGACAGGCTCTTTCACTCTGTTCTGGGCCTTTCCAGCCTATGCTGACTTCGGGGCAAAAAGGAGAGATGTCACATCGCTCTCATCCATAGTTCTGTTACTGAAATTCCGTGTTGCTGGTGCAGATCTTGAACCTGTAAAGTAAAGGTAACGGAATCCTTGGACCTGGAGTTAGTACACTGGCACGGTCAGGCTGCTCATTAATCAGGAGCCTGGTGGTTAATGAGAAGCTAGTTGAGGAGCTGTTTACTATCCCACTAGGAAAAGCTGCATGTCTCTGTGGGTGTCTGTGGCTGCAGCCCCTCGGAGCTGTGGGGCTTTACTCCCCTTTTTTATTGAGAGAGAAAGACAGAACAAGAAATGACAGATCCACTGTTAATAGAAACATCTGGTGCTCCTTAGAGCCTCAACTCTGACATAATAATTTGTAAATATTTTATATTGGTTTTGAGGAATGGCAAATTTCAGTTCTTACTTAGCCAAACAGACAAATTATTTCATAGGCTGTGGCAGACAGAACGATGACCAGAGGACAGATGCTGCCTCAGTCTAAGGAAGAACCATCTAGTATTTTGATCTAGGAGAGAGTGGAGCACGATGGCCTTGGAAGGCCACGAGTGCCACATATTTTGGACATGTTCACACTGGCTGGACGATTCTAGGCCATCTAACATGTTAGAGATTGGAGACCCTGTGTTTCCCAAGAGGGACTCTGTTATCATTCTGGACAGGATGATTCTTCTTTAGTACTGCAGCAAGCTTTGCAGATCTGTCCTGTGCACGCTGTGCAGACATGTTACAAAGCATTTAGTATCCGGAGCAGTCCCTGGGCACAAAATGCCTGTGGCATCCTCTCATCCTGTAACAGACCAGATGGTACTCTTATTATCCCCATTTTACAGTTGGGAAAGTTGAGGCATGGAGCGGTGCCTAAGGTTATGTAGACTCTCCCAGACGATTTGGAAACAACCGGATAGACTGGCTCCAGCCTCCTCACTTGCCATCTCTAGACCATACTTTGCCTGAGTAAGAACTGTTAGAAAGACAGGAAACTCTCCAGGTTAACAATATGGGATCACCTTCTATTCTTACAAGGTAAGAAGAATATTTAAAATGCCCGAGTTACAGACTTATGTAAACAGTGCCCTGTGTTTACTCCCAGGATTTGTCAAACATTCATCTGCCAATGGGTGGCCTTTGTGTTATTCTGAATGGCCTAGCAAAGAGCAAATTGTGACTTTGCAATTATTAAGACTGAAGACCTTGTCCTAGAGTGTGCTACTGAGCAAATTATTCTTATGTTGACTTGGTATTAGAGCAGAGAGAAAGGTTACAGACATAGACCCAGGTTTACATAAGACAGAGCATCATCTCGTCTTAACAGAGGGACAGACTAAGCTAATGAGAACTTTTTGATTTCTCACATGTTGTCTAACAAATCCAGGGAGATTTAGAAGGAAAATCAATCTGAAAAGGAGAGCGAACTTTTAGATATCTAAATGTTGGGCATGTACATTTAAGCTGATTCAGGTAGAATATTTACTTGGAAATGTGTGCAAGAAAAAAAAAATGGCAGTGAAACCGTTTGGGAGGTAATGTAATAAGGAGGAAAGTGAAAAAACATGGGTAAACGATTGCAAATGATGGTACAGTAGCACACCCCACCCCCTTATCTTGGATAAATTCTTCTCTTGGATACGATCCAAAACTCCCAGTGGATGCCTGAAACCACAAATAGTACCAAGCCCTGTATATGCTCTGTTTTTTTCCTATACATCCCTACCTGTGATAAAGTTTAATTTATAAATTAGGCTCAGTAAGAGATTAACTGCATAACTGTAATAAAACAGAACAATTACCACAGTAGACTAAAGTAGGAGTTCTGAGAATGTGGTGTGTCGCTCAGAATCTCCCGTGATGACGTGAACTGATAAAATGCCTCCTGTGAGGAGCCAAGGGGAGAGGAATGACGCAGGCGATTTGGCGATTGGCTGCTCTAGACCACCTGGTGACCGTCAGAAGGGAGATGATCTGCTTCTGGACTGGGGTTGACTGTGGGTAACTGAAACCATGGGAAGTGCACCCGGGGAGGGGTGAGGGGGGGCTGCCGTGGGCGTCAGTTCCTTTAACCGCCCCCCTCCCCACATACGCACTATATATCTGTTCTACCCTTCCCCAACTGGGGTGCTGCATTGTGGCTTCCGTGGAAATGGCTCTCCTTTTGGTACCTAAAAACAGTTTGATCCTGAATTGTTTTTTAAGTCATAAAATTCTTTTTTTCCTTTCTCTCGCTCTCTTTCTCTCTCTCTTTTTTAAGATTAAGCCATTAAGAGTCGGGTTTTCTGTTTCTTGCAAGGCAGTCCTAATTAATAAAGGAGATCATTAACATGGCAACTACTTTAACTTGCAAAATAGTTTTCTTTACACAAACGTCACGCATAGAAGACATGATGTGTTTGCCCAGGCTGAGTAGTTGCCCTTCCAAGGGATTCTTTATTGTCCTATCTACAAAGGAAACATCTCGAAGGGCTCTTTGTCCTCTATTTTCATCCCCACGGCAGGATGGACTAGTTTGGGTTCTGTTGCTGAGAGACGCAAAGGAAAACCCAGATCTGTACTGTTGCTCCATGAAGTGGGATGCTGGTCTTCCTTGAGAGTGGAGAATCAAGCTGTAGGGCCCCAGGAATCCTTGTAGTTAGCTCATACTTCCCATTTTACAGATGAAGAAACTGAGGCTCAAATTAATGACGCATTTAATAAATGATTAAGGATTGCTTCCTGAAGTCAGGAATAATAGAATCCTGCCATTTTTATCCTGCTAAAGGCAGGATAAGCACAGAAAAGATGTGGGCAGCCAAGGCAAAGTAGTTACCTGCGTATCTCTGAAATTGACCTTGGGGAACTAAGTGCCCTTATATCTAAGCTTTACTCCTCAATTTTGAGAAAATGTTAAATTTGGTCCTTTTTTCAGGTTTCAGTAAGCTGTTCTCCCTCATATAAAGTTGAACTCCTTGGATATACTATGCTGCTTGCCGCTTCTGTCTACATCAGTATGTACTGAATCCTCCGTGGTTTCTATGGACCACTTTTTCTTTTCTTTTCTTTTTTGGAACAAAGTTCCTTTGCAAAGAGCTTGCAGTCTAAGGGAGCAGGCCGCTTTTTAAAACTGTTTATAGTATCTGAGAAGTGAAGTAAGCTTAGATGAGCAGCCGGAGGAGGGAAATGCTGACGATCGCTGCAGACGAGGTGTGAAGGGACGTTTTTGGGAAATTCAACAGTACTGAACAGCAGCCGACTTCAACTATAAACATCTCTTTTTATTTTTCTAAGATTCTATTTGTTTATTTGAGAGAGATCATGAGAAGGGGAAGATGAGAGGGAGAAGCTGAGCAGGGAGCCTGATGCTGACTTGATCCTGGAGACTCCAGGATCCTGACCTGAGCCGAAGGCAGTCGCTTAACCAACTGAGCCACCCCAGGTGCCCAGCTGTAAACATTTCTCAAGCATCTACTGTGTCTGGTCAAGGGGAGGCAAAAAGGATGATGGGATGGAACCCAAGCATGGGTAGAGCAGCCGATGGGAACAAGGGGATATGTGAAAGGGAGAACTTCGAATAACTTCAAAGTTTTAGCCTTGGTGCATCAGTGCATGGTGATTTCATTCTTAGGTTAAAAAAAAAAAAAATCCTAGAGGATATAGTAATTTTTACGGGTTGGTAGTTTGGTGTGGCAGGATGCAGGACTAGTCTAGTTAATACTTGTGAATGTCTGGGTGGATGAGAGTGCTGGTCCAGGAAAGGAGAGTGAATGCATTTTTATTTATTTTTCAATTCTGTATTTGACTTTGTAGAAAAACAACTTTTAAGGTTTTTGTTGATATTCTTTGGGAAATCTCTTCAGCTGCTTGGACTACAATAGCAAATACCATAAACTGGGCAGCTTAACCAATAGAACTTTATTTTCTCACAGTTCTAGGGGCCGGAAGTCCAAGGTGAGGGTACCATCAGGGTTGGTTTTCGTGAAGGTTCTCCTCTTGGCTTGTAGACAGTTGCCTTTCTCTTCGTGACCTCACATGGCCGTGTGTGTGTGTGTGTGTGTGTGTGTGTGTGTGTGTGTAGCAGGAGATTCTCTTAAAGGATACTAGTCCTGTGGGATTTGGGCCTCGCCCTTATGACCTCATTTAACCTTAATTACCTCCCTAGAGGTCTGATCTCCAAATACAGTCACACTGGGGGTTTGGGCTTCCACATATGAATTCTTAGAGGAATACATTTCATTCCATCACAGGAGATGAAAGATGCCTCTTTGTTCTATACAAAAACATGTGACCATGTGACAGGTTGTTACAACCTTTGTATCAAGGTCTCTGTCTTCTCATCTCAGAGTTTATTTTAAAGATTTTTTTTTTTTAATTTTATTTGTCAGACAGAGAGAGAGCTCAAGAGAGCGAGCACTGGCAGACAGAGTGGCAGCAGAGGCAGAGAGAGAAGCAGGCTCCCGGCCGAGCTAGGAGCCCGATGTGGGACTCGATTCCAGGATGCTGGGATCATGACCTGAGCCCAAGGCAGCAGCCGACTGACTGAGCCACCCAGGCGTCCCTCAGAGTTTATTTTATATATTGATCTATGCCTGTGTGGGTTTCTCATGAAAACAATGTGGCTAAATAAATAAATAAATAAAAACAACAATAACAACAACAGAAAAAACAATGTGACTAAGGGGTGTAGAGCTTGGGCCCTGGTGACCAGGGCTCTTCAGTCTTTTATAAACCCTGTGATCCCTCTAGGCCTTGAATTCCTCATCTGTGAAATGGAGAGACTTTGAATTTTGCGGTGTAATTCATGCAATCTGTATATAGTATGTATTACATTTATTTATATATTTGTTATGTCTTCGGTTAAAGAAGATAGTAATTTTTAAAATTTTAGCTGATTAGTACTTCTTACACTATAACATAGCTTTCTCATTAAGTGTGTTCTGACTTCATTATGTGCATAGCTGCCAGGTGTAGAGTGGAAAACCCTGCTTAACTCTGAGGTACCTAAATACGGTTTTAAGCCATGTTCAAGGGAACTGATGAATCACGGGTTATCAGCTTTAGGGAAAAACAAAACAAAACAAAAAAAACCACGCAAGAAATTTACAAGTTGTTTATAGAAAAATACAATAACATAAGCAAGTAAAAAAAAGAAAGAACTGTTAAAATCATCTATAATGTCACCACCTAAAGAGAGTCATGCTTAACATTTTGGTTTCCATGCTTTCAGATTTTTTCTTTTTAAATATATATAATATACACACTCACAAGAGTTACTGATCATACAGCATGATCATCAGATCTTTCCAGATCAATAAGTTAGAGCTTTCTCCTGATTGGGTATATGACCGTTTTTTCCTCCAGCTCATGTTGAATTGGACATGTGGGTTGCTTTCCGTTTGGTGCCTTTAGTAACATTGCCCTGAATATCACCATAGCAAAATTTTAAAATACAGCCTTAATTCTTTTCTAATAATTATTGGTTTGAAAAATGTGCAGTTTTTAAGGTTTCAGCACATACTGAAGAAGGCTCAGTTTTGAGATGTGTGCTTATCGGAGCTTGAAGCAAACGAGGAGTAGTGTACCTCTAGGGACATTATGTGTTAATTTCCTTGCAATACTCATTCATGAACTCCAAAGCTGAGGTAGTTTTACTTACTGCATGTGAGAAAACTTCTTTTAAGGATTTACCTTTTCAAGGTTTTTGCCAACAAAGCCTTCCTTTTCATGCTAAAAATCAATTCATTCCTCTGCTTATTTTAAACAAATGTAGGATTCTTGGGCTACCTGTGATAGCTGTTGGCAGCTCCCCTTTAATGTAAAGGATTATATGGGTTAGTCACCTGATGTAAATTACTGCCTCTAAATCTGCTGTAGGTTTTGCCTCCTCCTATCCAAGGAGCATCATTGCTCTTAAAACCCAGAGAAACGCTGCCTTTCAAAAAGACATTGTTAAAGTGAACTTGATGAGGCTGATTGTCTTTATATAATCGCTTAGACACTGTTGTCTTAAGAGTTTTACTGAATGCCTTCAGGGTTTCCCCAGCTGGAAAGGAAAATGACTTCATGGACAGTGCATGGACTTTAAAATTCACACATAGAAACCAGAAGTTCAGATCCCTGTAGGATTGGCTGATTCTCCTTCTTTATGAGTTAAATGCATTGATTGCCATGTAATCAATTGTTTCTGTGACCTTAAAATTCATCTTGTTACACCTCAAAGCTTTAACACCTTTAAACTAGGTCATCCAAGGATGTATCTGAGCATTCCTGCAGTCATTGCCAGGGACCCACTTTCTCACTATGGGATATTAATTATCCAGTTCAATTTTGCACCTTCCCCACTTTAAAACAAACTAAGCATCTTGCAGGGTTTTTTTTTTTTTTTTCAATTGCATGGATGGAAAATGGAAAACCGTTTCGTCCCTTCCTTCCCACCTTCTTGTAATCCTCTTGGCTCCTTCCTCCGTGAAAGAATCCCACACACATTGGCCCTAATCTAGAAGAGTTTGTCATTTGGGAATAGGGTAGAATCTTCACAAACAATGAGACCGTGAGTGCGTCTCTTCAGACGTACAACATGCATTCTGCTTTCTGCAATTAACCTCTAAGCAATATGAAATATAAAGCCCTATCGCTATTTTTTTCTGTTAAGTGAACGAACACATTTTATTCATGAAACGAATCCTGTTCCTTGTAGAGCATTTTGAAAACACAGAGAAACCCTTCCACACAAAGTCAACTTGTAGTCCTATTGGGGAATATTCTTGGTACCTATCCTCTCTGGCTTCTTTGCCGGATATGTCTAAAGCTAGAATGGTTTTATTCTGCTTACGTGGTGGTACTTTGTCTTTTCCTCTGGACTGCCAGTGCAGACTAAGAAAATGGTTCAGCGGTAACCTTAGAATCACCTACTTGTTGGGTAGGGATGCGTTTTGCTGTTGCAGACTGCATTCCTCCTGCCTTGCTTGGGGTGAGTATTGGCATCAACATGCCTGTGGTGTTACAGCTTCCCACACACTTTATTGGCCCAGAAACTATAACTACTCCTGTCTCTTTCCAGCTTAGCATTCCAGTTCCCCACTGGGACCAGCACCTTTGGCTGTATTCCCAAAATCGTCTGTGAATGAGCCTGCCGTTCCCTTCCCCAAGGCTGCTGCCACTGTGTTGCTCAGTCTCACAGAATCGTATCATCGACTTGAATGTGGGTTGCCTACCTGATTCCACGATGGTCCCTTCTTGTGTCCCCCCCCCCCCCCCGCCCCGCCATCTCCCTCCCCCAGCTGCTTCTGTTCTCTACCTTGTGGATCCGAAGCCCTGAAAGTTTGACAGTGTTCCACATCAGCACCTAGCTTTGCATTTGGGACATGGATTTGGCCTGCTCTCTGTTTCTATAGACCTAGTTCCTCTGGATACCGGTTCTTTCCTATCTCCCTCTGTTAACCCGTGTCAGTGAGGCTTCTCCATGCCTGGACAGCCAGCCCATCCAAGATAAGCAGTGAGCTCTCCACCAGGGAAAGTGTTTAAGCAGAAACGAAGAGGGAGTCTTTTTGGTACGAGGCGCTTCAGCAAGTATCCCTCGCTGGAAAGAAAGACAGGAATAATTAACTCAGGTCCCTTCTAATTTTAAGATTATTCTAATTCAACAGTAATTGCCCCTCCCACTCATGGATTCAATAAAAACTCTCACTATTTCCCTCATCCTGTGCTGAGAGGACTAGTTGGTACAGAAAGCTTTGTGGTATGCCCATCAAATATAAAATAAAATTTTAAAAAGGTGAGATCAGTACAAAAAGAGGAAAGGTACTGCAGTGATCAAAACTGGCCTGTTTGGTAACTTCAGTTGCATTGGCCCAGTTAAATTACACGTTGATCCTGTTGACTTCTCTCAGATGTTAAGACTGCTGAGGAAATTGACAATTCACTGGCTCAAGGTATCCCTGGTTGGATGTGTATTTGTTTTGTCTTGCACATAGAAACTTAAGTAATCACAGGAGCGGCAGCTGAATGTTTTGCTCTGAATAGAGAGGATTTATTGAACTAATTAAGAAAATTGTCTTGTAAAAATGGACGAGTGCTAATAAATGAAGGAGTATTTGGGCACGATGACAAATCTCTCCTCTTGTACCTGCTTCCCTCCTCCATACCTACCCCGGCTTCAGTATATAGGCTGGATATATAATTATAATGATATGTGTATGTGTGTGTGTGTATATATGTATATGTATATGCATATGTATATGTATATATGCACACATACAGACATACACACATCAATATTATAAATCTTCTTAAACCTGAGTGTTGATCACAGTCACTCCTACTCTGAAATGATCCCTGGTTTTTACATATGGCCCTTTGGAGAAAGGTGGTCCAAGCTCTTTTTTTTTTTTTTTTTTTTTTTAAGATTTTTATTTATTTATTTGACAGATCACAAGT
The DNA here is from genome assembly GCF_964662115.1 of Mustela nivalis. Taxonomy (NCBI): domain Eukaryota; kingdom Metazoa; phylum Chordata; class Mammalia; order Carnivora; family Mustelidae; genus Mustela; species Mustela nivalis. Next base: position 83,496,117 of record NC_139030.1, read on the forward strand.
AGGCAGAGAGAAAGGAGAAAGCCCCACTGGGCAGAGAGCCTGATGTGGGGCTCGATCCCAGGATCCTGAGATCATGACCTGAGCCGAAGGCAGAGGCTTTAACCCACTGAGCCACCCAGGTGCCCCCAAGCTCTTTCTAAAATGTTCCTTCACTGCATCCAACGGCTGGGCTTTCATCCACAGTTCAAGCTGTCCCACATCCTGTCGGCCTCAGTAGTACACAATCTTCAAGGCGTTGTTAAAGCAGCACTTTCTTCTCCTGTGGAACTTGGTGGGTATTTCGATTACATTCCCTAATGTCACTTTTATATTTTCTGTTGAGGCATTCTTAGTTTCAGGGCATAGAGTGTTCCTTGGTGAATAACCTCCCTACAACTTATTAATTGTTTGACTTCAGGCAAGTCAGTTTGTTTCTGTGTTCTATGTAAAACGTAAGTAGTAGTAATACCTACTCTATCAGGTTGTTGTGTGGATTAGACATGTAAGTACTTGGAAAGCCCTGGAACCATGCTTGGGATATAGTAGTCACTCAAAAAATACTAGCTCTTCCTCTCTCACTACTGGGTTATTGTGGCCCTGAGTTAGGTGAAAAGAGTTTAGGTTGCATTTTAGTTAAAGTTGCATTTTCCCCTTGAGTTGGATACCCTTGTTCAGTGAACAACTGATACAACTGTATATGGAATTCAGTGCCAGAATCTTTGTTCTTCCAGGGCTAAGTCTATATTCCATCTATCTTTGCATCCCCTACAGTGTCGGAGACAATGTAGTATATAGGGTCCTATTTGGTCCAGGCACTCCATATGTGATTATTGGAATAAATGAGTAAACAAAAGTAAAAAGACAACTGTCACTGTGATTTTGTTTATTTATAAACAGCCCACTGATTTTTGAAGCACACTTAGGGAACATATCATGTATTTGCTGTAAGAAACCAGAATTTGCCACCTTCTTGTTACAATACTGGGTATGTCATAAATTTAAAGAATGTTATTGAGGCTGAATTTCCTTTGGGTTTATTTACTAGATCAAAGAGTGACTTCAACTTCCAGTACTTATTTTATTTGCCAGCATAAACTCATGGGTTTAGTCAAGTGCCAAGAAAGGAAGTTAATCATCTGAATTATGTGGATTCTGGCAAATTATTCTTTCTTTTCTTTGTGGGGGGGGGGAGAGCTTTGAGCCTTTATCTCCCTTTAGCAAATCCAACTGATTATAATAGTAAGAATAAAACTCCAGTAATTAATCTAATAGCTCTAGGCTGCTAATCATTCTGGAAAAGTGACATTACCCAGAATATACTGGTTATCCTTACTGCATGTCATTGATATATAATTCAATTGATTTTCACACTTTTTATATTCCGAAATGAAATACAGCTTTTGTCATGTCACTAGATTGGAATTCTTTGACAATGCATTAACGTGCCAAAAATAATATTACACACAAGAATAATGTAGAGATAAATTACAGGTAGAGCTGTATCCCTACGGAGGTTTTCACTTGTGTCTTAGAAGAGAAGACTTACAACCCCACCTACCACACATCTATTTCATGCCAGTATGTTTTAGGCTTTTGGTTCAGTTCAATAAATTACTCATTTTGTGCATGCCCAGCCTTCAGTTTTCTGAGCAATATACTTACACAGAAGTCTGTGTACCTCTGGAGTATAACACAACTTTTTAAGAGCCCGTGCAGAGACTTGCCTCACAAATGAATCCTTGAAAGCGGTCTCCTTGACGGCTTTGTAGAATTATGACAATGCCACCACGACTTTGGAACTTTTTTGGAATTGCTTTTTTCAGAATATCTGGTGCCTTCTTTTCAAATGTGCTTAGTATTGGGCAGTTTTGTCCTTTAAGGTAGATTTAATTTTTAGAAATCAAATGATTCATAGACAAGGTTGTTGATAAATGAAGAGACCAAGCGTGCTGTGTCATCTTGCTTTTGAGTCAAGAACAATGAGTGATTGCAGAATAACAACTCTTCCCCATGAGTGACTTTTAACTTGCTTTGAATGCAGCTTCAAAAGAAGTATTTGGAACGTTGGTGACATTAGTGGAATAAGGACAAGGTAGGTCGCCAGCCTTTGGGGATTTCTCTGTCACCCACAAGGCAGTGTGCATGAAGGTGGGGCCCTCGGGCCCTCTTTGGGTCCCACTGAATCCTCAGGACCTGGAACTGAGCCTGACACATAGTCACTATTGAAATGAATCAACAAGTGAATAAAAAGCATGCATGGATTAGTATTAACAGCAGTTTACAAATGCATGCCAAGGCCCATGGCATATAGTGGTTTACCTTTTTTAGTTTTATTAATTTAAATCATTTGTATCGAGGCCAGTGTGCACATGCCTGGTGAGAATTTGGCTCTGTGCTAAGCAATTTCTTTGTAGCACCACAACGTGGTGAAGGAGTGATTGTCATTATCCTCTCCTCATAGATGTGCAAACTCAGGCTCAGAGGAGCAAAGCAATTTGTCCAAAGTCACGCAGTTTAGTAAATGAAGAATTGGGTTTCAGCCTGAGAGATCTGGCTACTGATTTACACCTTAACCAAGATTCTGTGCTTCCTTTCAGTGTGTCTTCGTCTTTCCGATTTGTTACACGTTCTCACATTTCAGTCATCCTAAACTGGGACTATAATAACCTTTTTTCGGAGATAAGGGAATTAGCCAAATTATGGCTTATGGAGGGATTTTCTAATTTCAGAATTAGTGGAGATTTGGAGATTTAACTTTGAAGAATGTCTCGGCTCTACGGCAAAACATCCATACTCTGATGATCAGACTTCAGGGAAAGAGCAAGCACCAGGACATTTATTAAAAATAATTTTTCATCTGGGGCACCTGGGTGGCCCAGTTGGTTGAGCTGTCGGACTCTTGATTTCGGCGCAGGTCATGTTCTCAGGATTGTGAAATGGAAATCCCCTTAAGATTCTCCCTTTCCTGGGATCGAGCCCTGTGCATCGGGCTCTCTGCTCAGCAGAGAGCCTGCTTCCTTCTCTCTCCCTGCCTCTCTGCCTACCTGTGATCTATCTGTCAAATAAATAAATAAAATCTTTAAAAAAAAAAAAGATTCTCCCTTTCCCTCTCCTTGTGGCCCTCTCCACTTGGCTCACACTCCCTCTCTCCCTTACAAATAATGATAGTAGTAATAACCACAATAATACTGTTTCATCTAAAGCCCAAGCCCCCAAAAGACCTCCAATCAGCTTGAGAAAGAGTACTTCAGGTTGGAGAGACTTTGAGTTTCTAATTTCTTTTGAAAATACCCAATTATCTAATCATGGACAAATTCCTTGGCTTTCGCACGCCAGCTTCCTCATCTAGAGAATAATTAGCTGAGATAAGTCTATACCTGTCAGTGCCTTTTAGCTCTTAAGCATCCAAATGTGTGAGAGGAGAGTCAATGCCCTTTGCCTAGAGATTGGAAAGAACCGTCCATGTTGATTGGCGTTATCTGGGGAGTCTTCCAAGCTGAAGGGAGGAACCTGATTAAATGTGGTTAAATAAAGGTGGTAGAAAAGGAGTGGGCGTCCGAGAGCTGCGAACAGGACTGCCTCACCCTGCAGAGGCTGAGGAGACTGAATTTGGGGAAGACTTTGAAGGGCACCACAGAGGCCCGTTCTCTTCCTCTTGTCCATTCCTTAGATAGTCATTGATTGCCTGCTATCTTCTGGCCATTGAGAGCTATTGATCTTGCAAGAGTCTAGATACTCAATGGAAGTAAAGGGAATGTGCCATTGATAGCAAGATTTGTCATGTTTACCCAAATCTTTGTTCTCCTACTTTAGGTATGCAGCAGGAAGATAAGGAAAGCCTCAGAGTAAAGTTGACTTGAAGGTTATATTTAAAGGGTGATCGGCTTCATTTTAACAAAAGGAGAAAACAACAAATCAGTTGTTTAAAGAGCGCCCCCCCCCCCCAAAAAAGTGCTCTTGATTTGGAATGATTGATGTTTTATTACCTTGTAGATGGATCGTTTAGGACACTAAAAAAATGGTGATGATGTTTATTTAGATTTGGGATTTGGAACTGTTTGAGAAGGTCAGCACCTGGTTGTTAACTTTTTGTAGGTGTAAAAATGGCAGAATAGAAGTGCATGGAAGACAATTGCCTTCTGGGCTTTCCCTCTGATAGTGAACCCTGAAGGTTCCAAAAATGGACCCTTATCAGAATCATGTTGGGTGTTTGCTGCAAATACTTAATTTTAAGGTCACATACCAAGAGTTTTGAGTTTGTGATCTCTCTCTCTCTCTTTTTTTTTTTTTTTTAATTTATCTGACAAAGAGTGCGAGAGAGCACAAGCAGGGCAAATAGCAGAGGGAGAGGAGAAACAGGTTCCCCACTGAACAGGGAGCAGAATGTGGGGCTCAGTCATAGGACCCTGAGATCATAACCTGAGTCTAAGTGAGAGGCTTAATGGTCTGAGCCACCCAGGCACCCCTGTGATCTGAATTTTAAAGGAGCTCTTAGGTGGTTCTGTAGGTTGAGGGAATAGCACTTAGATGCCACTGCGAACTCTGCTGCCCACACAGAGAAGACTGGTTGACCCAGAGCTGAAAGGGATTTCTTGGTCCCCTTGCTAAGTACATGACTGAAGGGAGGTAATAGTGCTCATCGTTTCTCTTTAACTTGGTAGGAAGAGAAAGAGAAAGGCCTGTGGCGCCAAGAAAGTGCTGAGTCAGCATCAGATAGTCTGACCAGGTCAGTCCCCGCCAGGTAGAAATAAGCCAATTCCACATGTTTGGATTGGATGCTCTGAATAATGTTCCTTTGGGTTAATAAAAATAATTATCATAACAATAAAAAATGAAAATTAATTATGTAGATGCCCAGGTGAGGAGGAATTTGGTCTACTGGAGAGGGATGAGCTTCTATGGAAACTTTTGTGGGGGGAGGTGAGGTGAAATACAGCTACATAGGAGGGAAAGTGTCTTCAGTTGGATTATAAGCATAAAACTAAATGTGGCAGCTCTAGCAGAGCACGGAACACCATCAGAAACTATCAACTACTAAGTCTTGTAGATAGAGCTGCCACCAAGTGGACTTGGGCTTCCAGGATAATCATAGTCTCCAGGATGTTTGTTCTTTTCCTTCTAAAAAGTAGGGAAATCCTCCGCCCCCAGCACATACACTGCTGCCCGACCAGGGAAGAGGGACATTTCAGGCTCTTGGGCACCTGTAAGATGCAAGTTTTCCACGAGTGAGGTCCTTCCCAGTGTTAGAACTTGGGAGCTTTTGCAGAGAGAAGTTATCAGAATTTTCTGGAGTTAACCAAGCATTTGGTTAAAAAGAAAGCTTGCTTAGAGCAGGGACGTGGATTAGCCAAGATGACCCACTCAAATGGAAATAGAATTACGGCCAGCATCAGGGCTAGGATGAGGGCAGAGGAATTATTTCCCACATGGCTTGTGGGTGGCTGGAACACCCATGATGTACTGATTAATGTATTAGAAGTCTGTTTTGCATCAGTTCACTCTTTAGTAGGCATGTTGTAGTTTATCTGCCTAGTGGGCCACTCTCAAAGCTTCCTTTTAGTTATTTTTACAAAGATACCAGATAGGGGTGCCAGGGTAGCTCAGTCTGTAGAGCATCTACCTTCAGCTCAGGTCTTGATCCCAGGGTCATGAGATTGAGTCCCAGGTCGTGAGCAGTCTGCTGCTCCCTCTGACTGCTGCCTCCCCCTGCTTGTGCGCGCGCTCTCTCTCTCTCTGGCAAATAAATAAAATCTCTATTAAAAAAAAAAAAAAGATACCAGTTAAAATGGCTCTGCTGATACCCTTCAAGAGAATTCATTGGACTGATAATTGCAGGCGAATCTCTGCTTTCCAGATTAGACAGACTAAACAATCAGCGGTAGAGAAGAGTAGGTACCCTAACTAGGGCTCTTCTATGTACATTTTCTTTCTTTCTTTCTTTTTTTCTTTCCTTCTTTCTTCCTTCCTTCCTTCCTTCCTTTCTTCCTTCCTTCCTTCCTTCCTTCCTTCCTTCCTTCCTTCCTTCCTTCCTTCCTTTCCTTCCTTCCTTCCTTCATTTAAATATTTTATTTATTTCTTTGACAGACAGAGAGCTGGAGAGCACAGGCAGGGGAAGAGAGAGAGGGAGAAGCAGAGCCGAAAGCAGACGCTTAACCAACTGAGCCATCCCAGTGCCCCATGTATGTTTTATTTACTTAGGTATGAGACACATGGTGCCACAGATGTATGGGAAGATGTGGTCTCACAAGGGGCTTTTGTTCTAACACGTGTGGTGTGGCTCTGTGCGTTTTTCTACATTATGGCTCCCATGTTGTCAGAGTCCAGAAGTTGGAGTGTTGTAGCCATGTAGAAGGCTGTTTCAGTTTTCAGAGAGAGATTGTCTCTCTTAGGTCCTACCTCAGAGGCATGTTTTTGGCATAGGAATCACAAAACTTGTTATTAGGTTGTGTTTGAAATCATACTGATTTTTTTTTTTGACGTTTTATTTATTTGACAGACAGAGATCACAAGTAGGCAGAGAGGCAGGCAGAGAGGCAGGCAGAGAGGGGGAAGCAGGCTCCCCGCTGAGCAGGGAGGCTTGATCCCAGGACCCTGATATCATGACCTGAGCCGAAGGAAGAGACTTTGAACTCACTGAGCCTCCCAGGCGCCCTGATTTTTTTATCTTATATTTTTATTTTATTTTTTTTTGGAAGAGGCAGAGCTCCAGATAGTATCATTATTACATATTTCTGGAAACTCCAAAATTGGAACTCGTTCAGAGGGCTATAATCTGTGTGTCTAGAAGCTGTATTGACTTTAGGAGTCACAGATGGGTGTAGACCAGGGTTTCAACATTTTTCTTTCAGGAACAGGGCTTTGAATTTATGCTTTGAACACAGCTTTCCTCCTCCCTCAATCATCAACCCCTTAGTCACACACATGCCTGTATCCCTCACTGACACATGTGGAGACCTGGAATGGGGTCATGACTCCCCACTGCCCTCCCTGTTTTCATTGTGACGTTAGCAAAGAGCCACAGACAGAAATAGAGAAACCAAGTCAAAAGAAGACAGACTGGGCTTATGATCTGTTGTAACTCATTTTGTATAAAAAAGATGCCGGTGTTCGGAGATGTCGATGATCAGATAAATAATGGGTGTATTAATCAGCCTACGCATTGTTGAATGTAACTTTGTAACAGTTTCTGTGCCAAAGCTGTTTGGGTGGCTCAGCGAAACTGGACCATTTTCATGTGACTATTTTGAATTTTTGCTTATCACCTGAAGGCCCATCAAATGGCTCAGAAATGGTTCCTTGAGCAGAAACTGAAGTATGAATACTGAGCCCTTCTAAGGACAAGGGATTTGGTTAATTCATGGGCCTGCTTAGTGAATTAGAGTGGCCAGCAATCAGAACTAGATTGTTAAATCTGAGCCGATCAGTATTTTCTTACCTTTCAATGGGATAAATTGAAATACCCAAATGACGGTTGATCCATGATTGAAATTTCCTTTGCAAAAACCAGTGTATTTGGTTTGTCTTAGCCAGTGCCCTTTGAAAGAGACCTTGTCACTCCCTTGATGGAGGAAGAGGGTTGGTGACCCAGTTAGAAGTGCTCGCTCCTGACACATTTTCATTGGGAATTGGGTAATTTTGTATGTGGTATCTCTTCATACATCTCTCCCTTCTTTCAGGCAAACATTTGTATTTGAAGTCTCCGCTTTGCTGAGAGGAAAATCAAGCCATGGCCTTTACCCAAATAGAAAATTCTGTTTGGATTTGAGTAGCTGTAATGTAAAAAATAAAAGACATTTGGGTAAAATGTTTTTGTCTATATCTAGAAACACAAAAATTGTTTGGTCCAGATTGGCATGATACAGATAGATGGATATAATTGTCACCCTACTTACATTACTTTTATTCTTTTTTTAAAAAAAAAAAATCTTCTCACATACATCAACCAAGAAAAAGGAGGTATCATCCAGAATCAACCCTGAGTTGGAAGGCAAAAAGGCTTATTTGTAGAGGAAGTAAATTTGCATATTTTTTCCTTTCTATCATGGTTCAGTCATGAATTAGAGTTATCTTTTGTTTCTCTGTTTCCATTTGTGATTGCTGTATAATTCCTGCCTGAGGACTGCCAGGAATTTTGTAAAAAATTATACAAAGCAAAAGTTAGCTCAAAGAGGATTTTGAGTCCCAGGCAAATTGACTCTGAGCTCAGAAAGTACACATGGCTTCTGCAAGCAGAAACAGGTCTAATGCTTTGAAGAATGTAAGAAATGATCAGTATTTCAGAGGCATTGAAGTGGTTAATCTATTAATCTATACTAGAGTAATAAACTTGCCTGTATAAACATTTTCTACATGGATTTTCACATTCAGTTTATCTCAGAGAAAAGGTTTAAAAGGTGTTTCCAATTTTTCACTTTCAGTACTAAGCATGGTTAGAAACTCTTTGTTGGATGTTTCTGGTAATTCTTGCTTGACCTTCCTTTCTGGAGTGGTCTTAGGACACAGTTTGAAACAGTTGTACCTTCACTAATTCTTTTCTCTTTTTTTGAATGATTTTTTTCTTGAGATCTAAAAGACATAATGTTATATTAGTTTTAGATACACGATGTGATTATTTGCTGTTTGCATGTATTGTGAAATGATAGCCACAGGATGTCCAGTTAACATCTGATGCTTAACTTGATTGCACCTGGTGCACTGGGCTGACCAAGTGATTCTGAATAAGCCTTTGTAAATTAATTCCCAGGCCCTTGAGGTGTGGACTCCAGCATATTCAGCCACTTACAGCTGGTATTTGAAGGACTTCCAGGGTACTTGCTGGTTGGAGAGAGTGCTTAAAGAATCGCATTTACTGGGGCGCCTGGGTGGCTCAGTGGGTTAGACCTCTGCCTTCACCTTAGGTCATGATCCCAGCCCCACATTGGGCTCTCTGCTCAGCAGGGAGCCTGCTTCCCCCGCCCCCACCCGCCTCTCTGCCTGTCTGCCTACTTGTGATCTCTGTCAAATAAATAAAATCTTTAAAAAAAAAAGAAGAAGAATCACATTTACTGGGGTGCCTGGGTGGCTCAGTCAGCTGGGGGGCTGCCTTCAGCTCCAGTCATGATCACAGGATCCTGGGACCTGGTCCCGCATGAGTCTCCCTGCTTAGCAGGGAGTCTGCTTCTCCCTCTCCCTCTGGAGCTCCCCCTGCTTGTGTTTTCTCTGTGCTTTCTCTCTCTCTCCCTAGTAAATAAATAAATAAATAAATAAATAAATAAATAGAATTTAAAAGAAATAAATCTAAGAATTGTGTTCATGCACCATTCAGTGGGGTAGTAGAGTCCACCCTAGGTGGAGAATGGACAGCTTTTTGACAACAAAAGGAGCTGCCTTCCTGCAGACCACAATGTCCTGCTGTACTTCTTCCTTCCTGGCCCGACGGGGCTGTGGAAACACCCAGTGGAGCTGGAAAGCCCATGCCCTCTGTGTCCCGCGCCCGAGTTGGACACCCCAAGCCATCGGCCCACAGATGCAAGGGTTCCTCGTGTAGCAGCTTTTCGTGGCTGTTGCTCTGCTCCTAAGAAGGTTGTCCAGGGTCCACACGTGTTCCCAGGAGACCCCCACGGGCTGCTTCTGCTGTATGGCAGAGCCACTTCTCATGCTCCTTCTCAAACCCAAGCCTCCCCAGCCCACCTGCTGCTCCGTTGTTGCATTCTAGAATTTGCTTCCAACGGTGCTCAGATGCTTCATGTTCAGGAGGGTTAGCTGCTACCTCGTCTGTAATGGGTAATGCTGAACATGAAGGCGGTTGAAAGTAACAGTGTGATCACGTCCTTTCTCCTCCTATTCTGACGGGTGAGTCAGTCTCTTGGCCTTAATGTTTACACGGATCCTTAACAAATAACAGCTGATGGCAACCTGCTGAGACATGTACAGTAAGGAAAGAAATTACGTATTAAAAGATTTGGACTCTGTCCCATTTTTTTTTTTTTTTCTTAAGAGGAAAAAAGAAAAAGGGACGGAGTGAGAACCCTGTGGTAATAACCAGTTTGTGCAACACTGTTCCTCTTTTCAAGCCTAATGAGGTCCCATTCCCACAAGTATTTTGATTTATTACCTGTTCCTACTGGCCTGCTTGCTTTTGGTGTTTATTATTTTGATACTCAGTTAACATAACATTTGAAATAATTTCACTTTCTGCATCCGTTTTTCTCCCTTTTCATGAGTTCGTTTTGTGGTAGGTCGGATTTTCTCGTAGAGAAACAAGGCTCACATTAAAACACCTTTTCTGTTTCCAGTGTTCTGTCTTCACGTTGAGGAAAGTAATGTGGGATTGCCCACATGAAGGAAAACAGGACACTTAATTTGGGTCTAAGAACTCCAAGAGTCGAGTCTGGAAACCCTTACAGTTGACGCCAATTTCAGCCATTTAGCGATGTGACTGCAGAGCTACAGAAAATTCAGTTTTGCTTTAAGACTAGGATTGAAGACAGTGTGGGTTGGATGACCTTGGAGATGAATTTGAGTCACATATTTGATACCAGGGGGATCTCCAAGCATCGGGTCAAAATAATTAGCTCTGCCTACAGAATAATCAACTCCTCCTCAGCCCAGATCCAAACCATCTTCAAACTTGTTTTAGAGGATAGGCATTCTCTGTTGGTACAAGTCAGCGTGTTTGGATGTGGAAAGGGTTGGCAGCCCTTAGGGAGGGGTGGCTGTTTCCCAGAAGTCATACTTCCTGCTGGAGAGAGAGAAAAAGCCTTCTGCTCAGGGTCCCCTGTGCTGTGGGAATGGTGGTAGCCACCTTCACCCCCACCTTCACACAGCCCCCCCAAGGACCTGGCAGAATCTGCCTCCTTCCCCTCCGTGACAGCCTGTCCCTTTGCTTCTTTCCTCAGCAGACTCCTTATTTTCGTGTTTTCCTTGCTTATCGCTTTTCAGATCATTCCCCCCATGTGAAATAGTGTAATATATATTAATTACAGAAAATTTAGGAAGCATAAAGTACCAGAGTGAAGAAAATTACCCACGATCCTATCACTCAGAGAGAACCACTATTAATACATTATGTATATTCTTGAAGTATCTCTTTATCCTTTTCCTTTTTTTTTTTTTTTTTTTTGGCATATGGATGGAATTTTTTTTTTTAAATACTCTCTGCTTTTAATTTGTTTGAGGCTGCACATTGTAATCTGATTCTTTATCTGGTGGTATCAGAGGGGAGTGTCTGACAAAGGCTGAGAGCCTGCCTTGAGTTGTGTGACCATTTGAGAACCGTTTTAAATTCTGAAATGTCACACATTTGGTGATGGCATAGAAGAACAGAGGACCAGAAGGCTAGGATAGAGAAAGAAGGGTGTGAGAGGCAGCCGCCGCCTCAGAGGGGTTGAAAGATGGCAGAACGGGAGTGGCCCTGCATTTCCAACCAACTCAGGTTCCTGCTCTGCTGGCCGGGTGACCTCCGTCAGGTTTCCTGATCTGGCACATGGGAGAACTCCTACTTCTCTGGGTTGTGTGGATGATTCATTTTATTAAATGAGGAACTCCTAGTGAAAATGATCTTCAGATCAGCACTAAAAGAAGCAGATAATAATACTCAATATTTTATTTATAAATATAATTATATATCATATATAAATATAAAATAACAATATTATTCCTGTAATAAATATAAAATAAATATAAATAAAATTATATTTAAATGTAATATTAATATTAAATGAAAAAGGAGCTCAGGCTTGACCTGGGGGGTTCAGAGAGAGTAAGGATAAAGGGAGCAAAGGTGGCCGGAAGATGTGGGGGGGCGGGCAGGTGAAACTCTGTAACTGGCGGTTTGATTTTTCTTCGTGGTTGTTAATACATCCAGTAGTTTCTGTGGATGCCTTCTGTGAAGGTGGTCATCTAGCCTGAAATTGGGATGATTTTAGTTGTCCTTTTCTGCTGGCCTCTCTTTCTTCCATAGTCTGTGTATTTTTTATTTTTTTTTTAAGATTTTATTTATTTATTTGACAGACAGAGATGACAAGTAGGCAGAGAGGCAGGCAGAGAGAGAGGAGGAAGCAGGCTCCCTGTTGAGCAGAGAGCCCGATGTGGGGCTCGATCCCAGGACCCTGGGATCATGACCTGAGCCGAAGGCAGAGATTTTAACCCACTTGAGCCACCCAGGCGCCCCTAGTCTGTGTATTTTTAACTCAGTTAGTCCATTCTCCTGTAAAGCTAATATGTTTACTCTCTTCACCTAAGAGACTCTTATCAGACTTTGACTAGGGATTACAGGCCACTGTATCAGGAATCTTGCTGCATTTACACAAGAGGGAACAGGACGGGCGCAGCTCTGTGTTTTAACCACAGATAAGGTCTGGGTTCCATGTGGGGAAGGGAAGGGGAGGGGAAATGAGGAGGGGGTGGGGATGAGGCTTGGGCAGGAAAGAGAAACAACTTTAACCTGTGAGAAACTTTCTTTGTCTCTGCTCCTGAGCCTCAGAACCTGGAGGGATATTGAAAGAAGGGGTTTGCGGGACCTGAGTGTGGAGCAGACCCATGACGATCTCTTGTTCTGCCGAGGGTCCCCATACCTGGCTATTAAGTGTCCAGGCGGGAATGAGGGTGGAAGTTAAGGGCCCCATGTCAGGTGATGACCCCTCCGTCCTGTGGGGCTGGGTCATTGTCCTGAATCTGGAGACTGTAAGGTCTGTCCAGGGTACCTTTGGTGGAATACGTCTATTCATTTCTGTTACCTCTTCGCAGGGTTTATTGCTCCCTTTCTGTTCCCTTTCTTTTTCTGTTTTCCTGTGAGAGACTGGGCAGGTGTACGTGGACATTAATCAGAGACACTTGTTGTTGAGAAGTAGAGCATATTTTTTAGTAAAAATCTTCAGAACGGAGAGAAATGGGACATGTTGAATTTACTTGATTTCCACACCATTCTAATTTATTCTTTTATGTTTTTCTAAGACAAATGAGTAGACTGGAACTTTAACACCTCTTCTCAATTTAAACACGTGTCTGTGTGTGTGTGTGTGTGTGTGTGTGTGTGTGAGTGAATTTTTCTTGACTGTAGACCCTCTTTCCCTGAGCATCTAGAGGAAAGACAGCTCCTCGGGAGGCATGTGTGTATTTTATGCCATGGTTCTGGAATTAGACTGCTTTGTTCTAAAACTCACTCCAAAATTTAGCAGCCAAGTGTTCTCAAGCAGCTGATTAACACTGCTTGCCTCAGTTTCCCTAGTTTAAAACAGAATGCATTTCCTTATTGGTAAGATTATTTTAAGTATTTAGTAAGATTATGTAAAGTGCTGCGTTATAACCGTCCAATAAATATTAGTTGTAATTTATATTTGGAATGTGATAGACCTCAGTCTGACCCCTTCTTTGGCCATTTAACTCGTTGCCTTTTTTACTGAACCTTTGTTTTGTCATCCAGAAAATAAAATAGGAAAAACAGCATCTGTCAGAGTCTCAGTAGGATTATAGGCAATATCCAGCACTAACGGGGACACAGTGCCTAAAAACACCCCGTAGGGGTTTTCTCCCTTGTCCACTCCTAGCCTCTTTTATTGGCGACATTTTTTCAGGGGATCTCCATTTGGAGAGGAAACTCTTCTACGCGGAGGATATAGGTTCTAAGTTTACATTTCCTGGGGATGACCTCAGGGCAGCTGAAAGGCAGCGTATTTTGAGTGCCCGGCCAAGTCCGTTCTGGCCCATTTCTCATTATTTTTCACATCGTGTCCCCATTTCATGGAGGGAGCCGCAGCTGAGGGTTAGGTGTCCCAGCTCACCCTGTGTGGCAGCTCCGACATTCCCTCCCTGACATCCCGGCAGGGGCCTGGCCGCCCCGCCTCCACGGGGACAGGCAGCACAGGTGCGACAGGCAGCAAGCATCCCGCTGCTGGAACTAATGGACCTAAACAGGAGACATATCCCTTTCTCCCCTCCCGTGTCTTGTTTCACTGAAAGCTAATTTAGGGAGCATACAATGACTCGCTTTCCTTCACAGCTCTAATATCCAGACCATGAGTCAGAAAATTAACCTTTTAACTTAATATATACGTTGCACTTTGAGTCTAGTCCCGTTTTCATTCACTTAAATGGTAAGTTTCACGCGGCATAAGGAAAGTCCTCTCGGGGTGCACAGGGGAGGGGACGGGTGGCTTGCAGTCGCTTTGCCCTGAGGCCGTGGTGAATGCCATGTTACTTGACAGATTGGGCTGGTTTACATCATCAATTTTTATCGCATTCTTTTATGAAATAGAAATTTCTACCGTGGGCATGTAATTTGGTGAGTATTGAAAACAGTAAGCTCTTTCAGAAGGTTATAAAATTACATATTTATTGACTTAGGAGATTTGTCTTTTTTCTTCTTTTTTCTTTTTTTTCCTTTCCCCAGCATTTATCCCAGGTAAAGGAGACAAGAGATAACACACTTCTGGGAACTTAAAGAATTATAAACATATGATTGTTATTTTATTATTTTTATTTTATTATATTTATCTTTATATTTTTACTTAACTTACCTAGAAAGGGAGAGGAGGGTGTGTGTGTAAGCCAGGGGAGGGGGAGGGAATCTCCTACAGACTCCAGAGTTCCATCTCATGACTCGGAGATCATGACCTGAGCAGAAACCCAAGAGTTAGCCACTCAACTGACTGAGCCACACAGGCACCCCAAGTACAAATTCCTTCTATGTTGTATCTTCTTGTCTTAAAGTCATTAAGATATACATTGATCCTTAAAGAATATGTGTTTGAACTGCGTGGGTCCACTTACACGGGGAGTTTTTTCAGTAAATACAGCACAGTGACATAGGGTTGGATTCCAGGACCCTGAGATCATGACCTGAGCCAAAATCAAGAGTCAGACGCTTAACCCACTCAGCCACCCAGGTGCCCCAATACACAGATTATTTTTGCCTGCATGGAAGGGAGGGGTCTTGTGTCCCTAACTCCCACATTATGTAGATAATTGAGCATTTGGGATATTGTAAAAGGGGAAGCATCTAGGACCATACTTATCTTCTCTAGCTTGCTTTTCCTTTTAACACAGCAATGACAGTTACACTTCCCCAGTAATATTCACCCTATGTAAGACTGGTTATAAGACTAACTCGATGGGTCCTCATGACTTACAGATATACCAGGATTTAACACCACTAACCTAATTGCCCTGCATTTTCAATCTCAGTTTGGCGAAATGCCTGTGAAGATACAGACCAAGGATAATTTAACTTAGCTCCCGCCTTACTGACTGTATTCAATAAGGGACTATGCCTTCCCCATTTTCTCAGGTTCTGTTTTTCATTCTTTTATCCAGACATCCAGACACCTAGTACCGGGTGTCAGTTGGGCAGCCTCTGACGGGTTTCGTGCTCACTGTGGATTGTGGAGCTCTGGTCCTCAGGAGTGACGGTGGCATTTGGCAAGAGGCAACGCACCGGAATGTCCAGAAGCCTTTGCTCTGGTCATTCTCTCTGCGTCTGACCTCCAGTCTACCAGAGTCCCTCGTGCTGTAAACCTTTCACTGCCCTCCACAAGCCAAGCATTGCTTGGGTGCCTCATTTTTCTCCATCGAAATATATCTTAACTTTTTTTTAATTGCCCCTTTAAGACACTTTGAACCATCTATCATTTTTTATATATTTTTTATTATTTTATTTTAGTATTTATTATTCTTTCCCCACTAATTCGTCAAGGAATTCTGATTTATCCCTGCGACCTAGAACACAGACACATACTAGTTGTGTAAAAGTATTTGTGGAATACATTGGTTAATTAATAAAGAATAGCCCGTACTGCTTAGAGTTTGAGGATCAATTAAAGTAATAAAAGAGTGCATAGGGAGCCCCAGTAACTGCTAGGGAGCATATTACTCATATATGCTCATATACTCATATTACTCAGGCTGTGAGCTCAGTTTTCAAATTCTAGATGGTCATAGACAGTTAAAAAAAATTCTTAGTATTTAATTTTTATTATCAACATTAACTTATAGGAAGGGATGTTGACTTTGTGTTGATATTAAGAATGAAAAGAAAAAAAAGATACTAAGAATGTGATTGAACTCTCAGAAGGTAAAATTCCTGAAAATGGATCACAAATAAATGAAGTATGGGGATCCTGCTTGAGCCATGTTCTGGGATGGGTGTTTATTGGGTTTAAATTCTAGTAACGTGAGCTTTGTTGTAATAGCAATCTGTTGTCTTCATATAATATATGGTTGGTCATTGTGTAGGTGTTGTTAGGTAACTTTTTTTTTTTTTAAGATTTTTTTAAATTTATTTGACAGATAGAGATCACAAGTAGGCAGAGAGGCAGGCAGAGAGAGGCGGGAAGCAGGCTCCCGAGCAGAGAGCCTGAAGTGGGGCTCAATCCCAGGACCCTAAGATCACCACCTGAGCTAAAGGCAGAGGCTTAACCCACTGAGCCACCCAGGCGCCCGTTAGGTAACTTTTTGATTCATTGTGACTGACCATCTGGACCATTCCTGCCATTAAGCTTCCACTCACACCACTCCCCTGATACTGTTCTCAAAGGTGATAGACACTCTGACACTGACAATCCCAGTCTCTTCTAGGCCTCGTCCTCTCTGACCCCTTTCTTGACTGCTTGAAATTCTGATCTCTGACTTTCTTCATCAACTCTCTTGGTTCCTCCAGGATGAACATAGCCTTTGATCTGTGGCAGTGGGTGCCAGAATTCTCAGGCTCTTTGCATGCACCATGGGTATAACTGACAGTGGTCACAACTGGAGTAAATGGTGAAGGTTAAGTGAGGTCACACGTGTAAAGTGTCTGCCCTTGTCCCTGGTGGTGCTCAGTAAATTCTAGTTCCATTCTTTCTCTGTGTTCCTCTTGTATGCCCTGCCTTATTCATTACTTTTTCTCCAGGTGCCTTTGAAATACGGTATTTCCAATTCCTTCCAGAACTTTCTCTGAATCTTCAGCTCTCCACTTCTGTGACTCCCGTGCTCTTCAACAGGTGTTTTTCAAATCTCCATCCCCAGCTGTGCTGACCTCCACACCTGTATTCCAGTTGCTTCCCTAACATATCAGCGCAAAATCTCAACGTCACTGACTGCAGAATCGACCTCATTCCAAATCTCACTCCTCTTTCTCTAGGCCCTACTTTAGTTATAGCATCTCTCCTCTATCTGATAGTTGGCCCGGAAACCTGGAAGCCAGTTTTCAATCCCACTTCTATATCCCGCAACATATAATCAGAAGTGAGGTCCTGCTTTTGGTTTGGTCTTGGATAGAGCTTTCTTCCTTTCCTCATTCAAGGGCAAGTTTGGAAATAAAGTTGGCCATTTGAAGTTAGGCCAAGCAATAGCTGCGTGATTGACATTCACAGTGGTAGGTCACAGCCTGAGTAGACTAGAATAGGGAGGGAGTCATTTCAAGAAGTCCCTGGGTTAACGCTGTGGACCAGGCCAAACCTTACTGTGTGGAATAACCAGACTCTTCGAATCTCTACATGCAGATACCACTATGGCTAGTAAAATGCATATGCATTTTAAAGGGTTTTTGAATGTGCAGTAGTAACCTTTTGCTATTGTGTATTATTTCAAATAATGCATACGTGCAGGTGCGATATCAGAATGTTAGGATGTCATTATGAAACACAGATTTCAAGGATGATTGACTTGCTTTCATTTGTTTGGGCACCAGTGCATGGGGGGTCGAAATCAGAGATTACAAGAGCTTTCAAAAATAAGGTATGGAGGAGAGAAATTGGAATTGAAAACCTCGAAACATTTTGAATAGTGAGTTTAAAATTCCCACTTCGTAAAGATACATCCTTTATATTCAAGATAAGATACTATGCTCTGTATGTGTCTGTGTGTGTGTGTGTGTGTGAGAGAGAGAGAGATGTGACTATGTCTAGGTAAGTCTTGTCTTCTGAGTTTACCAGTTGCTTGTTGGATAATAAGGGAAATAAATTGGAAATCACCATAAAAGTACAAATGTCACATACACAAAAATAAACATGAGTTCTGATTGCTGAAGGTAGTAACGCTTGGTATAAGAGGGGATGGTTGATTTAGCTTTTGTTTTTTTGTTTGTTTTTAATTTTTTTAGAGAGAAAAAATAGGATGGGGTATGAAGGAGGGGAGAGGGAGGGGCAGACGGAGAGGGAAAGAGAGAATCTTAAGCAGAGCCACATGCCCTGAGTGGGGACCCAAAGCAGGGCTCTCTATCTTATGATGCTGAGATTATGACCTGAGCTGAAATCAAGAATCAGAAACTGGGACGCCTGGGTGGCTCAGTTGGTTAAGCAGCTGCCTTCGGCTCAGGTCATGATCCCAGCGTCCTGGGATCGAGTCCCACATCGGGCTCCTTGCTCAGCAGGGAGCCTGCTTCTCCCTCTGCCTCTGCCTGCCATTCTGTCTGCCTGTGCTCGCTCTCTCCCCCCCTCTCTCTGATAAATAAATAAAATCTTTAAAAAAAAAAAAAAAAGAATCAGAAACTTAGCCAACTGAGCCACTCAGGCACGTCTGGTTTGGGGCTTTGAAGAGAGGTTAAGATTTTATTATTTGTAAGTGATGGACTTACATGTGGACCATCCAAGTAAAATCACATGATACGCAGTCTGGTTTGATTGCGTGTAGGATATTTGAGGGACAAATTAGGGTTGCATATTGGGGACCTTGGGTTTCTGTACTCTTCCTTTGAATTTCATGGTATTCAGGTGGGGCACATGAAAGATTTTAAACAGGCTTGCACCATTGGCATGGGCATTGTATTTTATTGGTCACGTAAAATGAGTATTTAAAAATTAGCTTTAACTCCAGTTAATGGCCATTGAAGGCAATGGGAGAGGAAACAAAAGAGGTAAGGGGAGAGACAGAAAAACTGAGAAATTACAGAGGAAGAAAAACGATCTGCCAAGAGATAGAAAAGGCATGACTGGAACTCTAGATTGCGTTGGAGGTAACCTGCTTTTGTTTATTTAGACTGTGGGTTTAGAATGTTACCTTTGCTTTACATTTGAGAGGTTAATGTGGTGGTTCTCCCACTATGCACGGGTCTTTTAACGTTCTGATAGCCATAAAACTTGACAGGCTCCCTTCCTAAGGGACCGTTGTAGGATTAGCTTTGAATGGCAATGCCCGCAGCATTAATACCGTCGGGACCAGAGTCTCTAGGGTAGCATGGGTTTGGAGCTGAACAGAGGAGAGAGGTTGTGTTGGATTGGCCTGAAGAGCTGCAGAAAAGGGGATGAGTTTTCTCCCTGTCAGTTCCTCTCTCCTTCCCTCGGGAACCTCGCTTTGAATCGCCAGCTGTATTCCACCTCCGAAGGCATCAGGATTAGCGTCGGCTCTGCTGTCTGGGACTCCAGATCCAAAACACCGCTTTTCAGAAACTATGCTTCATTGAAAGTGCAGTGAGGAAACCTGATTGCCTTTGTGGCCACAGGACCCGAGGAATCTTAGTATTTCTAGTATCCTCAACCCATGGATCTTGTTGGTTGTTTTCCACGCCTTTGATGCTTTAACCCAAAAAATAAAAAAAAGAAAAAAAAATTAAAAGATTTTATTTGTTCATTAGAGATGGTGCGTAAACAGGGGGAGGAACAGAGGGAGCCCAACACCACGCTCGATCCTATGACCCTGAGATCATGAACTGAGCTGAAATCAAGAGTCGAACACCTTACCAGACTGAGCCACCCAGACGCCCCTCCTTTGAGGCTTTTAAAAAGTATTTAAAACTACATTGAGGGGCACCTGGGTGGCTCAGTGGGTTAAGCCTCTGCCTTCAGCTCAGGTCCTGATCCCAGGGTCCTGGGATGGAGCCCCGCATCAGGCTCTCTGCTCAGCAGGCAGCCTGCTTCCTCCTCTCTCTGCCTGCATGTGATCTTTATCTGTCAAAAAAACAAATAAAAATCTTTAAATTAAAAAAAAACCAAAACTACATTGATAAGCACCCTAGGTCTTATGGTGCACTATGTTTTGTTTAAAATACGTGCCTGCCTTTTTAGCAAAGGAACCTTTGCCAAGAAAACTGTATGTGGGAGAGTGTGACTAACTTAGCAGAGGGACTTTTCTCTTACCCTATTTGCCTAAGCTCTCTGGGCTGCCTTTGATAGGACGTCTTTTTTCCTCTGGGAGGAAAAAAGCCCCTCCCGTTTTCACTGCTATCATTCCTCCCCAAATTATTCATACCTAAATATTTTGGCTTTTTCAAAACTAATCTGCTCCCTGGGTTCATTTTCTGTTGGGTGGTCTGAACCACGGCTTTCCTGCTTCTCTGAGAGACAGGTGCTCACCAACAGAGAGCGTGAAAATCCTGCCTTCCCTACTTCTCTGCATTTAAGGATTAGCAGCAGACCTTCTTGCCTGCTCCTGTAAGGATTGTCTTGTTTCTCCTGTTGGCAACTTTCAGCACAGAACCTATAATGTTGTGGGGCTGTCTGAAGGGAAATTGAAACCCCACTGGCCAAGAAACACAGAAACAGGAAAGGGAGTCCGAAATGATCTCTGTAAAGTCACAGCCGAGAGTCGTCTGAATTACCTTCTGCATCCAAACTTCTTGAGATGGTCATCAGAGCTCAGATGCTAAAGGCATCATTTGGCCATCCATTCACTCACTCAACAAACATTTCCCAAGCCTCTAATATCACAAGATCCTGTGCCTGCTGTTAGACTTTCATAGTGAACAGGGTAGGCGCATTGGCTGCTGCTACCAAGCTACAGGGGAAAATGTGTTCTATGGGGGAAATAGACAATAAATCTCCAAGCATGCAGTTCATGACTTAATTAAATTGTGCAGAAGGAGGGCTTAGAGGCTCTGTAAGAGTCTGTCAGAGAGAGACTTCTTTATGGCGAGTACAAGTGTCAGGGAAGTTTACTCGTTTCTTACAAGCTGGAGATGTGGACCATTTTACACTGAAAGATAAGGACTGAGCTCTGTGACCACAGGGGCAATCAAGAAAAATGGGCATGGATGGTACCAGGTCTGAATAAATCTATTTTCATTTTTCAGTATTCCTGGTAACCAGCAAGCTCTCGGTAGTCTCCCAGTTAGGTCAAAGTTGGTTCTGCCGGGAAACAGGAAATGGAAGCTCTCCCTTGGAAAACAACAGTGCACAGCCCACAGCAACAGCTATGTGATGTCAGCTGGAAACCTAGTAACTTCATCTATGTCTCTGTTGCTGTTGACAGATTCTTGTCAGCGGCACCCTCAGTCCCTGCTTGAAACATGCTCAGGAATCCGGCCCCTCGGCTGGCTGATGTCAGTGGCTGCCATCAAGGTGCGGCCAAATCCAGGGCCTGGGCACCAGCCTCCTAAAGGCTGTTGTGTTAGAAGATGCAAGAGTTGTGCTGTAATTAGCAGTAGAAGCGATGCCCCCGTCTGCGCAGGTAGATCGAGACAGGGCTCATTTTGAAGGACAGAGCCAGGGGGGAAATGCAAATTTTTTCCTTATGTCACTTGTTTGGTATCTTAAGTCCACTGCACGGGACATCTTTCATCCCGGGGAGAGCAGCGTGAGCACCTGTGTCACTTACTTGAAACCCAACTACAAACCCCCCGCTCTGCTGTCTTCCCTACCCCCAAGTGACCACCATCTCCCCCTGGCCTCAGCAGCCTCCCACTGGTCACACTCTAATATTGGTACTTAACTACTATCCATGTTCCACCGGTGGCCAAAACAATCTTTTGAAATTTTCTAGCAAATCACATTGCCATATTGAGAATAAACTTAAACTGTTCACAGAGTTTAGGTCTTACAATACGGATGCTTCTGGAGCTTCTGAGCTTGGTCTTGGCATGCCTCTTGAAGCATTCCCCAGCACAGTACTACTGTTTTTTCCATCCCTCTAATATACACTCACCACAGGGCCTTTGCAACTTTCTCTTTTTCCTTGAATGCTTTTCCATGTATATTTTCACATTTGCTGACCCGTTTTTAGCTCAGGGCCCAACTCCTCGGTCCCCTAGGAAAGGCGGTTTCTGAACACAAGTTTTGTTTTCCTATCCTACCACTAGAATGAATGTATAATCTTTGAAAGCACAGACCTTGTCGGACCTCCTCCTTTGCTAGGCAGATGTGGGTGGTCCACAGTACATGGAGATTGAGTGAACTTGGATACCATGAAGACTTCTCTTTCCTTTGTTCTCCTTTTTTAAAATTTTAATAAGTAGCTAAAAGAACATGGGGGACACTCAGAAATCACTACTAAGAGGTAAAGAGACAGTTCAATAAAGGGTTTGAAGTGATGAATTTCTTGGAGGGAAAAATAATTGTTCATGTAAGCTGGTAGGTCAGTCCCTTGCTCAAGGTAAGTGGCACAGCTTAGACCCGGAGTTCCATGAATGAGCCCACACCAGTCCCGGAAGGGGGAAGATAGACGTACTCGACTAATCTGCTGAACGGCATTTGAACCAGGTTATAAATGGCTTCAGTGTTTATTAAAACATCTTTGGCCATTTCAGAATCAGAGTCTGTCAGGTCACAGAAGAGTGTAGATAGAGGTAGAATTTTAGAGATTTTATAAATAATTTAGCCTGGTGTCCTTAGAGGAAACAGAGGCCCAGAGATCTTAAGTTGGTAAATGTTGGGACTGGAATCCAGGTCCGCTCCCCAGGGAGCCTGGCCCACTGGCAGGCCTGCTCTCTGGGCTTACTTCCTGCCCTTCAGCGCCCCTGTGGAATGGATTCTTGGTTGTGTTTTTGACATACCAAGCGTAACCTTGACATAGCCTTGAGGAAAAAACCTTCATTTTGTTCATGTAGATGATCATACACCTGCCAAATTTTTTTAATGCCTTCCCCCCACCTCCAGGGAAGGATTTATGACTTCATCTTTTTTTACTTTTTTTTTTTTTCCTTCCCCCTTCAAATCCAAGCCTCTTTCAGAATGATTCAGCCTCAGGGCTAGGAAAAAAAGTTTCATATTTTAATAAATAAAATGCAGGTCTTCTCTTGGTGTCAGCTTTCCAGGCACAAAAGTGATCTACTTTTGATGACTGGTTGGAAAGACTTGCTAATGATTTTTCATTGCTTTATGCTGTATAGAAAGGAAGAGTAATTAGCAAAGAGATTAAACCATTTTCCTACCTCTAGGTAAGCCAGGTCTTGTAAGTAGAATCCTAGAAAAAGTTTTCTGTTTCCTGTATACTATTCACAGTCATTTTTGAAGTTTGGTTTAGAAGTTTGTTTTGGAGAAGTCAAGTGGTTTTTTTTTTTTTTTTTTTATTTAAACGTCCGAGATGAATCTAGGTTATGTTAGTGATATGCAGTTCTTTTTGTGTTTGATAATAAGCCTGATTTTTTCTCCTGCTTTCTTCAAAAGGGTCATCTCTCCCTTTCATCCCATCTCTATTTTGCAGAAGGGACGAGTTGTACTTTTTCTTCCTTCATGACCCAGCCCTGTGGGAACATGTCAGCCTCATGGTCTCATTTTTGTTTGTATTCCTATCCGTTTTCATCACGATTGCTCGTGTTTGATATTTGGGATGAGACACAGACACACGAGCAAATTACGACTTGGTATTTCCCCTGGCGTCCCTGTTTGTGATTTATAATTTATATCTAGAAAAGATTCACCAACCGAACTGATAATCCTTCCCAACAAAAGATAAACACACTTGTAAGTCATCAGTGTAAGTCAGATGCACTTGAAAGGGACAAAGAATTCACCTGCAAGCGCTTTTGGCATCTTGCTCTTTCCCACGGATCCAGACTGATGACAGAGAGAACCGAGGCCGTCAGAGCACTTCCCGCAGGAGAACCTCCCAGAGCCCCTAAGGGTGGGACCCGCTCGACCTGCCCTGCCATCAGGAGGATCTAGAGACTGGCCCTTTGTGCTTTACCGCAGGAGATTAAAATGAAGGCAAGGATGTTGTCCTCGTGCCGTGGAATTCAGATCTGTAGGTGTGCAGCTCCCCTTGCCCCCCTCTTTTGTCCACGTGGTTCTTTGGAAGCTCACCGGTAAGCCCTGACAACGAACTTCTCCCTCATCCTTGTCCGGGCAGGTGCCTGTGGGCTCTCCGTGTCCCACTGCGCATTCCTGCCAGCAGTTTAAACTGATTCTTAGGACACTAGTCTGTGGACCTGATGCCTTCAGAATGTGTTAAATCATTGATCAAATCCTTCCCCACCTGCACGAGGGTACCTGAGTCAGCAGGAGAGAGCAGGTTGGTTGTACACGATTTTGTACAACAGCAAAGTCATCACTGTTATCTCGTGTCTGGTCGGCTGGTTCTTGTTCTGATCTCCGAGGTCGCTACTGTACTGTGCCAAAAACAGACAGTGCAAGATTCCCCATAAATTTCACTTGGTCTAGACTAGGACTCTTCTGGGAGCTCCTTGGGAATTTTTATTTTTGTTCTCAGACATAAACAGTGTTGGAATAGTCAAACACATAGAATATTAAATGCTGGCAGGTAGTTCTAAAAAAGTCATTAATCCACTACATGGAATGCCAAAAACAGATGCTTAACCTGATCCTATCCATGAAATACAAATCAATTTTTTTTAAAATTCTCTTTAAAAAAAAAATCTCAACTTTCAAAAAGTAAACAGCAAAGGGGACACCCTGGTTAAAAACTTTAGCAGAGAATCTAAATGCATTAATAATAACTAATGTGGAGGAAGTTGGTCTTTTAGAGATGCCTTTTTTTTTTTTTTTTTTGAGATCCTCAGACCCCATCAGCATAACAAAAAAGAAGAAGGGGAGCCAAGCAGTTATTATGCTGCACCTAAATCACAATTTGTGACAACTCAGGCTATAAAGTCGTTTGGATGACAATGACTAGCGACGCTGCCGGAGTTAATCAAATAATTATTTAACACGTGTTTCTCTTGATCTGGCCCAGCCTTCAGAACATATTTCATTCTTTCCCAGTCTTCTTTACCACCTCTACTTTTAAATGGAGAAAATGAGCAAGTATAGATTGTACGTGCGGTTAATGAGGAAACCGCTTCTCACCCGTTGGGCTGTGATCTCCCTAGAAAGAGGGTCCTTGTCTGGATCAGCGTGGTGGGTGCCTGGGGTGCCTACCACAGTGGTTTGCAACCGGTTGGCAGTCACCGTCACTTCGATTTCCGGGGCTTTGGGGAGAGGGCTTCCTGCCTAAGCTCTTTTTTCTTCAGGAGTATTCCACGCAGGACTCCTTACTCTTTCGGGTACCGTTTTTCTGCTCCGTTCCTTCTACAAGCAGGTGCACAGGGAAGGACCCCATGATAGTCCGCAGGCACCTCTGCCAGAGAACATCCACTGAGATGTAAGGGTGAGCAGTGGAAGCAGGAACACATTTCTCGCCCTTTAGCGCTTAGTATGTGCTCAGTAAATATTCACCATTTACTGTTCTTATGTAAAGGCTCAATCAGTGCTTGCTAAAACATGAGTGAAATGGATGAATAAATGCACCTACCTCTAACAGGGGAACTTTTTACATAATACCGCTGATCGCACAGACCCCGTATTAGATGCATATGGGGTAGTGTTGGGTGTGGGAGTGAAGACCAGCTGCTTCCCTTACTCAGTGCCTTGACCTGGTATTTGTAATCAGTGGAGATGTAATGAGCCACTAGTCTTTATGGACCCCAAATATCAAAGGGTGAAGAAGACAATAGGAACTCATCAAAAAGCCTGGCCCTCTCTGAAATGTCACGGGTAATCAAGTTCGGT
Source organism: Mustela nivalis (assembly GCF_964662115.1). Lineage (NCBI taxonomy): Eukaryota > Metazoa > Chordata > Mammalia > Carnivora > Mustelidae > Mustela > Mustela nivalis. The sequence continues at coordinate 83,521,706 of NC_139030.1, forward strand.
GTTAATGGCTTCGCATTTGCATGTCATCCCTGTGAATGATGTACTCTGGTGGCCAGGATTGATGGTTTATATGGCTGGGCTCATTTAAATCTTCCAAAAGTATTCCCTTCTATTTTCAGTAATTTTATATTCACGTTCAAGGCAGGGATTAGGTGTTTTTAAAAACATGATTAAACACTTTCTGCCTTTAGCTCATCTTAAAGTATTGATTTTTCTTGATTGTTTTCTTTATAGTGTGGTCATATGTGTTTTTAGCAACCATTATTTTGCTTTCTTAATATGTGTTAGGAAAGCTGATAAGCTTAAATTTTGTCATAACCTTAAAATATTATTATGTCATTCAATTAAGTTCAGCTCAGTGTACTTGAATTTGTATCTTCAATAGGATCCTTACACTGAAAATGAAAGTCAAATTAACGTCTCCTTAATTGCAGCGTTTACAAAAGAAAGTCAGGGTCATTGACATGTAAAATTTAGGTATGAGATAAAGGGGGGGAAAGGGGTTATCTAGGGATTAGAATGTTTTCCTGAATATTGTTTTTCAAGGCAATCTTCAAATCTGTGATTTTTTTCTTTTCTTTTCTTTTCTTTTTTTTTTTACATAGAAAACTTTCAGTGTCCTAAGTGGGAGAATAAGAAAAAGGCTTAGAGTAAGAATAAGGAGTCTTTATTTTAACAAACTACATATTAGAAAAGAAATTGTTTTGATTACAGTAATAATCACAAATAGTAATTCGCTGTGCTGCCTTCTATTTTAAAATTGTCATCCCTTATCAAGCTAAAATAATTTGTGCCTGACAATGCTCCGTTGTCTTGCATTACAAATTCATGGTAACTCCATCTTCGATAGAATTGTCATGATCAAACTAAGTAAAAGTTGCTAACTGCGCTCTGATCAAAGCTGCTAGCAACCTCTGGGCTTTAGAACAAACAGAATAGATTATGTCTTTTCCAAAAATCCTGAAGCCGCCCTTCACTTTATCTATCACTCTAGTGACTTACATCTGTATTTGGAAGCCTGATTGCCTTTGCTGGAGCCCTTAAAAATTCCCCCACGAGGGAGAGCCCCAGGCGTATCAGCGAAAAGTTGCAGGGACGAAGATGGCAGCCAGCAATCTTCATTCCCATCAGTACCTTTACGCCCTACGGAGTAGGGCCGTGCAGAGTTTCTGAGGGTAGAATGATGTGTTGTTCATGTGTGGAGTCCACTAATTAATTCCATGTTTAATTGAACTTTTGTCTACTTTGGACCTTCTGTTGTTCAAGTTGACTCCCTCCAAATTCACCAAAGAGAAATAGCTGCTTGCATAATTAGATTGTCTGTGTTCTGGGCAAGCCGGGGGGGGGGGGGGGGGGGGGGGGGGGGGGGGGGGTAAGTTATTTCTCCCTTGCATTCTTCTTGTTGTGTTCAATATTTTTTATGGAGTTAATTTAAATTGAGCAAGCTTTATGTGAACTTCCTTCCAGAGGATTTACTGCATCTTATGTGAAAACCGTCTACATCTGACATTTTAGAATTACCTGCCTATTTATGGGATTATACTGCGTTCTGTTCTTGAAAGAGCAAGTCAATTTTCAGCATAGATTTTTTGGGTCATTTTTTTCCCCTTTGTCTGTTTTTATGAAAGCTAGCTCCCAAGTCAGAGTAGAAACAATAGAAGGAGATGGAAGGTAGAGAGTAAGACAGAACTGTGGCTTGCTGGAAGAGATGGTCTGGATCATAAGCTATTAGTGAAAAGAAGAAACCTTGAAAACCCAACCCGATAGTGTATTCCTTCTAAAAATGTATTTCCATATTTTTAATAAAGATCTCTTTTTACCTGATAACCTGTCTTATCTGCAGTCACTAAATAAGCTGTAGATTCTGTGAATGAAAACTCGCTCTCAAGTTTGCTACATCATGTTAGCAGGGGGAATGGAATAGTATGGGTAAGTTGCCTTGCAGTGTTTTAGAAATGAGACCCAGTACTTATGTTAGATCCGTGGATTAGCCACACTCTCATCTGAGGCAGGCCAGCTACATGACACTGTAGTCAAAACCCATGGCCTTTTTAGGGAGGAGCTGATACAGGCCAGGTTCAACTTCACTCCTCTCTTCTGTCTCATTTCCTCATCACACCAGCCCTGTAGAGGAGAACATCAAAGTCCGAGTACATAAAGTTTACTCTAGTTCACAGATCCCATAAATGGCAGGACCAAGAACCGAATCCAGGTCTTTATGACTCAGGACCAAACTGTGGGCCTTTCCCATACTGTCCCCTGCTGCCCCTGCTATAAATGATCACACACTCTGAAAAGGGATCAGACAGCAAAGGAAAAACATGACATAAAAAAATAACCGGTGATTTACTTTTTGCCTTTGTCATTCTTTACTTTTAGTTACAATCTTGTTGATGAGTGTGAAACATCTTTGTCTTAAATATCTTATCCTGCCTAAACAGATGTCCAATCTGTTCCTTTATAAACTTGATGAAGGTGACTCCAGTGAGGTATTTTCATTTTACCTGAAACTTTCAGTTTTCACCATCCCCCCAGAAGCTACTTCAAAATAATATTCTGAGGACACTGAAGATTGAAAGCCACCAGCCCCAGAGCAGAGCCCTCACAACAAGTTGTACATCTCTCACGTATTACTCAGTTCGGGAGGGGAAGTAGCATGAATGGGATAAACCTGATTTTCTGGTCTTTCAGAAGCAGAACAACTGTCTTTCAGAATATTTTTTCCAGAGTATATAAAAGATCCCTAAATAATTGTTCCACTATTTAATAATTAAAAACAAAAAACAACAACAAACACCTGTTTTTACCATCCTAAACTTGCCACCCAGATAACAGAAGAGTGTTCTTAGATCAAATAAACAAGAATTAAACATTCCATGTAATAGTTCTGAAGCGCAGTATCAAAACAAACTGATCAATTCACAGTACTGGTATCAGAGGAAAACTACTTGTTTGAGGTAGTGCTACTTTAGCAAGTTTCCTTCGGCTTTTGGATTTATTCATTTAAAAAAATTATTTTTTAAGATTTTCTTAATTGACTTGAGAGAGAGAGCGCGCGCGCACAAGCTGCAGGAAGTGCACAGGGAAAAGCAGATGTGAGGCTCAATCCCAGGACCCTGAGATCAGGACCTAATTAGAAGGCAGACACTTAACCCACTGAACCATTCAGGCAGCTCTGTTCTTATTTTTAAATAATCTCTACCCCCAGTATAGGGCTGGCATTCACAGTGCCAAGGTCAAGAGTCAACACTGCACTGACTGAGCCAGCCAGGGGGCCCAGAGTGACCCATTTTTATAAAGACTTTCCACAACAGGTTCAGTTCTATAATGTTGGAATTAGTACAAGATGCAATTTTACCAGTTCGAAGAATGATTTCAGTTTCTTAAGGAAGTCATTCATTCTTAAAATTTCAAAAAATTTCAGATTTCTGGCATATTCTCTCGTGTGTCTCCAAAACCAATTACAATCCCCCTGATAATAATTATGTCTTGTTTTCATTCCCTGTAGCATTTGGGTACTGGAAAAGGATGAGATACTTTTACCTAATTTGAGATGAAGTGTGCTTTGACGTTTTTACTTAGAGATGGGTCTGTTTACAGATGGGCAGTGGTTCTCAAAGTGCAGGGTCAGGACCAGAAGCATTGTCCTCGGCCTGGACATTTGTAAGGATTGCAAGTTCTCAGGCCCGATCAGACAGTCCAAAACTTGGTTGGAGTCCAACAATTGGTCTTTATGAAAGTCCTCCAAATCATTCTGATGGATATTCAAGTCTGAGAGTGATGGCTACTGGAACAGAAGCTCAGCATCCTAGGCGAATTTGGGCTCAGGTCATCTTCACTTTGATGCCTCCTTTTAAATCAACTGGTATCCCAAACTAGAGCTTAGGCCTCGGTAAGAATGACCTAAGAGACCAGTAATATCTTTCCAAGGGCTTGAACACTCTCTGGCCTATGCACATTCTTGAGTTGGGTGGGGAGTAAAACCATCTCTACTGGCAGAAGGCTAAGGCAATATTTTTTCATAGGTGTCATAGATGCAAAGCGTCTCGACCACTCTTTTAGGTGTTTTATAACTTGAGTGTCTTAGAAAGCAAAAATCAATGATGTCATTCTTTTAGTGTACAGAGAAAAATAGTTTCAGGTCAGGATTCCTAGGAAATAAAACCTTAACATAATGTAAAGTCAAAATCAATCATAATGTCTAATTACAAAAAATTCACCCCCCAATGCAGGAGGAATATCCAAGTCAGGCTACATCAGGTAACCAAGAAAATTAACTCAAAAGTGGATTTACGGGGGCACCTGGGTGGTTCAGAGGATTAAGCTTCTGCCTTCGGCTCAGGTCATGATCTCAGGGTCCTGGGATCGAGCCCCGCGTCGGGCCTCTCTTTCTCTCTCTGCCTGCCTCTCTGCCTACTTGTGATCTCTGTCTGTCAAATGAATAAATAAAATCTTAAAAAAAAATAAAGTGGATTTATGGGTGATAGTAATGAGTCAAATCAGTTTTCCAGGAAGGTGGTTGATGGAAAGTTTACTCATGTAGTAATGGTAAGAAATTTTTTTTGTTAACCTTTGCTGTTCAAAACTAAGGGAGGCATTGCAGAGTAACAGAGACTATAGAACTTTGGATTCCAGACTTAGTCTTGGAAGGCTCTAGAAGGAACCACTGGCAAGTCATTCATCTCGAAAAGGAGTATGTTGGACTAGATCAAGTGTCAGCAAAGTATGGCCCTCAGGCCTGCAACCTGTTCTAGTATGGTCTCAGAGCTAAGAATGTTTTTTACAGACGGCATTTGCAATCAGTTTGATAATATGGAACATTTTCTTTGAAACCTCACTATGTGAAATGTTATCTCTCTAGATGAGAATTTCATTCTTATCGTGAGTAAACCTGTATTTTTTTTTTAAAAAGGACTTTGTTATTACTACTATATTTTGAATTCTATCCAATAAAAAATTAAAGAAAATTTGTTATTATTTTATCTTGTGATAGAATTAAGTATCTTCATAATATTCTTGGTAATTAATCCTAAATTCTTCTTTAACTATCTGGCTCTTTACAGAAATGTGTGCCAATCCCTGGACTAGATGATTTTTAAGGTTCCTTCAAAGACTCAGTGTTCAGATATTCTCAGTGCATATCAGTAAAACCAGCTGTGGAATGCGGATGAGCTGAACGATGTGGATTTGCCAGTGCTTGGCCATGTTTTGCTATTTGGGAGCATAGTATAATCAGAAGGACCCCAAAGTAGAGCCACCTCATTGTCTCTGCCTCCCTTTTCTCATCTGTTCTGTGGGAAATCAGTCCACGTTCACAGCTTCCCTAAGCTGGCTGGGGCTTGTGTGTTGTTGAAAACTTCAAAGCAGAAACCTATTTGACAGATTGTTTCCCTTTCCCATCTATTTTTTCTTAAACTATTCATATAGTCTAGCAAGTGAACAATTAATCAGAGAACTGATTCGATAATGCCCTTTGAAAGTGACTCAGATACTTCAAAAGCAGATTCCTAAAGCTATCAGATCTACTGTGTAGCCAGTACACAACAGGCAAAGGTCCCATAGAATTTGTTTGGAAGCATGTCCCTAAGACCATACCTACATGAAGAGGTCGGAGGGACCCAGAGAGTCCCCAGAGCCCAAAGCTCCCTGGAAATTAGTTTGTATAGATGTTTCAACTTTCCCTAAAGAGCCAATGTAGGAATTTCAGCTTTGACCTTCTGGGGACTCTGTATTAAAATGAAAATTTGTTACCTCAGAAGGTAGTTTTTATCCCATTCGTGTCTCTTTGTTAGTATTTTAGCCCAAATTAGGGTTTTTCAAATTAGCTAGATGGCTGAGAGCAGCACTTAAATAGAAACAAATCAGATTCACTGAGGTGGGCTCGACTTAAGCTTTATTAAGTGATTGTGATACAATTAATTGTAATACAATTAAGTGATTGTGATACAAACCCCAGCACTTTGGGCACCAAGCATTTGCAAGAGTCCCTGTACTGCATGCACATGTCCCCTTGAGACAAAATGGCCGACTGGAGAGTAGCTCTGCCAAGCGGGAATATAATGCAAGCCACTCAGATAATCTTAAAATTAACGGCCAAATATAATAAATAAATAAATAAATAAATAAATAAGGTGAGATCTGAAAGTCGACATTAAATTTAATAAACTTGATATACCCACTATGTCATTGCTTCAGTATATAACCAATATAAAAATTATCAGTAGGACATTTTCCTTTTGCAGTACTCTTTGAAATCCAGGGTGTATTTTTAAACTTACAGCCTGTCCCAGTTTGGACCAGCCACATCTCAAATAGCTGCCTATGGCATAAATTATCCATCTTAATGGCCACAGCAGCTCTGGGAACCTTGAATTGGAAACTGATTCTTGGATTGCAAAGCGTGGCTGGTGAAAATGGCCACAGGATGGACAGCGGGGACAAACGAAAGTTGGGATCATCCTCACTTTTTTTATACTCAATTATTATATAAGTGTCACATGTTAGCTGAAGGTCAGTGTTAACCCAACTGCAGAAAAACTACAGAAAAAGAGGAGCTGGGTTCAGGTACTGACCCTAACACTTAATTGGGTGCCCTCGGGCAAGTTACGCAAAACCTTCAGTTTCTTCACTTGCAAAATGGGAGTAGGTCTAAAGCCTCAGGCTCAAAGGGTTGTTGTGGAGATTAAGTAAATAATGCATATTAACTCCATAAATGCTCAAGAAATGCTTGATATGTCATCGCTGTTGCTGTTATTAACTATTTTTACAAATCAAAATTGCTTAAAGATGAACTATAAAGGCAGTCTTTTTTTATTTCTGCAAAAGAGGAGGAAAATGATTGTAAGATTGATAGACTATCTTTTTAAAGAGTATGTTTAACCAGCTTCTTAAATGGAGCACTGCTCCTCATGTAAATCATCCATGCACCAAGAAATCCGAAAGATACTATGTTACCTTCAGAACATTTTTGGTTTTGTGTTTAACCAGAAATTATTATGTTTAAGTATTCCACAGGGAAGCTTCTAGAGAAGACGACCCTAAAATGCCACTCTTGAGGGTACTGGGTGAGGCAATGAAAGAAAAGAAAAGAGTTTTTCTTTCTCTTCTTGTCCTCATTTATCTTCTCCTTTTATTTAAAGTCAGCAGAAAGAACTAATTAAGGCAAAGCTAAAGGAAATGAATTCAAAGTTTGCACTGCACATGTGAACTAATCTTTCCACAGTGACATATTTGAAAGGCCAAATAAGGCGCTCCTTCATATTGTACTCCAGCAAGGGGGCAGAAGAAATTGCACACACTCTTGGGTGTACAGTTTGACTCACTACTGACTTGCTTAGAAGTCATTGCCATTCCAAAACACAGTGTAATAGTTCTCACCTACAGGAGGATGATGGAAAATCACAACACGTGTCAGTGCTTGCTATACCAAATACACCTTTCATGGGGATTTTGTTCAAAATGAAAGATGTAGTGAAAATTTTAAGATGCAAATAAGTGGCGAATAAATAAATATGGGATATACTTACACATTCATGCACTGAAGCTGGGCGGCTTTGAGCCATGAGAGCAAAGAAATGTACTCAACCATCAATTTAGTAGGTCATTTTGAATGCAGGCAGTAAAATGGCCATGTGCATAAAAAACCACTACTATATTTTGAGAGATCCTTTCTAAGAATCCTGAAATATTAATAACATGGTCTTAATGTAGTTGAAGACAAAGGAATGTGTTAGGGGCAGCGAGGTTGCCGAGAATAGCACAATGACAATTTTGTACTTTTGCTTGTGCTGGTAAAAGCTGGAGAAAAAAGGAGTAAAAATAGTCTGGTGTTTAAAGAAGGGCAGCCTTCAGTTTTCAAAATCAGTGTAAAACTCCGTATTCCCCAGGTGAATTCACGTGTACTTATTCTCGCTAACACATTCATGCAAGCTTCAAGGACACAGAGAAAAAGTATAAAGTTGTGATCTCTTTTTTTCCCTTAAATTAACATAAACATACAACTCAATTTTGAACTTCAAACAATTCAAGGCATCCTGTAATTTGACTTTGTGAACGATGAACTTGATTTTTTTTTAACTGAAAGTAGTCTGACCAGCAAAGAAGTTGAGGAAATGGTAATTCTCTGTTTTTCTCTTCCTTGCAACTTTCTGAATTGGCTCTCTTTCCACATGGCAATGACTCCATCCATCACAGGCCAGTTTTTCTTCTCCGTCTTCCCACTTCCATTGGGAGATGTTAGATTTTGATGCCTGGTGGAAGGGAGGTATATAACGATCACCAGGAATGTGGAGAGATTCATCCCATATCCAGATGTGGAAAAATAAAAACGACTTAGGCCTTCTCAGCAGTCCTAGCACCACCCAACCCAATATCGGGTTTCTACAACTTGCTGTTGTGGGCTGTTACTGAGTGGCAAGACAGGTCCCAGTGGGTTTGTTTCTGAGTTCAGGGACCCATCGTGTTTGATGTGGGAAGGACAAGCTTGACCCTTGGTGCATCTTCCTCCCACAGCTGGTGTGGCTGAGTTTAATCAAAACCCTAAGGCCATCTTGAGCATGACCAACGAGCACCTTGCATATGGAACCATACCTAATTACGTGATGCGTATAAACTCGAGACACATAAATCTCAGTCATTGGAGCAACTTGTTTTTCTAAGATTCTCCGGTCCAGTGAAAGACGAAGGCAAATAAGGCAGAGATTGATCTCCCAGCGCTTTTTATTGTTGGTGCTCCACACATCATAAAGTCTTGGCTCGTTAAAGGAAATTCCATAAACAACTTTAGTTAATCATAATGAAGTAACTGTGTGCCTTTCTAGAGCTTCTGCTCAGCTCCCTTTCCGCTTGCCATCACAAGAGCGTGATTAAGAAAATACCAACAGGATGTGCAAGAGGGAGGAACAGACTTGTGCTGGAAGCTGTACAGACGCTTGACGGATGAGTCATGAGACGAGCCAATGTGGCTGTATCTCCTCAGAGAATCAAGCACTTTCATGGGGCCCCCTTTTTTTTTTTATCTACTCATTTGAAAAATCTGCTGGGTTGCTGGCATGGTGGGTCTCCTTTGGTGGTCAGGCTGATGGAAAATGCCTGATGGGTCCTTCTCCTGGCTTGCATTTTTGATAGTTGAGGAACAGATTAAGGATGAGATACATGGAGAAAATTGAAAGTGAATTGTACTGAAAAGATTATGGGTAACTGTCACCTTTTTTTTTTTTTTTTTTTTAAACCTCTGGTCTTATGAAAAAACTTGTTTTTGATTGGCTTTGTCACTGTGGGTTTAATACTGATGGTGTTGGTCAACTTTTATTTCAGGTTGAGACAGATTTGGGAGGTGATGGTGAAGGGCATAGGGGAGGAAAAGGGGCAAGCAAGGCCCTATTAATTATTTTTTATTGTGAGGTTTCACAGAATTATGGAGATTTTCCACATGAGTAAAAGCAGTTTTCGGTGTCAGTGTGATGTTTTCAAAGATGAAGTCATGGAAAGCATGTCAGGTGCATAAAGAACTATATGGCCCATGTTCTCTGTAGCAGCCACTTAGGGTGTGCGTGCATGGGGAACAAGGCGGGTGTTGAAAAAATGGAGAGAGGGAGAAACGGGAGGGTTTCATTAATTGGAAAATCAACATAAAATATCTGCTGATCTTAAAAAAAAAATCTTAGCATATTATATTCCACAAGCTGTGGTTAAGATTTTATATTACTCTACCTTGAAATTATGACCATGTCTCACCAACTCCTTTTTTTTTTTTTTTTAATGCTTGGTTGCCTTTGTTCGTCTTTTGGTTTGGTTCCCTCTGTACCTGAAATAAGGAAATAATCAGCAATAATATTTTGTTAGAGCTTGGATATACTTCCAACTGTTGGTTCAAGACCAGGCTCTCAGATTCCATAGCATGTAGCCAAGAGTATAGGCTTTAGGGGCAGAAGGCTTGGCTCAAAGCTGGTCGCTGACATTTACCTGATGCATGGTCTGGTATCAGGAATGTCCTGTTTAAAGCTGGTCTTCCTCATTTCTAAGGTAGAGCTAATTACAGTGCCTTTGCAAAAGGTGCTGTAGGGATGAGACAGTATTGAGCATATAAGCACCGTACCTGCACCTAGGAAGGACTCCGTAAACTTAACTGTAATTTTATTCATGCCGCTTGCTTTAAGAGCATTTCCTTCATAGGGCTCTTGCCACCTAACCAGGAACATAACGATTTAAAGAGTGACTATAATTAATTAACTAATGCTTTTGGTGGCTTTACCTGCCTCTGAAGCCAGGTGATCTCTGGCAGTCAACAGAAATGTCTCCCTTCTTCTGAATCAAGGAGATGACATTTTGCATTCCTCTGTTAGCAGTGGTTTTATTGTTTTGGTTTTTTCTCCGTCTTTTCCGTAGCCTGCAAAATCGGATATTACAAGGCCCTCTCCACGGATGCTACCTGTGCCAAGTGCCCACCCCACAGCTACTCAGTCTGGGAAGGAGCCACGTCGTGCACCTGCGACCGAGGCTTTTTCAGAGCCGACAATGATGCAGCCTCTATGCCTTGCACACGTAAGTTCTTCCATCCTGTTTCTTTGATGCCAACAGCTTGTGTTAGGCAGGGCACTGCCAAGCCTTCTCCCATGATAACCATGTAAGGGGCAGATTAAATCAACTATGAATCTTTTCTTAATCAAAGCAGGGGAGATGCTTATGAGAACAAGGGTCTTTCTCACCGTTCTGGTTGCCTTTGAAACTCACAGCTGCCCACAGACTGCTTTGTGGAGGAGAGACATTGAAGGGTTGTAATCTGACAGTGTAATTAGAGCTGAGACTGAAATTTCCAAAAGGCTTTATCGTTTCCTCCAGCAGTCTCTGGAAGCCTGACAGCTGCGGGGGAAACAGGTACAGGGCAGGATTCCGAGGACGGGATGACGTGTGGGCTGTGGTTTCAGTTCTGGGCACTGACGTCATGGCTTGTGTTGTCCTTACCTTTCTTCCTTCTTTCCCCATAGTTTTGTGTTCATAACATTTAGGCCTGGATCCTAATAAATGCCTGTTTAATGGTAGGCACTCAGTAAGTGCTGGACTAATGAATGGATGGGGAGGGCACCTCGGTATGCAGAAGAGCAGGGAAATCCATTCTTAAACTTCCTGTGGACAGTGCGCCTAGTGTTGCCATTTCTTTCACCTGCACTGTGGGCTTCACAGACGCTGCGATGGCTGTGACCTTGACAAGAACAGGGAGTCGCGGGTCCAGATGTTCACCCATGGTGTTCCTGTTGGGTCAGTCAGTGTATGGAGAGATGAAGCCGAGGGCCAGGCACACAGGATTCCCATAGGTTTGGGCTTTGTATTCCAGCCCACCCAGAAATTTCAGCCTCCTGTTTCCCCATCTATAGAACGGGATTAGTAACAGTACCTCCACCATTGGTATTAATGCCCTCATGTTGGTTACATAGTAAAAATAATGTGTAAAGTGATGTTACTCAATATGTTTTAGCTTTTACTGTGCTTATGACTGTTACTGTTTGGTTCCCTATTATAAATTCCATCTTGGCTAGCCTGGAGCCAACATCCCTCCAAATAGAAGTATTTCTGGTTTGGGGGTACGTGGACTGGCTCTGAGGGCATTGTCTTAATTCAGTCAAGTATCACCTTTAAAGGGAGTGGGAAGAGATTTCAGACCCATCCCAGTTGTGAGGTTGACCTACCCTCCATCCAGAGTTCCTTTTTTTTTTTTTAATAAAGATTTTATTAATTTATTTGAGAGAGCAAGACCGAGGTTGCAAGAGGAGAGTGCTTAAGTGGGGAGGAGAGGGAGAAGCAGGCTCCCCGCAGGAGCCTGAAATCATGAACTGAGCCCAAGACAGTTGCTTAACTAACTTAGCCCCCCAGGTGTCCCCAGAGTTTCTTTTCTAGCCAGAGATGACAACAGCAGCAGCAATAAGAACCATTTTATAATCATGTCCAGGTAACGTATCAGGTGCTTTCAGGAAACCTTATCACAGGGCTCATATTATAACAAATCTGTAAAATAGACATGATCTTCATTTTATAGACGAGGTAACTGCCAGCTCAGAGATAGTAGGGAACACACCCTGGGCTCCACGCCAGCTTGGTGATAGAGGTGCACAACTCCTGTAGTTCTGATCACTGGCAGGCTCTCTTGCCCACTTCCCCGGATCGAACTCAAACTTCCTCCAGAGGGAAGAAATTGGCTAGGGTCAGCCCAGAATCCTGGGCATGGATTTTTCTCATGTCCTTTTTCTGTGGCTTCCCTAAACTAAGTACTTTCTTTGGATAGCCATGGATGTTTGACCAGCTCAAGTCCCAGACTTTTTCTTTTCTGAGTATCCCCATCCTGTGTTCCACGATGTGTGATGATGGTGATGGTCAACTCTCCTGTGTCCACACCGGCTGCCAACAGTTGCCCAGGTGTGGGATTTTAGGACATGGTAGCAGACTCAAAGGGCAGTATTGGGGGCAGACAGTGTGATGGAGAGTGTGATGACCTTTAACTTGGAACATGTAGTCCACCACCTACTGTTCATACAGATAGAGCCTTCCCCAGGTTGAAGCTTGACTGTGTTATGATCTTTATAAAACTCATCTTTGATGGCGAGATGGCCCGGGTCTTGTTCCCAGGTATTTTTAGTCTCATGGTTCTGATCTGTCCTACAACCTTCCAGGACCACGGGCCAGTCACTTAACTGTTGTAGCTTTACTGTGTGGAAGTTTCCGGGGACCACAGATGCACCCGCCTGAATTACTGGAATGCTGTGCCATGTGTGTCTAAGTGTGGTCACTGAGCCCTGGGCATTCTTACATTTATGTGGGAATAAATTGTTGGCTTTATCGTGAGGATACAAATGAGAACAGGAAAATACGGATTTCAGCAATTGGGGGCACCAAAAGGTTTAAGAACTAAAGTAACTTGTGCAGTTTTCACAGATTGCTTTCAGCGATGTCTAAAGAGGAAGACCGGGGGCTCTTTGTGTCATTGATAAAAGCTCCACGAAAATACCAAAGCAGTGTGGGATCCTTTTCTCTCCTGCTCCATCCTCTTGGACTCTGCCTACAGGTCCCTGACTTAAGCGCTTCGCGTTCTTCTGACGTTTATTGAGTTAAGACGAAGTGCAGTGCTGTTAACACCACACAGTTCCGAGGTGATCCGGCTGCCCCACACCGCAGCGTACTCATCTGTCGAATGGGATTCTCAAATGGGTTGTTTTAAGAGTTGAATAAGAAAGTATTTGTAAAGGTCTGGCACATGGTTGGAATCTAGCAAATGTTTATCCCCGTCTTGTACCTCCAGCTGATCACTGCTTCCCCAGACTAGCTCCAGAGCACTTGGCCGGTGCATCTGACCGCTTCTCGACGCTGCTTTTCTCACTTGGTTGTGCAGTCTAATTACCCAGGGGCTGCACAGCAATCCAGAATTTCTGGGGATAGACTCCAGCATCAGTATTTTTAAAAAGTTGCCCCCATAAATTGTACTGTAAAGACAAAATCGAGACTACTTCTGTACAGAGTTTATTTTTAAGTTTTTATTATTATTATTATTATTGTTATTTAATAGGCATTAACTACTTAAGACCTCCTTTGAGACTGGGATCATTAAGGGCGAGACCGTATTTCACTAACAGGTATACCAGTAAGTTAGGTAGCAGAATATTCTAGTTTATGGCTAACTCTAGATTTCTCCCTTCCTGCACTGTCCACGACCATGGCCACTAGACACATGTGGCTCTTTAAATTTAAAATTACTAACGTCAAGTTTAGAACTCACTTTCTCACTTACACTTGCCATAGTCCAAGGGCTTGAAAGCCCACATGTAGCTAGTGGTGACCATACTGGACGCCCTTCTGCTATAGAGTATTGCTGCCATTGCAGAAAGTTCTGCGGGACAGGGTTTAGTAGGCATTTCGGTAGAGAAGCCAGTGGGAGTTTCTCATAAAACCTCTTGTTCAGATAACCCAACAGAGTGAAGCCCTTCCCCCTTTGCCTTACCCCTAGCTTTATCGGATTTTTTTGACAAGATGTGAGGATGGAAAGGAACATAAACATCAGGGATCCTTTCAAACTGATTCCAGCCTTTAATCAGTTCTTGCCAGTTGGTTAAGCCAGGTGACAAACCCAATTCCCTTGTGCTGACAGCCATGATAATCAGGCACCTTCTTTGTTCATTATGCTATCTTTAACCCCAGCATTCTTATGCAGCCCCGCATTTAGTGATCGCTCACTGTGACGGCACACTAATGAAGAAATAAAACACACTCTCTGAGACTCATTCTTCTAGCCAAAGAGAGACTCTGCTCCACTGGTTTGTAAAATCAGGTTTTTGTTCACTTGGAGAACGATTAGACCAGGTGAATACAAGCAGCATTGGCTAATTTGGAAGGAAACCCCTAAGAAGTTCTTCAGACCATCTACACTGCTTGAGAACTTTGAAGCTTTGAAGGGTAAATAAACTTGATTTTTAGGAAGGCTTCTCTTAAAGCGTCTGGTTAAGGTTCACATAAGTGGCTGCTTGCGGATGAGGTATGGCTTCCAGAGGAGCATCATGAATATGTTCAAGAAAACCATACACACTTGTTAGAATGGAGAGTCAGAAAAGTGCTTCATAAGTTCCAAGGGGTGTAGAAATCTCATGGGAGTCACCTGGGGGTTAGCAGAAGTCAGGTCTGGGGCTCGGCGTTTCAGCCATGTTCCCAGATGCTGCTGATGCTGCTGGTCTGTAGACGGTCTTCAGGTTACGTAAGGCTTTAGATCCTTCCCAATGGATGGCAGGAGACTGGAGGCCCTTTGTCCATGGCTATGGTTCAGTTCAGTGGCAACTCTAGGACAATATTGCAAGGAGTGTGAATATTCTCCTTTGATGGAAATGCAATACTTCCTTTGTCTCCCAGAAGAAAACCCAGCCTCGTTCAGAGTTACATAATCAAAACCCCTCACCACGGAGCTTTGTTTATTTGTATTTTTTTTCTCAAGTCCCCACCAAGTTACTGCCCGAGACATCAGTATCCCTCAAGAAAGGTGCCGGTGGTTCTGTGACACTGCCCGAGAGGCAGACGCCAAGACTTCTCTATACACAGGGATGCCATTTAAGCTGACGAAGGCATTTTGATGTCATGAATCATTTCTTAGAAAGAATTTGAATGTGATTTTTAGTAATGAAATCAACATCCTTTTGCTCAACAGAGACCCAGCCCCACCCCCCCGCAACACCTTCCCCTCTACTTACCTTTCTGGGTAGTCAGGAATGTGGTCAGACAATCAGCAGTGTTGGGAGAATTCAGCCACATGCCTGTGCAAGAAGATTTGATTACCTTAGTTATTGAGTTGCTTGTTCCGTGATGATAGTGAGAAAGGTCTTCATTCCCCCCCACCGGGAGATGGAACCGATGCTACAGTTAAGGGAACTTTCTAACCCCTTATTGTGGTTCAGAATGCACTAGAAAATTAAAAAAAAAAAAAAAAAAAAAGCCTTATAGAAGAAGTAAATTGGCTTTGTTTCTCTAGAGAGAAATAACAAATTTGTTATTTTGCCACCTTTTCTTCTGAGCACCAGGATGGTTTTCTGTATTTTTCAGTTGGAAATCTGTCCTTGTGCTTTTGGGTACTCTTGATTTAACTTGTTTGATGAAACTTATTAGAACCTCCTGATTGGAGCGCTCTGTAAATAAGAGATTATTATTTCAGATTGCCAACTTGAAGGACTTTCACAAATCTGTCTCCGAGTAAACGGCCTTGAATAATTCAGTCAGCTGTGCCAAATAAACAAAGAGTGATTGATTGATACTAAGACACGGCCTAAAATATTCCAAATTTGCAGCTTTTAAGACAATTCAGACTGGAGAAGCTTTGAGCTAATGAGGGCAAATTTACCAAGATCTATGACGAAAGGTCCTGATTTGAAAAAGCTTTCTGCAGGTTTGGGTTATCAAGAAATTGAAATAGCTTGGCTCCAAACAGCAAACATCACTTACTTTGTCTTTACATTTGCCTTTTGTAATTGAATTTAGTGCGCCACTGTATTTCCTCCAGAAAGTGTATTGTTTTAAAATTACCATTTCAGTTCTGTTACTCAAAGCCCTCACTTCTAATGCTTTCTGACAGTTATCAACATAATGAACCATAATGAAATGATGAGCAATCTTCAGTGGAAACCCAGTGTGGATCCCAGAGGTGCTGTGTGACTGTGTTGTTAAAATTTGAATGCAAATTAAAATAACATCGTCCTTACTTGTTTCCAAGGTCAGGAGAAGAGAGACTTTTTTTTTTTTTTTTTTAAGTGCTTTAATTTTGGAAATCTCAACATCCATTTTCAAACAAGCCCTTGAAGGTGCCATTGATGTTTGATTCAGTTCTCTGCCCCAAAGATTTACATGCTTAACAGTCTGGCTAAAGGATTTGGGGAGGGATGTCTACCATGAGTCTTTGATGTATAAACCATAGCCTAAAAGGCAGCCTTTGGTTTTAAGTAAACTACATTTTTTTCCCCACCCAAAAGCATAGTACTCTTTTCTCTAGACCTTCAAGTAACTAATAGTATACTGATGTGAGTTTGGACAGCCTGTGAAATTGATCAATGAGAGCGTAGTTAGGTCTAGTGAAAGACTGGTTGGTACGAGAGTGAGGACAAAGGCCAAAGATACCTGAAGTTTTCTTAATCCAAGTGTTTCAGGAGATCCTTTGATTGATTTCTTGCCATATCACATTTTATCATCCATGTAGTCAGTCATTTTTGTGAACACATTTTTATGAAAATTTTTTGGATCCTAGATTTACAGGGAAATTTGTTATTTCACATCATTTATCAAATTTGTGCTGTGAGAATACCATTTCATACTGCATTTCATTTGTCTTGGGATAAAAACTCAGACTGAGACACCAACTCCCCCATTGCCAGATTGTGTGACAGGGTTTTTAGTTCAGAATGTACAGTCTTGCTGCCTCCCTGGTGATCCATTGATAAGTAGATTAATATGCCTGCCCCTTGACCATATCAGACAGATAAGAACAATCTAAGATTTTGATGATTCAGATACAATTCTCAACAGGTTTCATTTTTAGGTGCTGCTTTGGTTAGATCTCAGTAGTTCGCAGGCTGACATCAGCGAGTGAGTAACCCACATTCTTGTCTCTTCTTTGCTGATTGCCTTTCAGTATTTTGACTAATAGGAAAAAAGCACCCCCAGAGAATCCAAGTGCATGACTCTCATCCAAAGACAGGAATACGGGGGAAAGGTCACCAAGTAATGCTTACTAGAAAGGACTAAATGGATCCCAGGCTGATCACTTGCCATTTGGTTGCTTGTAAAATTTAAAAAAATCTTTAGGATATTTAATAAGGATTAGGTACCATCTCGTTGAATTTGTTTTATTTATTTATTTTTTTGAAGATTGATTTATTTGAGAGAGAGCACACACAAGTGAGGGAAGGGGCAGTGTTTTATTTATTTATTTTTTTGAAGATTGATTTATTTGAGAGAGAGCACACACAAGTGAGGGAAGGGGCAGAGGGAGAGGGAGAGAAAGAATCTCAAGCAGACTCCCTGCTGAGCTGGCTGACATGGGGCTCGATCTTGGAACCCTGAGATTGTGATCTGAGCCACAATCAAGAGTTGGCCAGTTAACTGACTGATCCACCCAGATGCCCCAAATTATTTGTTTCAGACCAACGCTATTCTAGGCTTTTCTTTACCCTCCAGCCTCTACTTCTCATTTTATACAGATTAACAGTCCAGTGTGGACATTTTATAGGGATTAATGGTATCATGTGGATTCAACTGGCAATCCATAGGTTTGAGGAAGGTGATGGATGTTTTCGTGAGAGGCTTGAGTAATTTGCCAATGCCATTTAGTGAGGTCGTTGTGATTTTTCCACCACTATGAACAGTTAAGAGTGGCTTGTTATCAACTGAGCCCTGTCATTTCTGGATAGCTTTTTTGATACTGTTCATGGAAGTCATACAGCGGTTGTGCACAGCACGCTTCTATGAAATAGGGTCAGTTACACATTTTGCTCAGGTCCCCTGGGGTGAGCACTGGTTACCTTCCTTACTATCAGATTTTGCTTTTGTTCTATCTGCGGCTCAGCAGAAGAAGAACTGAGGGAAGAGTCTTACTGCATAGATATGATTGCCCACTCCCACCCTCCCGTGACCTTCTCCCCCCGCCCCACCCCAGGGAAAGAGCCTTTAGCAGAAACTTCCCAATTTCTCTCTTCAGTAGAATTTGAGAGAGAGAGAGAAGTTACCAGAGAGGGGGTAACTCATCTAACCAAGCCCACCATCCAGGAAGTAATGCCAGCAAACTTCAGCATGAAGGAAGAAGGAAGCTGGGAGAAAGGGTGACTCGGGGGTGAAGTGAGAAAGTGAGGAATGTTCCACAAAAAATTCGTACTTGTGCTTTCCTTTTTTTCCTCCAGATTGCTTATGTCATTCTGACAGGGGCCATTATAGCTTCAGAATCAGGCATTCTGGTCATAATAGCTTTGCACATTTGGGTGATGTTAATTTGGGCGGCTCTGCTTAACGTTTTCTTATCTTCGTTTTGGTCATCAGATGGCTGAGGCTAATAAATAATTTTTGTCAGATTTTATTATGAGGAATTAAACAAGATAAAGTACAAAAAACCACTCTGCAAGAAATGTCAATTAATTCGCCGGCGAGCTAATTCTAAAGATCATTTTGGAAAAAAAAAAAATCACTTTTCTCAGTCTTCCACATTCTAGCTTCCTCATGGCTAGCTAGGAGTTTACTTTTAAAAGTACTTCAGCCATCAGCTAGTCATCTTAAAATAAATAAAGCAAAACCTCAATTAACCCGGGAAGGACAAAGGTTTCCTGGAGAAGGAGGATGTTAAAATAGGTAGTGCCAAAATGGCAGCAAGAAGTTACCTTGATTGGAAGCCAAGACTTTTTCAGGGAGCAATAAGTGATTGATGCATCCAAATGGTTTTGTTTTTTATTTTAATAACGGGCAGTTACGCTTTGACTCTCTTCATCATTAAAACACACAAACTGCCATGAGCAAAGGTTAACGCGCTATCCATCGATCTCAGGAGGGGAATCCCCGAACAGCAGTCTTTATGTAAACTAACCCACAGCAGCGAGGAGAGGGAAAGCAATTAATGGTGGCAACATATACAACTGTCCAGGGCGGGGGGAGGCGTGGGCTTCATTTCCATCAAAACCTACAACCCCAACTGTTGACTCTGCCCTGTAGCCAGTCTTTCAGCTGGAGAGAGATTAACATAGGCTTACCTGGAGGGTTGGAGGGTTTTCCAGCGGAGGCACTGAAGTATTATTGACAATCCCAAAGTTGTGCATGATTAATGAAGCCTTGTGAAGTGAAACTTGAGACCCACGGCACCTCTTCCTCAGAAGATCTGTCTTGTACTGGTTGCCTTGGCGTTTCGGGAGGGTGACAGTAGTAGCATGTGAAGAAATTGATCATTTAAGAGTCAGGTTTCTGCCCATGCTCTTGGGGAATGTTACTTTCCACATCCAGAATTAATTTCATGACCCAGACATTGAATTTTAAAATGGTGATTAAAAATCCGTTACGTATTAAATGTCTGCGATAGCTCTGGAAGCCACTCTTTCTAGGAGCCCAGCTGCTTTTGTTCTCCTCTCAACTGCCCCATTGCTTTGGTTGCACATTTGAATTTGTTCACCTTCTAGCCTGTGATTGTCCTTTTTTTTTTTTTTTTCTTTTTGCGGGGGAATGTGCTTTTGCAACATACACAAGTGCTATGGTGGTGATGCTTCTGTGGAATGAGCCGGACTGGGTTACGGAGTCGTCATTAATTCGCTTATTTGTCCGGCAGGTACCTAATGAGGGTCTGCTGTATGTTTGGCATCTTCCTGAGGGCTCGAGATACTCTCACGAACCAGAAAAAAATATTTCTGTTTTCTAATGGGATTATAAATAATAAATAAGATGATTTAAAATTCTCACAAGAAAGAAAAAAGAATGTTGGGGTTAGCACACGGTGGGGGAAAGGGGAGCATTTCACTTTGCAGGGAGTGGTCGGGAGGGAGAAGGGAGGATCTGAGCTGAGACCCCCCCCAAGGAGTAAGGAGGCAGCTATTGAACAAGTAAGGGCAGAGAATTCCTGGCAGGGCTACCAGGTCTAAACTATGAGTCGTATGTCTAGAGTTGTGCTAAAAATGGGTATTTTCAAAACGATTTTATTTATTTATTTATTTATCTATTTATTCAGAGCTTAGGTGAGTGGGGGGAAGGACAGAGGGACAGAGAGAAGAATCCCAAGCAGATTCTGGGCCAACTGTGGAGCCCCACACGGGTCTTGATCGCACATCCCTGAGATCATGACCGGAGCCAAAATTATGAGTCGGCGGCTTAACCTGACTGAGCCACCCAAGTACCCCAATAATGGGTACTTTCAGCTTGATTTCTTTTTCCCCTTGGCTCTAGAGTCTGTTCGTACTTTCACAGTTGTTACAAGAAACAGCAGTTTCAGGCTGCTGTGGCGTATTAGACCACGTGTCCATTTGGATTCAAACCCTGCAGCAGAACCCACTTCTAGCTGCAGTGATCACAGCTCTACCTCCCCCCCGCCCCCCGTGTTTTACTGAAGTTCCAGTTGCTTTCTATAAGAATGAAAAAATGAGTTTAATCAGACTTGTGGTTTGGAGGCGGGGTGCCTAGGGAGCACGTAGTTTAACCTTGACTTTCTATGGAAAGTCCTCCTTCACATCAGAGGCATTTTAGGACTTAGGTTTGGTGTTGGCTGGTCCCTTTCCAGTGACCTTATTAAAGTAAGAGTCCTAGAGATTTCATGTGCCTGTGTTAACATTGGTTCTCCTGCATGGGGCTGCTTTAAAACCTCACATAAGCCAGTAAATGTGTTCTCTGAACTACTCAGGAATTACACTTCAGTCTGATACACAGGAGGGAAGAACTAAGATATGTAGAATTGCTGGAATTTTCTTTTATACTTCGAATATTGCCCTTCTTAAATGTCACATTCACTCAGCTTCTCCAGATAGTATGTGCTTTCTTTCTGGAAGGTTGTCTTTTCCCAGAAGAGAGCACATGGTGGGTTAAGGAAGATCAAGCTTCCTTTTATGATATCACATGATATGATATTTTATTATATGATATGATAGCCCTTTGCTTTTGCTGTAATTTGGCTACAGCTTCTTTGGGACTTCATCCTGTCAGACTCCTGTCAACTGAATGCATCTTGACATCCCACCAGAAAATAATAATTACCCATTGTAGCACCTTTCACCGGTGCCTGCTGTGCTAGAGAGGAAGTATTTCACACCAGCGAAGCAAATGGATGTTCATTCAATTTATCCACAGTGGCAGGAATACAGCGCCCCATTTCTTTCAGAGCACTGAGAAACTCAAGAAATAGGCCATAATATTTCACATATTTTATTTCTTCCTGAGTCAGTGAAGGTAGATGTAACTTTCCCCTCAGAAGCCAACGGCTGTCTGAGGGTGTAAATCAGGGGTTCTTGGACTGAGCTGCCTACATAGGTTCAGAGTGTGCTGGAAGTCTCTAGAATTAACGTGCTAAATTATGATGCTTCCTCTGAGCATCTTTTTGAGGGGAGGGTACGTTGCTCCACAAAACTTGTCAGCCGCTAGGGTTGGCAAACTCTAGCCCGAACGCCAAATTCAACTGCCCTCGGTGTTTGCAAATATAATTTTCTTGGGGACACAGGCACATTCGTTTGTTTCCGTGTTGTCTCTGGCTGCTTTCGGGGTACAGCAAAGAGTGGAATAGGGGCCGCAGAGAAAGTATAGCCCATAACGCCTGAAATACTGACTCTCCCTCGGGTTCTTCACAGAGGAAATTTTGTTGAATCCTGCTGTAAAGGATTCGT
The DNA here is from genome assembly GCF_964662115.1 of Mustela nivalis. NCBI lineage: Eukaryota > Metazoa > Chordata > Mammalia > Carnivora > Mustelidae > Mustela > Mustela nivalis. Next base: position 83,543,551 of record NC_139030.1, read on the forward strand.
AGGTTAAGGATTATTGCATTTGACTTGAGAGCAGAGCCATTATTATCTAGGCCACTAAATTATATTTAAAATGTGACGGGTATTCTAAACATGAGAAATTTAAAAGATTTTAACGTTCTAGCCCCATTCTTGGCAGCAGAAAGGGATTTTAATACGTGAATTCCAAAGAAGTTAAAAAAAAAAGGTAAAGGAAGGACATTTATTTTTCCTTACATAGTCTTTAGAATTTGATTGATTTGTCTTTAAAAATGTCTTAATTTTGATGATAAAAATAAAATGTGAAGGAAAACTGTGGTTCTTTAAAGGCTAATAAGGAAAATATTAGCCTGCCTTTGAAAATGAAAAATTTTTTTCAGATAGGAAGTTTTTCCACAGCTTCAAACCTGAATAAACCATCATCTGGAACCAAGATGGGGAAAGAAAGTCAGAATAACCAATCCTAAATTAGCAAAATTTGATTGATGGAGCCCACATTGTTTTCATTTTATTTTTTTAAATTTTTAAAAGATTTTATGTATTTGAGAGAAAACAGAGAGCGAACATATGGGGGAAGGGGCAGAAAGAGAGAGGGAGAAGCAGACTCCCCACTGAGCGGGAAGCCCATGCGGGGCTTGATGACTCATGACCTGAGCTGAAGGAAGATGCTTAACTGACTGAGCCACCCAGGAGCCCCTTTAAGATTTTACCTTTAAGGAATCGCCACAGTGTGGAGCTTGAACTTGCAACCCTGGGATCAGGAGTCTTACACTCGACCAACTGAGCCAGCCAGGTGCCCCACGGAGCCCACATTTTTATACTCCCAGCCACACTAGCTGGTAACGGAGCTATAAAAATGCTGAGGGCCAGCAGAGAGTCTGCTCTGTGCCTCCTGTGCTCAGCCATGTTTGGCTTCTTTCAGGCTTTCCTTCCCTCAGATTTCCTGCCCTCCCCTCCTCCGTTTATCCAGGAAAGCATCAAAATGAATCCGAGTTCTTCTTTCCTCCATCTTTGAAAGCAGGTGACAAATAGTAAGTGCCTGCTGAATACATGAAAGCGTCCACAAGTCCCTCCTAATAGGAGTAAGCACAGGATATGATACATAGCCCGACTGAATCCTCCCAAAGTATTTTTAAAAACGGGACGTCGAATTAAACTAGGTACACCGCGATACTCCTTTACTGGGCTTAATGCTAATGAGTCTCCATGGGAAGAGCCGCCTATTCCAGCTTTAGCTCAGGGATGGCTGTATGTATTCATTATTTTTATATGTATATTTTTATTAATTCATCATAATTAATACCCAGTACCGTAGGTAGTGGGCCTCAGACACTCTAGAGGACTTTGTGAGTTTTCTGTCTAGACGTTCATTCATTCGTCGGCTCCTCAAACGTGTTGAACTTGCTCTGAACAGGGAATCAGGGGAGACACTGGGAAATGATGAAGACATCAATGGTCTTGAAGAGCACATCTAACGGTGATACATACAGATGTGTAGTGTATATCTGCTTAGCAGGACCCCATCGCACAGACAGAGTAAGACAGAAATAAATGAACTGTGGAACAGTTGTATAAGCGGGATTGCAGCCGATCCTACATAGGGACTAGTAGTGAGAAGTTTTGGGAAGGACAGAATCCTGCCATGCACACGACCTGTAAGTTCCCTGATGCTATCCGCTCAGTAGATATGATCTCAACATGGCGACTAGAAAATTTAAACAAGTGGTATGTTTATCCCATTTTGTTTTAGATCTCATATTTGTAATTGGAGACTTTCTTGCAGTTGAACAGATTTCTGATGAAAAAGGCACAATCACTTTTCAGAAACTTAACTTGTTCCCAAATATCCAGATACACTACTTACGTAAACAGAAGACAAGATAATCGGAGATTTAAATTGTTCCCTCCTGGATTCCTTGTATTTACTGAGAGAGCCCATATTATGCAGAACACTGTTTTCTTTTCCTGATAGCCATTTCTACAAATAATGGTTTTAAGGCACAGCTATTAATATTAAGTATGACTGCTGGGTCTGGCTAGACTTTTGGTTGTATTAAAGTATGTCCTTTCCTTGTCTTGAGAATACAGTCTTTTCTGAAGAAAAGATGGTCCCTCCTTATAAAGGAAATATGTCCATGATCTTTTAATTGACACAAGTTTAAAAAAAAAAAAAAAAAAAAAGAAAAGAAAACCACGATCCCCGAAACAAAACACAACCACCATTAAGATTTTAATTTCTAAATCATGAGCCCTTTCCCAGGCCTTGGCAGAACACCATTATAATCGTCCTGGGTGGGCATTTTTCCCTCTGCCTCTCCCCTACCCCGCCAAAAAACCCAACTGTGCTCTTGTCCAGTTTTGAAGCCCGTATACCATCCCTCCCTATGGCAGCAACACATAAAACACATGCAGTGCAATTCACCAAACCACTCACGGAGGCATCACTGAATTTGAACTTGCCTTGTCCTGTCCTCGCTCCTTCCTTTAGCATCTACTTCAGGGGTGTCTTTAATAAGACTCACTGCCCAAAGGAAGGAGGCTGTTCCAGGCTACCACTGGTTCTGGTCCAGCCTTCCATTTTGGAATCCTGCGTCATCGCTCCCCTTCCCCCACCCCCTCCGCCAACACCTCGCCCCCACAGGGCAGTGTTCTATGTCTGAGTCCTGTGACCATTTCCTTTTCTGCTCCATTTCTTCTCTGTTTAGACACTGCCATGCCCCGTCCTACATACTAATTAACTGACTTTTTGCTTCTGCATTGCTTGATTCATTGTGTCACATTTTCCCATGTGAAAGTGGACCAGGAACCTTGGCAAGGAGGTTAATGGATTTAAGAGTCACTCTTATTTAACTCTGGAAGTCACAGCAAAATAAGAACCCGTGGCTGACCCATTTTATAAACCACGCTGTGGTCAGCTTTAGTGGCAGACCGCTAATGGATTTCACCGTGGTGGCAAACCTATCTAGAATTCGAGCGGGATTGAAATACACCTTCCCTTTCCCTACCTTTACATCTCAAACTTTAGCTGAAACTACCGATTTTGGTATTATACCTTTGATGGAGAACACCCATAAGGGAGTGGAAATAACCTTAGAGTGGGAGTACTTTTAGATTTTAGTCTGATTTTGACACTCAGTTGCATGAGATTTCAGTATTAGTATATCCACTTACTGGATCTCAGTTCCCGCATCTTGAAAATGAAGTTATTTGACCAAATGATGCTTAACATCCTATCTGTCTGTAGGACACTGTGATTTTAAATAACTTCATTTATTCATAAACCATTTATGTATCTTTATTATAGTCCAGTCAGTGTGCTAGGGACCATACGTATAAATTTGAAACCTAAAGAAGAAATACATTTGCATTTTCTTCTTGCAGACTTCTATGGGGGTAATCTTTTAAACACACTCTTAACAACATGGACGGGGAACAGATCTCAAAACTGAGAGTGGTTGTTGGTAATTAGTCTCCGGGGGAGATAGGGAGTTCTGCCTGCTTTGTGAGTCTTCAAGTAAATGCTAAGAAGAGAAATGGAGAGTGGGTTACCCTTATTCACTGTTACCACCAAAATCCTTTAGCCATTCATCAGCATGAGCTAAGTAATAAATATTGTGTATGGCTCCTGATGAATAGGTTACCTCTTTCAATTCCTTCTCAATGGCTACTTTGGGACAACACATGCTATTATGGTTGACTAGCTAAAGCTTCTTCCCAGTTCGTACAGGCCTCTATTTAACTTCCTTTAACTGTTGAACACGAAACATCTCCCTCAAAGCTGTCATTGCAGGTAAATTAGAAATAGAATAAATACGGTGAGCGAGAAACTTCAAATGTTCATTAAAACTCGCTCTGGTTCTTTTTCTGCAAGACCAGAATGGGAAAGAGGAAGGAAAAGAAAGGACTTTCCATGTGTTCCATTGAGTAGGTATTTTTCATTAGAGTGTGGCAGGTGTCTCTGCAGCCTTTGGAAGTGGCTCAGACCAGGAACATGCCCTCCCTTCTCCTACCCGAATTCTTCTCCTTGAAAGCAGCGTGTGTGACAACTTCTTGGCATGTGGAAACAGCAAGAAACAAGAAGGTTCGGCATGGCTCTCTGGTCCTTTTATTTATATATTTATTACTGTCTTTAAAACCAACCACTGTGTTGTTTGCAGTCAGTTGTTCTGTTTCAAAACAGCCACCAGCATCATTCCCGTTTCATAAACTCTTTGATGCTGGTGGGAATGAGTATGCTTAAAAGGGCCCCGGTGCGACTTTGGGCCGCTGAGGGGCATGATGAGGCCCGGGAGCCTTTACGTAATCTCTGCCTCAAGTTGGGATCTCCCAACAGCTGTACCTTTGACATCTCTGCAGCCAGGTCACACCAGTTCCCACGAATTACCTCGAAAAAGGTGAACTCTCGACTGCTGTGTTGAACCGAAGAGCCTGCCTCTCCAGACAATTCAGTTAATTTTATTCCACCTTGAGGACATGCTGCACTTAGGAGCCATGATAGATCTTCAAAAGTGGTACATTAACTGTTCCTTTCCCAGAGTCCCACCATGGCCCTGGATCCTAGAATCACATTCATATGCCTGTTTTCAGATGATGAGATAAAACTAGATAAGTTCTGGTATTTTCCTGCCACTTCAAAGAGAAGCCTGCACTCGAAGCCCATTTGATGTCGAGATGCACGACATCTCCGAGCGGCAATCAGTGCTACTGTTGTTCGCACAGGATTGAGAATGACATACAGGCAGCCTTCTTTCATGTGGTTCTTTGAAAAAGATCTGTTTTTGCGGGGTAATTTGCTTTCTGCTTTCTTTGCCACATGGGCCCACCTTACCTCCAGAGAATAATGTAAACTCTGAGTGATTCCAAGAGGATAGTTTTAGTTCTTGGTGTAATAATCTGTGTGTGTCTTTATTTCTTTATTTCTTTTTTTCTTTTTTTTTTCCTAGGCCCACCATCTGCTCCCCTCAACTTGATCTCAAATGTCAACGAGACGTCGGTGAACTTAGAATGGAGCAGTCCTCAGAACACAGGTGGCCGCCAGGATATCTCCTACAATGTGGTGTGCAAGAAATGCGGAGCTGGTGATTTCAGCAAGTGCCGACCCTGTGGCAGTGGGGTCCACTATACCCCACAGCAGAATGGCCTGAAAACCACCAAAGTTTCCATCACTGACCTCCTGGCTCACACCAATTACACATTTGAAATCTGGGCGGTGAATGGAGTGTCCAAGTATAATCCCAGCCCAGACCAGTCAGTATCTGTCACCGTAACAACCAACCAAGCAGGTAGGAACAAGATCTCCTTTGTTATGTGATACAAATTTTTTCCGGGGGTAGGGGGGAGATGCTTATGTTGGTATCCATGAATGATATTAAAGTTCTACAATTGAAGTAGAATCACACGGATCTAATTATAAACCCGTGAGCTGCTCTGTCATACAAAAGATACTTGGAAGAACGTGCATTCACTCGCAAGTATTTTTTTTGGGCACCAGCTGCCTAGCATGACCTATACTAAGTGGTGGTGATTCGGTGAGATTAGAAGACAGTGTCTGATGGGAAGGGGATGGTAGTCTGGTCAGCCGGGTCACTCCATGTTGGACTTCTCTTGTAAGGGATTCATATCAGCCATGTTGATCACAGGTCCATGGTTGGACATCAGAGCATTTAACAGATTATTTTGGATCATAAAATTGATTTTTACCAAGGCAGAGTGCTAGGTCGGCATCTGCTGCCTTTCCAGCCAAAGCATCCGTGGCTATTGTTTGGATCTTGTTTGGTCTTTTAGAAATTAAAAAACATATCTGGACCTCTGCTAGAATCATCATGTAAATCTACGAACAGTAAATAGTTTAATGGGCATTCTGTGTGGTTTGACGACATTTTCCTGAAAACGCCTACTGGTTTTGCAGCCACTTCCATAGTTGAATCCATAATTGACATGTGGGGGAAGAGAGTTCGTTTTCCCGGTATCCGGGGTTGCTTTCCACTTATAACTCTGTAGATGTGAAAACATCCTCTGTTCACAAAGAGTTTCCGCTGAGTTGTAGAACTGTCACAAAGTCTTGGATATGGGATATTTAAAAGCGCAGATCACAGTGTGCATTTCTAGGCTCCAGCTCCCGACCCCCTCATGCCCGGTCCTCCCCTGAAAACGTTTCCATGCTTTCTCGCACTCATTTTCCACCCTGGATCTCTGCTCGCTCCTTGTTAGTTATTTCTGCTGAGTTAAAGGGGAGTAGGAGAAAAGAACTGTGGTTTACTCTTTCATGAGGCTCTTAAGAGCAACAAACTTCGCTGGAAAAGGATTATAAATTGCCCGCAGCCCTGTCCCCTCTCACTGCACTTCCCTCTTACATGAATGTTTCAGTAAGTGCACTCGATGGTTAAATATATCTATATTAATTGATCCTACAGTGAAAAGGATTCCAGCGTCCCAACCTAAAGTCATTATTTTTCTGCTGTGCCCTGAACTCTCTAGAATAAATACAAAGTTATGACGCGGGCAAGATTTTAAGCTGGAGCTAGAATGGCAGATGTGACCGGAGGGCAGTTTCAGCTACACAAACGCAACCAGTCTTTTAAAATACGCGGCGTGAACAGATCATCTGGTTATGCTTTTGTCTTTCATATCTGCACTTACAAATGGTGAGTGCTGTTCATGGTATTCGGTTTTATTTTTTTTTACAAAAACTAGTATGATTTTAGGAGGTTGTGATAGTATCACGAGTACTCTGTCTTTGCCAGCTTTTTATTATTTCTTTTTTGGAAATATTGCCCATAGATGTTGGGAAGACGTATTGGTGCTACTAGTGTCTCTGAGTTAGACGAAGCCAAGCTCTGTCCACCCGCTGAAGAATCTGGTTTATGAGTCAATCAGTATTCTTATGTTCAGCCTATGTACTTATCCTCAAACACATCACTACTTCGTGTTCTTAACGGATTTAAAAGTAGGAAGGTACCTTTTGAGGCTATACAAGGTGAAGTCACTCTCTTTGGCAGAGAACAGCCTCTGGGAGACGTGCTGAGGACAGGCTTGGCTCCCCCAGATTTGCGGGGAGGAGTATGGCTATGACTCTCTATATAATACACGTAAGAATTCAAGCTATTGGATTATGCTAGCTCCTACCAGGCCAGAAGGCCCAAGAAGCGCAAAGAAGGAAGGCTAAAAAAAAAATCCTCCAAAGGAAGAAAATGTGCAAAAAACCTTACAAGAGAGGCAGGAAGAAAGTCCCACATTTTTTTAGAAATGTAGGTATAATTCTTTGAGCTCTAACAGAAACGTGGACGGGGAATTCCTCTGACACAGTGAGGTTGTCTCTGCTGTGGCGAGTAGCCCTGCCAGGAGGTTTGTTGAACAGGACAAAATTCCAGCTCCGTATTTTAATTTTCATGAAGGGTAATGCTGGGAAGCTGTTCAAAATTAAAAATAAATCTTTCAATAAGGAGACCTCCTATGTGGTCTGCCAGAAAGCTTTCGCTTCTCTGAGAGTTGTACACGTGCGACGCACTGCCTCATTATCCTGCTATGATTTGGAGGTCCCTAATTCAATATCAGTGGAATAGTTTATCTTTGATGAACAAACCCAATTCTTCATGGTAGGGCAAATTAATAACGTGGGCCAAAATTCTGGGTGAATGTAGCAACCATAAACTCTATCAAAGCTCCCCTAAGCATATTTACATACACACAATTATATTCTAATTGAACTTGTTCCTATCATTTCATTAAACTAAATTCCTTAGGGACTTTATAGACAATGATGGCTCATTGTGGAAGGAATACGTAGAACAAATGATTGTTAGCATTGCTACCTGAAAGCCACAGTTTCACGGCTGTCTGGTTTTGCCCAGTTTTCACGGGGTTCTTTCTTGTAACTTATTTAACAAACAGACACAGACCCTCCTGGGGTACCTGGTTTTATCACCACCACCTCTGAGACTCTCATGGCTGAACAGGTTTGTGAAGGTGACCTGACTCACCCAAGCTAATGTCTGGGCCAGTACCCGGGAGCACCCTCCTCCTCCCTGTTCCCGAAAGGACAAAGTTGCTTTCTTTTACAGTGATTGGATAATTAGTAGCATCCCTGTGTTCAGCCTGGCGTGCTCCCCATTGGTGAAACCAGACTTGGAGTAGCTGGGCACGGAAATGGACTTTTGACGAGGCTTTGATCATTTAGTTGTGGAATGTGGTGTGAATGGGCCGGTGTTCTCACATGGTCATTTAAACCATTCTAATCCAAATCATATTGTTGAGGTCTTAAGAGGTAAATAACATGCTTTTCCTCCCCCTCCCGAGTTCAAACCCAGTTGACACTGGAGCCAAGACAAAGGGAACTCAGGATGTCAGCTTTATTGCTGACCCTCTGATTGACGGATGTAAGCTTTATTTCTGTGGCCAGAAGGGCTGGTTCTAATGACATTTGCCGGGGGGTCACCCAGAGACTAGCTCAGCTGGCTGACTACAGGCTCCCCACAAGGAGAAAGACTGTGCTATGGAAGTTGTTCAGCCTGGACAAGTCTGTAGGTGTGGAGAGCAGAGGGCGTGTAGGACTGCTCCCATCGCCACCCCTGGGCACCCCCCCCACCCCATGCCAAGAGTTGGAAGGAGCAACGAGCAGCGGGAAGGCGGGGGTGAAGGTAGGAAGCTCCACAGAAGTCACCTTTGGAAAAGAAGAGATGAGGAAAAGGCAATTCGTCCCTACCCTGTCACTTTCCTGTGTTACCTTCTAGGAGATGCAAAGGGAAGTTCCATGAGAAAACATGTTCGCCCTCCTCTATCTAACATCCCCCAGCGACCGCTGTGTTTTCCATTTAGGAGGAGATGGTTCTGGTGTTTGTGAAAAATGAGCAAGCAGACTGCTGGGTGATTTGTTTTCTCAATGGCTTTTCTTTGGTTTACTTTTCCTTAAGTGGACCATCTCGGGCAAATGAATACAGGACATGTCACTGGGACAGAGAAATGCTGTATAAATGAAACAAGGTGTTCCTGGCCAAGCAACACAACTGTGAATAGTTTTGCTAAAAAAATGCTGAGATGGCAGCCCGCAGTAGATCTTACTATCACAAAGCCAGTTTGCACGTTTCCCTCCCTGAGTCCCCACCCCTGTCTTCCAGCTCTGGGGCCGAGTCATACTTGAGGTGTTTGGTTTATTTTAAATCATGATGAACTGCCATGGATCGTCTTCCCTCCTAACCCTGAACTGCACCTGGGACAATTACACATGTACATATGTGTGTATGTACGCACATACACGTGTACGTAAACTCCACACCTAACATGGGGCTCAAACTCACTGCTCCTAGATCAGGAGCTCCAGGCTCTACCAACTGAACCAGCCAGGCACCCAAATGATCACACTTCAGATTTTTATTTTGCAGGAGATCCTTCCTATTCTAGATACTTGACAATGAAATGGCATCTAGTGATCTCTCTTTGGCACAGCTGCAGTGTCCTAGTCACAAACATCTGTAACACACTGAGTTTGGAGGAGTTCAGATACTTGGTGGATTACATAATTGTTTGAACCTAGCTGATCTCTAAGATCTTTTCTAATTCTAAAAGTCTGTAATTCCAAGAATATAGCCATGGGCTATGAGCATGGCTGTTCAGAAATGGGCTCCAACAGCAATTTCAAGGATGGGGAAAAAATTCCAAATACTCCCACAGAGTTAGCAGAATGCACCTGAATCCTGCTTCCTCTCTACCTCCAAACCCAAACCTACCAAAGTATTTTCTTTGAAAGGAGAAACAGTAAGCTAGCTGCATCACGGGGATAGTGAGTTGTTCAGCATGCATCCCTGGACATCTGTTAGTGTCGGGAGATATTTTTGGTTATCTCAGCTACGAGGGCCAGGACATCTAGTGGGTGAGAGCCGGGGATATGGCTAACCATCCTGTCATGCACAGGACAGCCCTACAGCAGAGTCATCTGGTTTGATGCGGCCACAGTGCCAAGATTGAGCAAGTCTGCTCTAGTGATACGTTTGATAAACAGATTTCATGACTTCATAGAAATGCCGACCTTCTAAGTGTTCCATCAAGATCCTGCCTTTGCTTGGTTCTGCTTCTCCATGCTGGGAACAGAATGCCCCCAACCCTGTCTTAGAGGATAGGCAGTTGGAAAAGGCCCCTTGGGACCTCTTGTGAAGAATCCCAGTTGCTTTACCACCGAGTGAACTGGTGCTGCTTGTTAGTTAGACTGGCCTTGTTCTCTAGGCTGAACAATTAAGACTGAAAGAAAATAGTACATTGATGGTGAAGTGACAGGACACCTCGACGGCATGCCGCCGCACAGTCCCTGGTAGATACTCCACACCCCTGTGTCGATTAACACATTTATTTATAGTAAAAACAGTGGACTCTTTATCAGGTAGCGATAAATTTAATAAAGCCAAAATAATGAGTAGAGAAAAGAAAATAACTAAGTGAAAGAGGCAGACTGTCTTTTACTACTCAACTGGTAGGTTCCCATTCTCTCTTTCTCTGTCATCTTTTAATTAGACATATTATGTTATTTGAGTAGGATAATGGAGAACAGTGGGAATTCTCATCCCCACTGGGTATAATTGCTACCTGTCTTCTACATGGTAAGAGGAAAGCTTCAGGGAGATGGTGGTAGAAAGGGAAACATCTTAGAGCAATTGAGTTAGGTAATGTGCACAAGGCATGGTGGCACCAAATTTTGTGGGGTCTGAAGCTTAGACAACTTTTGTGTGATTTGAAAAAAAAAAAAATCCGACAAAATGATAAATATCAAATGAAGAAGAGGCTTCAGAAAGGGCCTTGGCAAATTTCTTTAGCTTCGGTGTGTATAATTCTTCTGTCTCTGATCAGATTGTAGGGAATGCAGTTGTCGAGTATGGGGCTCTTGTGTAATGATACCTATGGATAGAAAGGAACAGGAGGAAGGGAGAGAAGTCTGGAGGTCCAGTCTGACCTGGGGTGAGAGGTCACCCTGGAATGGTCCTAACCATAGCTAAGTGTAACAGGCAGCACCAGAGTGGCCTCAAATGTGGGTCGTGATCAAATTCACAGGCAGAAAGCACAGTCCTGGTGATTTTTGGGAATGGTAAGTAAAATACTAACCCAAATATGATGTGACCAGAATGGAGGCTTTTCTGTAAGCTTGAAAAGGAAGGCAAGTGGAGTGAGGGGTGGGGAAGCTCTGTTGATGCTTTCAAAAGTATCCACTATCTGACTGTCAGTATGAAATATCTGACTTCTTTTAATGCCCTGATGCAGAGGTTGGCAAACTATACTACCAGGGGCCAAATCTTGATCCTCTGACAGGTGGGTACAACCCACTAAAAATGGTTTCTCTCTTTCAAAAGAATAATATTCTGCACCACTGGGAAATGCTAGACAATTCAGTTTTCAGTGTCCCTAGGGAAGGTTTCTAGGAACGAAGCTCCACGTCTTCATCCGGGTATCATCTGAGACAGCTTTCACAGGACAGCAGCAGAGTGCATGTCCTCCACAGCGAACATACTCACCATCTCACTCCTTGTGGAAAAAGGTTTGCCGACCCCTGCTCTGAAGTACTGCACTGAGAAAGAGCACGATTCAGGAAGGAGTCTGAGGGGATGTTGAGCGGCTAGGGTCATTTGTCACAAACCACCCTGGCCAAGGTTGTGATGGATTCTAACATTTAGGGCAATCTTACCTTCAGAATGGTTTTATTTTCTGCAAAGATTTTTTATATTTATTTGATCTAGAGAGAACACAAGCAGCAGGATGCAACCAAGGGAGAGTCAGAAGCAGATTCCCCACTGAGCAGGGAGCCTGAGGCAGGGCTGGATCCGGGCACTGAGATCCTGACCCCAACAAAGGCAGACGCTTAACTGACTGAGCCACCCAGGCACCCTTCAAAACAGTTTTAATATTTGGCAAGACACCTTCTGTTTTTAGAGATTTTTGACTATGTAAACACGATTTCAGGGAATCAGGTCGAATTTCAAGCCTGCCTGCGCTGTCTTGTACCACGGGTCTTTTCCCAGTAGACACTCAGGTTTCAATAGAACGGGGAACGTGTTTAAGTGTTCTGATACGGCAGCGTTCAGGGCTCTTGAAAACGTGCATTCTGAGCAGTGTTGCAGGCTGGCTGGTGCTGGCAGCAGTTTTCTTCTTAAACAATCGTAGGCACTGCTCTTTGACATTGTCCCCTCGCCGAGATGATTTCTCGTTTGCCTTTGATTTCAAGTAAATCATGTCATAGTTTTCTTACTCCTAAGAAAGTCAAAGGAAAAACTCATGATGAAACTTGCTAAATATTAAATCAGAAATCTTTCTAAAGACATATTTTAAAATTCTTTCAACAAATCGTAGGGCGATTGCGTCAAGAGATTTTGCTGGGAAGTAGTTCGCCCATCCCCAGTGGTTGGTATGTGATCATTAGTACCTCTCAGTGGAAGCTGGTTGGAGAGTCCTTTCTGTGCCTAAGTAATTATAGGCCCAAACAAGCACACAATGGGCTTCAGAGAAGCCAGGCGGCGATTTTCTCATTAATAGCCCGGATCCAGCTATGGGTTCCTGGTTTAGTTCATAATGCCTAGGAAATGTACATTTAAAAACAGGGAGTACAATTTTTTTTTAAAAAAAGGAATAGTCTCTTGATTCTAACATTATACATAAAATAATTTTATGTCTATTGAGTATCGTTGCCACCTCTGTAATTATTAAGTGTACTCACTAATTATGATCATAATTAAGAATAAAATAAACTGGGAGATGTACAATGGTACACAGCCGCTTGTGTATGGCACCGGGGCCCATGAATTTGTATTCAGGGTGGGTGCCACAAGTTCTAGGGAGGAGGAAAAAAATAGAAGGACCTACTAAATTATCCTGCTTCAAGGCTGACTGAGTAGCATAGACAAATGGTGTGTGTGTAGAGAACGAACCAGTAATTATTGTATGTAGATAAAAATTGCTTTGCAATTTTAAAAAGATGATAATAGTGTTGACCCTGGAACGATGCAGGGGTTAAGCGCACCTACCCTATACTGTCAAAAATCCACATACAGCTTTTGATTCCCCAAAACTTAATTACTAATAGCCTACTCTTACCAGAAGCCTTACTGATAACAATCGATCGACACATATTTTGTGCGTTATGTATATTATATACTGTAGTCTTACAGTAAGTAAGCTACAGAAGAGTAAATGTTATTAAGGGATTCATAAGGAATAGATGATACATTTATAGTACAGTGTTGTATTAGGGGGGAAAAAAAAATGTAAGTGAACCTGCCTAGTTCAAACCCATGCTGTTTAATAGTCAACTGTTTTTCTGTCTAAGGAAGTAGAAGTTTTATTTACACCCATGACTGAGGACACTGTGTCTCTACTCCCATCCCTTCACTTTTACATCAATGTCCATATTCACACACACTTTATTTTTGGTGGGAAGGAAAATTCATTCTCCAGCTTTTACCCCAAACCCTTGACAGTGTATTTCTGATTCATTTTTCATTTCTTAGCGCTGTGCTCGTTACTTTGAACACTAACACTGACTTTGCACCCGCTGGAGAAGCTATCAAGCGATTTGAAAAATAAGTGCCTGGCGGAGATGAGAAATGAACAGTGCAAGACTAGCAAAGGTTTTAGATTGGTTTCTACCTTGACTAGTTATCACTCCAACTGGCTAAATTAATGACTACCTTCTCAGAGGGGCTCGAAGAGACTCTGGAGAGAGCTTGCACTGAGCCTTAATAAGAAGATCCGAAGAAACTTTATCAAACCTCCCATTAACCCCCTACTAATGTCTTTAAAGATTTTTTTTTTTCCTTTAAACACCAGGAAAACCAAGAGCCGTGCTGCAGGACTAATTCTGCATTGAGAGATCTTAAATCTATGGGGACTCATTAAAATGCGTGTCCATGTCATGCCCACTGAACAGAGCCTTCTCTGCACGCCCACATCTGCGTGCTGTTTTCATGTGGGTATATAGTGAGAGAACATTCCGTATGTTGTCTTCAGGTAAATGCTTGTGAGGACTTTTTTTTTTTTTTTTTTTTTTTAGGTTTTGCTTTTAAATCTGTCAAGATAAGCAAGCCTAAGCTTTTATCCATCCACATTAAAAATAGCTCTTTTACTGTCTTCCCCCAGAGTCCAACTTTTGACCACCTCCCCCACCAACAGGCACACTTTTCCCTCCTTTGCCTGTGCCAGAAAAATGAAAAAGATTCCATACGTTGCCCCAGAGCTACAATAACAGAAAAGAAAGGTGGTTCCAGACATCAGTGTGGTCGCCTGCCTAGTGAACCCCATGGCTTCATTGGAAAATGTCACTAATGATTTGGTCTCACATGGGAAAGTGGGTACCCAGAGTGTGGTGGGAATTTGACGGAACAGTCAGCAAAATGGCTGTCAGTTCAGGCACAGTGCTGAAGAAATACAACTTACATTAAATTCCTTCTTCTATTCTGATTAATTGGTCAGCTCATTCTAAAGGGAACTCTTTGTGGCTCTCCTGAACCATCTTTTTAATTTTATTTTATTTTTAATTTAATTTATTTTATCTTATTTATTTATTTGTTTTTATTTTTTTATTAACATATAATGTATTATTTGCTTCAGGGGTACAGGTCTATGAATTATCAGTCTTACACAAGTCACAGCACACAGTATAGCACAGACCCTCCCCAGTGTCCATAACCCAGCCACCCTATCCCACCCCACTCCCCCCCCAGCAACCTTCAGTTTTTTTTTTTCCTGAAATTAAGTCTTTTATGGTTTGTCTCCCTCCCGATCCCATCTTGTTTCATTTTCTCCTTCCCTATCCCCCCAATGCCCCCCCGCCCTGCCTCCCAAATTCCTGTCAGAGAGACCATATGATAATTGTCTTTCTCTGATTGACTTAATTTGCTTAGCATAATACCCTCTACTTTTTGTTTTATTTATTTTATGACAAAGCACAAGGGCCACTTTTCAAAGAAATCTATCTAAAATATCTTAAGGGGGTGGCGCCTGGGTGGCTCAGTGGGCTAAAGCCTCTCCCTTCGGTTCAGGTCATGATCCCAGGGTCCTGGGATCGAGCCCCACATCGGGCTCTCTGCTCTTCAAGGAGCCTGCTTCCTCCTCTCTCTCTCTCTCTCTGCTTGCCTCTCTGCCTAGTTGTGATCTCTGTCTGTCAAATAAATAAATAAAATCTCAAAAAAAAAATCTTATGGGTAAAATGACAGTGATTTGAAATATTTGTTCTATTTTGCAATCACTCTTACAAGGAGAGGAAGAGGGAAGAAGGGAAGAGTGGGCCACTCCTTTTTGCCTGGAATCTTCTATTGAGAAGCTCTGTGAATTTATTTCTCAGGCGGTTTGGCCTCACTGTCAAAAAGACTTCTTTAATGAAGGCTCTAGGGTAGATGATTTTTTTAAAAAAAAATCTGTATCTTGGAACCTTTTGATGGTGATGTATGCATACAAACAAGACAAATACATAGCTTCAGCTTCTCAGTGGGTATTAAATAGGGACCTGCCACCAACAGGTTCACTGTATATAAGGAGCTTGGTAAGATCCATCCATTAGCACAAACACCGAGAGGGTCAAGCTCACAATGGCTCCCCAGAGAGTCGTCGTTGTCTATATAACATACTGCAAGCTGTAAATCTGCTTCTTGAATCAACTCTAATTTTTTTTATTTTATTTGAAGCATACTAAGTGTGTATTTTGAGCATAGAGAAAGTCTAAAGATGGGCAAGAGAGTATAGATTCCTCCATCTTCCCCTATCAAAGCAGGGGCACACATACAGATGGGTGAGGGGTTTCAGATATGCAACTAAGCTTAATAAATGTTCTTTCCACTTTCCAAGATAATCAGAATCTTTTTTTTTTTAATCTGAAAATTTTAGGTCATCTTAAGAGTTGTTGGTGTAGCTCTTGTTTGCACTGAAATCCACTGAATCCTGATTTTAGGAATCTTTCTGGGAGGATCCTTTGGGAAGCTTGGGAACTCTTGAAGCTAGCATCATCTCATTTCAACCCATTTTAATATAGGGGCATGATTATTATTACAGTATATAATGGGGATGCTTGTTGCTTTGTTTTCTGTTGAAAGCAGGGAGTACAAATATGGCAGAATATCAGCCTGTGGAAATGAGTGTCTTGTAACGAGAGCACAGGTCATAGAACTTAAAAAGCATAAATTGTGTTCGCTCTCCTCATTATAGCAAACCAGTGCCAAGTAGTCATCTAATTCAGGTGTGGCTCTAAGAGGCTGGTGATACATTGAAGGAACCTTTGTGTAATGTCAAAGGGTATTGTCTGGGTAAGAATGACCGAAGAGAAGCCCTTTAAATGTCCCTGTTAATTCTTCAGGAGTATAACCTTCGTTGCATGTGTGCTTTGGGTGACAGCTTTTTCTCTTTCTTTCCAGCTCCTCTTCCCTTCTTGTTTCAGAACACACACGAAATACTCCCATAAGTGCCTGGAGTGTGCAGGAGACCCGCTCCAGGGTCTGTCTCGGAGACCACGCTGTGGGACTCTCTCTAGGCGATGTGTTGTTCTAATGAGGTCCTTGCCAGTATTTACAGATTGACTCCTGAGTAGAGCCCGTGATACTGATTTTCACACTTCAGCAAGTTGTGTTAAAGAGAGGCCCCAGTGAGATGCTGTGAACCTCCTAGTTAAAAAAGAAAGAAAAGAAAGTTCAAGTCCTAAAACAATGATAGATTTCCTTATTCATCCTTTGTTATTCTTTATGCCTACAAAAGTTATCTTGGACAAACACAGATCCAGCTGGAGACATCTATTGGCCTTAATAACATTTTAAAATTTAATAGCTTGGTTGTTTCAGCTTTGGACTTATAATGCCTGTAGGAGTTTAAACTATCTGGACTATACATTTTGTTTCTGGCAGATACCCCAATGTTTTTTTTTAAAAATAATAATTCTATTGTTGCAAATTCCCAAGCTTAAAATTCCTTGTCATAAATTATGCTCCTTTCTCTAACCTCGATCGTAGCTTTTATGACAATTGCCAAAAAGATAGAGTTTCAAACATGAGGGCTTCAAGAATATCATTTCATGGCCACATCTTTGAGAGCATAGCATGTGGTGACCATTTGTATATGAAGCATTTGCAAAATGTGTTGGCTGTAATTTAACCCAAAGGTCTCCATCACTTCTCTCCATGTATCAGTCACTCTGTGCTTGTCTTCATAGCAAGCAAGAAACCGGGAGGGAAAGATTGAGCTCCAAGTAAAATGAAGGCTTCCTTAGGTATTACTGAAAAATTGGCTCCTCGGCATTTGTTCTCAGGTTCATGGATACTGCCTCTTGAGTATTCGACTTCCCTGAGTTCAGAACGTCCCCAGACTTCCATGTAGAGAAGCCAATTGGGGACATGAGGGAGAGTCACAGTAGTGTTCGTCATCCTGATTTTTTCTTTCTCCCCATCCCCCCTCCACCTGCAACACTCTACTCTACCATCCATGGCCATCATTTCTCAGCATTTAGCCATTGTTCTTGAAGCCAAGCAACATTTGGACTTGGAAAAATTCCAAGTAGCAAAGAACACATAGATTTGCAACTAAAATTGTATTGAAATGTACCCTCTGCCTGTCTGTCTTATCCTGTCAGTGATAATCTGTAGCCTATAATTTCATGCTTCACTTTATTCTTTGTCTGATATTTTTCATTTCTGTGAGTTTTTTTTTTTTTATTCTGTCCATGTGTTTTAAAATGCAATAAGAGAAAGTTGAGTTATTAAAAAGTAGTTTCAGATTTAAAAATAACAATGGCTGGTAAAAGTGGTTATCATTTAAGAGCGAATATCCTCAATTTCTGGTCACCATGACTTTTTTTTTTCTTTTTTCTTTTTTCTTTTTTCAAGCAGCTCTTGTGGTCTTTTTAAATGACCACTAGGAAAAATAGGTATCCTGTTGCAATTGGAAAAGTGATGGGGAATTGGATGGCTCAGGAGATGACTAATGGGACTCTAGACCTTTCTGTCTTTAGGTCACCTCCTTGAATCTGGACTGTATCATAATTGGTCCAAGGCCTGACCATCTGGCAGACATTGAGTGACTATGGTAATGAAATTGGTCTCAGTCCAGGTCTTAGTCGACAGGTGTTCACATCATAAGTGACACTAATTGACTCCCTACTCTTTCAATTTGGAAGACGGTGGACTGTCTCTGAGACAGTGAGGGGGAAGGAGCTCGTCATGATGTATGCAGACTCCTTCGAAAGCCAAGGAACCCAGCGCCTTGAGCTGGCACCAGCCTCGCATCATGCAGATGCTGCACTTGACTCTTAGGGGTTCTGTTAGCCTGGGAAATAAAAAATAGCAATCTAATCTCAGAAGATTTCCAATAACCCGGAATGGTGAATGCCACTTTTCCGTAGTTAACAGGAGCTTCCTCGTGGTGAGACTTTTCTCTTCCTCTTGTGTCACGGTGATTAGGTATCTCTGATGAAGATTATAGGTAAGGAAGAAAAAAGAAAATTGGATTCTGGGCCTCTGTGGTAACATCAGTCAGGCTACCTGTTTTTATTTTTTTTCTTTGTTTAGTGGTTGATAACTAGGTCACCCCTTCAGAACAGATGTTATGGACGGTCTACTCCTTGATGGAGAGAGTTGGATGTCTCTCTTAAATGCTCTTGTGAAATGAAGACCCATGTGAGAGAGTAACTCTGAAACCTTTTTATTAACATAAATTTTGGTGCGCAGAATTTGAAAGCTTGATCCATCACACTTACTCCATTTTTCCAGGCATCCAAACCCAGAATAAGCTCCCGTTTCACTCTCAGGCAGGTCATGACCTGGGGCATAATCTGACCTGACTTGGAGGCCAAGTAAAATGAGTACTATTAGTAGCACTAGTATTAGTAGTCGTGGTGCTGATTAGTACTGCTGGTGCTGGTAATATTGATATTTTGCTGCCTGGAGTTTTGTTGGTTTAGCTCATGGCCTTTTTTTTTTTCTTCTCCTCCTTCTTTCTTCTTCTTCTTCTTCTTCTTCTTCTTCTTCTTCTTCTTCTTCTTCTTCTTCTTCTTCTTCTTCTTCTCCTCCTCCTCCTCCTCCTCCTCCTCCTCCTCCTCCTCCTCCTCCTCCTCCTCCTTCTTCTTCTTCTTCTTCTTCTTCTTCTTCTTCCTTTTTTTAAAACTACACAGATGATTTGGATGTCCCTGTAGCAACAAAGCCACACTCCTGAATTAGTTATCACACTTGAAAAGTCAAGATGACAACAGTCACAGTGGATCTATTTATTGAAACAGACAGGCTCTTTTAGCAGAGTGATCAATGTCTTACCTCCTTCTGAAAGGCTTTTCCAGGCGTAGGAAATCATCAGGCATTTGATATAAAGTAATGAACAGGGCTCTTTATTGGTCAGTTTCTGGAGCAGGCTTTTAAGCACTTCTGCCTGTAAATGTAGAAACGTGAGTGTGGGAAGTAAAAGGCAACAGCAAAGATTTACTAGGTGCATCTATCTTCTTGGCTTTTAGAGTCTTTGTGATTAATACATCTTTAATAGGGGACTGATCTAGATGCTTCGGATGTCAAAAAGCTAAATGTTACAGCATTGTCTCCTTGGTTCCAAACACAGCGGGACGATTAGCAGCTGTCTGAGTAACAAAGAGAACCTGAAGCCCACAGTGCAGCTTTTATTTTCCAGATTTGGAATGCCTGAAGCTCTCCAGTGCAGTTGACAGCTAGAGGAATAGAAGCCTTGATTCACAGCCACTCTCTATGCTGTATTTCTGCTCGGCAGAAGAGAACCTTTCCTTTATACCATCCTCCGTATTCCAGAATAATTTTGGCAGGCATTGTTGGGCACGGAGGAGCTCCCTTTGCCCAAGGCTTGTCATCTTCCTTTCTAATCAAAACACATACAAAATAATTTCAGCCAAGAGTTTATCCTAGATACTTCTTGATCTACTGAGGTACAGTGAAAAGATTCATCTTCCTAGAGGCATTCAGAGAAAAAAAAAGTTATCTCATTCATTCTTGCTAACTTTGCCCATTTAAAACGGTTGTCTTTCTCAGGCAAATTCTTATAAATTGCCTTCCAGTCAAAAGACTTGTTTTCCTATTAGTCTCAGACTGGCATTCTTACTTAACAGGAAATACACACTGAATCCTGCCATGTTTCTGTTGGCAAATATTGGGCTACCCTTGTTGGAACCTGCCAACAAGTTTCTTAGTAAGCAAATAGAAAATAAAACAAGCAGCTCTCAATGAAACAGAAGACACACTTGAACTACCTTGGAGACACTCAGTGCCCGAAGTCATCTTCAGTTACTTCTAGGGGACATGGACCTTCCTTCCAAGTCGAACTGTTACTCACCTTTTTTTTTTTTTTTTCTTTAAAGATTTTATTTATTTATTTGACAGAGAGAGAGAGAACACAAGCAGGGGGAGTGGGAAAGGGAGAGGCAGGCTTCCCACTGAGCAGGGAACTCGATGTGGGGCTTGATCCCCGGACTCTGGCATCATGACTGGAGCTGAAGACAGAGTCTTAATAACAGAGCCACCCAGGCGCCCCTGTTACCCCCTGTAATCCTACAACTGGTTTGGCTATACATGTAGTAATGTTCATTTAAGATAGTTTTTAAAGTAGAACAAACATTTAAGTAATTCATTTTCTTTACTACAGAGAGTAGGAATTGCTGTGTGGCTCAAATACGAAACAGAACTGTTAAATAGTTAGAAACGTCCTAATTTGCAAAAACTCAGATCTTTCATGACACCTTTAGACCTTTACCCAGAGGGTTAACAAAAGATACTGGATGGGTCTTTCTAATACTAACTTTCTTATTCCATCCTTTATATCTTAGTTTTAGCCTTTTGATTATGAACTATACACATGTACAGAAAAGTGGATAAGCCACGAATGTATAGTCAGTGAATTATCCCAAAGCAAACACCTGTATAACCATAAACCAGAGCAAAGACTAGAACATTGTCAACCTTCCAGAAGCTTGCCTTTTACCCCCTCCCCCTCCCCTAACTTCAATTACTGTTATTTTCTTTTGCAGTTGAATTGTTCTATTTCAGAGAGTTCTCTTCTTAGGTCTTTAAGTAGTTCTCTGGTGAGGTGATTCATCTCCAAAAGCTTTTAAGCTTTGTCTGTGAACGGAGGTCATGTCCAAGTTACTTCCGGATTTTTGGTGACCAAGAATGAATGGGGACAGTCGTATACCTAAGTAACATATAGCAGATGTAGGGTATGCTGTTACTCAGGCTGGTGATGCTTTGGGAGAGCAAGCCATTTAATGTTCAAATCTCTCATTTCATACAAGTGCCAGGAGGGGAGAGACTGGAAGCCTCCTGTGGCTCAGTGGTTGAAAATGTGGGCTCTAGGACCTGACTTGTGAATTCACCACTTACATACTGTAACTTGGGGCAAGTCGCTCAAACTCTCTCTACCTTGATCTCCTTACTATAAAATGAGAACAATAATAGTACCTGCCTCATAGGATTTTTCTGAAGATTGTATGAATTAATTCTTGAAAGACCTTTTAAACGGTGCTTGGTACATGGCAGTTAACAAATGCTAATTTAGTGAGTGTGTGTTTATAGGCATAGGGTACAGTAGGAGGCTCGTGTACTTTCGAGTCAGGCAGACTTGGGTTTACAGTCTCATTTTATAGCTCCGGTACAATTACTTACCTTCTGTGTGTTGCCTAAGTTTGCAAATATGAATTTAAAGGTGATAATTACAAGTAACCTCAGAGAGCTGCTTGGTCGAAATGGTGGTAAGCGGGTGCCAGTGCCTTGTGGAGGCGGCCAGATACGCTCACCTGCCCCCTCTTCTCGGTTTTCCTCTGATCGACATGGTCCAAGCCTTTAACTGTGTCAGCTGTTAACTCTAGGCAGTGGAGACCAACATTTTTCTGAAAAGAAAAGCCATTTTTTAAAGGACTTTATTTATTTATTTGACAGCTGGAAATCACAAGTAGGCAGAGAGGCAGGCAGGGGGTGGGGGAACAGGCTCCCCGCTGAGCGGAGAGCCCGATGCGGGGCTCGATCCCAGGACCCCGAGATCATGACCTGAGCCGAAGGCAGAGGCTTAACCCACCGAGCCACCCAGGTGACCCAGAAAAGCCATTCTGAGAACCCCACTGTCTTTTCCCATGGAACGTTAAGACAGGCTCCGTGGAGTCTTTGAGCCCAGTAATTTGTGATTCTGCTGAACTCATTCACTGGGAGAAGACCTGCAGCCGGTTGTGTCCCTGCAAAGCTGCACATCTGCTCCTGGAATTGCTGACCTCGGGGCAGTGCTCCCCAGTCTCTTGCACAAGTGAGTAGCGATCTGCTTACAGTGCCCGAGCTGTGGCCTGAGGGTCTGGGAGGGAACCCAAAACCACTCAGGCAGCTTGAGACCACAGCTCAGTCTTCTGGAACCACCGGAGTATTTAGTTAGTGACCATCTGCAAATGTTCTGTGCAAAAGGCCTCTTTTTTGTGAATGGCTCCATGTTACCTGAATGAGTACCTGCTGTAACCCCAAATGTCTGTTAGTCATTAGTAGATGAGGGGGGATTTGGGTCTGGACCTGAACAACATTCAGCCCCAATAGAGGGTAGGGTAGAGAAGATGGAGAGGCCCAAGAACACTATTTACATAATAGGTCTGAAAAAGGAATAATCACTTAAATCTACATCCTATTGTCCAGAATTCAGTCACAGGAACCCTCCAGCCTGAAAAGGAAACGTAGTCCTTGTCTGAGCGGCCCCATCCCAGAAGGAGTTATTTGGGGGAGGGGTGCTCACATCTTTGGACACTTAGACACAGAGGCTAATCTTAACACCTTCCACTTGCTTGTGCCAAGCTTGTACCCTGCTTTATTTTATAGTATTTGTTTAAAATCGACTCTGTGTCCTGACCTTGGAAGGAAATCACTTTCAGGGTGGGGGGCGGTAAGGAATGGATCCCTCATATATTTTAAGTGTACGCTTAATATATCCATATTTAAATATAAATGAACTTCCTTGAATTCAGTCTTCTAAAGAATTTAATTGAGAATTTGGTGCTCTGTTTTTTGTTGAATAGGAAAATAATTCTGTATCAGTTTGGAGTAATCAACTTTTTTTTTTTTTTAACGATTTTATTTATTTATTTGACAGAGAGATTACAAGTAGGCAGAGAGGCAGGCTGAGAGAGAGGAGGAAGCAGGCTCCCTGCTGAGCAGAGAGCCCGATGCGGGACTCGATCCCAGGACCCTGAGATCATGACCTGAGCCGAAGGCAGCGGCTTAACCCACTGAGCCACCCAGGCGCCCCTGGAGTGATCAACTTTTTCTGTACTTTTTTTTTTTTAATACAATTTTACAATTTTATTTCTTGACTCTGATAAAATGTGCTTAGGTGCTTATTAATGATGCGGCAGCTAGATGCTGAAGGGTGCAGAGCAGAGTTGTTACGTTGGTGATGTAGCACCAGCGTAAGGGAGGGTGGATGGGACTTGAGTCTTTTTTAATGATTTTTATCTAAAAAATAGCAGAGGGTTAAGCCAGCTAGTTCAATGTAGTGGAAATGAAATCATATGTCTATGAAAACACTTCACACTGTTGAGTACTATAAAATACTGCAATGATCATAGTAAAAGAAAAAAATTACTCACTGGTGTTTAGTGCCATAGATAGTGCAAAGCTCAGAGGAGAAATCCTTCCTTCCTTTGGTGAGATGTGGAAGAAGAAAGCAATTAATATTAGCACCAGCGTTCTTAGCATTTCTGTGACGGCAAAACCCTTAATCACAAGGATATCATTAGTGCTCTGAAGCATTTAATTTTGATGCCTGACAGCATTTTAAAATGCACAAACCTTTGATAAAGAGCAAATCAGAGCTGCGGTGTTGAAATGAGAAAGAAAGAGGGAACAAAAACCACCTTAAGCCCCAAGTAATTAAATTTAAATATGCCGTTTGCATGAAGCAGAGATATGTATAAACTGTGGGTTTATTTTTCCTATCAGTGAAAGACCCCTGAGTAAACACTGGCTCTTACATTCAGATCTGGGAAGGGGGCACCCTGCTGTGGTTAAGAAGTGTGCTCTTCCTCCTAGCACTGGGCATTGTTGGATCACTGACATCTCTGGCTTTGGGTTTCTTGACTTTCCTAAAGGGCTGTTTCCACTCTTCCTTGCCTGCAGGCTGGAGAGCTTTCATCGAATCTGCTTATTTCCTGCCTTCCTCCCTCCGCCCTCCTAATTTGAGCCAGTAGTGAAATACAGTCGA
Organism: Mustela nivalis; assembly: GCF_964662115.1. Lineage (NCBI taxonomy): Eukaryota > Metazoa > Chordata > Mammalia > Carnivora > Mustelidae > Mustela > Mustela nivalis. The sequence continues at coordinate 83,567,707 of NC_139030.1, forward strand.
TCTGTTTGAGCTGCTCCTTTCCCCACTCAGGGTCTCCCAAACTGTTTTTAATTCATGGCTCCTGATGCTGGACCCAAGCAAACAGTTCGATAGCCTGCAGTGATTCGCAAAGACTCCTTCCTGCCTTTCTTGGCCCAGTGTCTTTTTTTTTTTTTTCCTTCCTCCTCTCCATCCTATTTCGGTGTCATGAGTGCCAAACTGCTGCAGTAAAACGACTTGTAGGTGTTTAATGGCGAGTCATTGAGGAAGCGAATAAAAGAAAATTGTAGCACTTGCATCGGTGGGGAGCAAGGGGAACTGCTGAGCTTTGAACCAAAGACAGTTAAATTTACCATTTTCTTAAAAGGAGCCTCCTCTGTTTGACATCAAAGCATCTCCTGTAATTCTTCGCTGTGAAATGTACCACTGTTAGAGAGGCACGATCGAGCCCCTCATCTGTGCTGTTCCTGTTTATGGGGAACACACACTTTGATAAAACCCACACGTGCCTTCTGCGTGCATGTGGCCAGGTCTCCCACCAAACGTAACCACAGGTACATTGCAAATGGGGATTCTATTTAGAAAGCACTTTCAGTTTCTCAGAGATCTGTGGAATTTTGAATACAGAATTATTTGAAGGGGGGATAATTTATTTTGGCTCTCTAGTAGAAAGCTTAGATCATTCAACCCTTCAAGCTTTGGTGCGTTTTTTTCTTTTGTCCTCTGTGGTGGTGGCTCCATCTTTAGAAAGTGGAAACATTTTACTGTTTCCAGTGTGTGTGGGGGAAGATCTCCCTTCCACATGCTTCATCTTGCTGTCCCGACCCTGACCCCAGAGGGCTCTGCACTCTGTTACCCGGACACTTCATCAGTGATGTCCCTCTGGTGGAATTTCAGGGATACACGCAATACCTAATGGCTTCTTCGGCCAGTCACTGACTTGTTCCCACTAGCACATCTTTGGAGATAACTATAGGTTTAAACAAGAGAGATGCTTAGGGCCCTTTCTGGATATAGGATTATGACTTGGCGAGGGGAGGGGGATTTCAATGCTATGATATACCTTTATGGTGAGGAGAACTATTTAACATGCCCTCGCAAGATAGAGGTGAAATGCTGAGGGGATTGTCAACATCTCTGTAGACCGAAAGAGCAGCCCCTCAAAATGCTGTCTGCGACAGGTGCAGCGAAGACTGCTTTTAATGTTAATTCACATTTGAATGACATTTTACAACCTGTATGTTTGGGGGGGGGGCGCTCAGAAGCCTCTCATATCTCTTAGAAAACAGACTCCATTTATAATTAGAATTGTCATTTGCTTTCCTCCTAATTGTCAATTATTTTAGTTAACCTAAATAGCAAAACCAGACCCACAGAAGGTCATCTGAAACAGGTGCAGATGAAACGTTGTTTTAAGGATGACTGACTTTTGGTACTTCATATTTAGAAAACATCTCCCTGTCTACAGAGATTTTCTCAAGACTATTTTAACATTTAGTTATTGGTTTGACAAGTTTATTGGGCACTCACTATGTGCCAGACATGATTGAATAGTTTGGATATCGATATGGACAAGGGAAAGCCCTACCTTTATGGAGAATACGTTCTAATGGCTCACACGCTGGTATCTGGAAGGAAGGTGTTTTACAAATGGGAGAGCAGAGGCAAGAAAATTTGAGTGACTTGGCCAAGATGGCAACTGGTAAATTTCAAACCCAGAATTACACCCAGAATCTTTCTAATAGTCATCGATCTTCCACCAAATTAGTGAAGAATACCTTTAAGAATATGAGTCAAAGATATTTTTATCTTTATCTCATTTCACATGTCCTAGGTGAGCCCTCGATGATCACAGAATTAGAGTACTAAGTAATTTCAAGAAATTATTTCAAGAAAATCCCAGTCATACTCGGAGCAGGTGCACCTCCGTTCAGCCATCTTTCACCTTTCTGCCTCCTGTTAGCCACTGTAAATCTTGACCTACCCTCATAGCCTTACTCCAAATCCTTCCATGGTTCTTTCTGGAATTTACAATGTCTTCTTCCCTATTCTGGTTTCTTATCTCAGCCACTATCTTTACTTAGCCAAATACTGTTTAGCTGTTTAAATATAAATGCCTCTTTAGCTCTACTTTGGATTTTAAGTTCCTGGAACAGAGACTTAAAGGGCATTTGTTGAATGATTGAACTGGAACGTCAATGTGATTTATAAGCAAAAAGAAAAGGAAGTCAAGAATGTGGTTTGGACTAAAATTACTCAAATACCCTTGAGAGTCATAGGATGTGGTCTCAGATAACAACATCTCGGGACAGGAAAATGGACATCTGTCAATCATTGGGAATATTGCTTCTAACATTTGAAAACTACGGACTTGATTAAATTACGTCACAGACCTTTCTTTAAAACCACCCTCTGATAGCTCCTGTCTTTGTGATCTTTACATCCTTCAGTCATCTTTCTCAACCATTCTACTGTCAGGCGAGCATGACCAGCCCTCCTTGTTGAGTGTTATGCTAAAATTCTAGCCATCAGAGAATGCCTGCTTATGTCCAGCGGCACAAAACTTTCCTCAAAGCAAACACCTCCTTTATGAAGGAAGTCTGTGGGTGGGTAGGAATGTTTCCAATCTATGTCTCTTTCTTGTAGTGAGGCTCCTTACATCAGCCTTCATCTTCCTCCTGGCGTCCCCTCTGACTCTTGTAGGTGTATTGCATGTCTAAAAACACAGTATAATAAGGAAGCAGCCACCCCATTCTTCTTCCCATCACCACGAGAAAATGTGGGTAAGAAGAGACTTAGCAGGAACTGCCTCCTCTTGAGTTCTAGAAAATGGGTGTCTTCTCTGTAAGACTATTATAAAAATTTCCTCATCTATTTTGTTGTTGTTAATTCAGAAGAGGCTGAAGGATCAAATGGGGCTTCCTTTGATACCAACGACTGTGTGTGATTCAGCTTTGTCTGCGCTTTTCCATCTCTGCCTTATTCCACGGGTGCTCATTAAGTATGTGCTTGTGGATGAGTCAGTCCTGAGGAAAAACTACATCTCCACAGGTTTCGGAATGTAAGTTAGAGAAGTGAGAGACGAGCAGCACCTTTTTTTTCTGCTTGGTCTTTTTATGTTGACTAAAATTTCCACTGTGGTGAGAAACCCTCTTTTTAAAGTAAGGCATTGATATTTCATAGCTCCTTTTGAACCATATTTTAAGGGCAAGAATGTTCAATCTGTTATTCTATCAGTCTATTATCTTATAATTTTGTTAGCAAAGAGCAGAGCCCTAGGGTGTTGGAACCCAGGATCCAAACCATTTCTAAATTGAGAAAGGCTTGGCAGTGTTTACTAAAATGTAGAAACCTAACAGTGGTGGCCCCAGAGATGATTTTAGTGAAGACCCATATGGAAGTCCTGTAATACTGAATTGCCCTGTGTGAAAATTAAGTTTCTTTTCAATTCTCCCTCAGTTCTTCCCATTATTCCAAGGCTATAGAATCTCAAGTTGGTGCCTGGATTATCCTATTTTGGGTAATGCAGGGAGAGATAAGAATGTTCAGCAACCACTGATAGTATTGTTTACTCACATACTCATTTTTAGGGTTACCTGCTGTTAACAGGGTTTTATTTATATCAGTAATGGGAATTTTCTTCTTAACTGTAATTCGAGTCAGTGTAGCATGTGGGTTCAAGAACACCATTAATGAAATCATAGCACAAGTTGTAGAAGGATGTGGCAGCAATTACCTGAATGGCATGAGAAGACAAGCTTGGGAACCATTGGGGTAGGAGAATGATCGAGAAATGCCATTGCCAAGTGGCTCATCTGGGGAAGCAAGCCACGGCTGGGCACACCTGGCAGGGTGACAGCTTCCAGATGTGGAGATGGAGGCTTTGTTAGAAGCAGGGTGGGAAGGTCAAGGGAAAAACCCGTGGGTGGCTTATAATGTGAAGCACACAGCCAGACTGCCTCTTCCCTCCAGAGTGGCAGCCCTGTAAAGCCCAGTGTTTTTCCTTCCCAAGCTGGTGTTCTTTGTACCAGAGACGGTAAGGCGCTCTCTTCAGGGGGAGGAATGGCCACCATGTTTGACTGCAGAGCATTTGCATGTTGTAGTCGGTGTATTTTTTCATCTCACTTGGTCATGGATTGCTTTTTTCTCTGTGGCCTGATAAAAATGCTTTTCTGAAAGACCTCTGTCCAGTAAGAATTCAGGCATGACAGCCACACAGCGTAATACCTTTCGGGAACTGGAATTGTTCTACTTTCCTCTTTCATCTCATCTCCTTAGGCAGAGTCAGCACACACGGTTGGTTTATTTACACGTTTATGCATACGGATTTTTCCAAGTATGACTGCATTAGAAATAGTCTACACAATTATATGGGGGACGCCCTGCCCGTGGTATTGTGAGGAGTTCGGTTGAGTTCATATCCCCCTTGAATGGTCACAGGAACACCGCTGCTCTGGCTTCTAAAATGGAAATCAGTTGCCCACGTGCAGCTGTTTAGTGATAACCCAGTCAGAGAGAACCAAGCTTAGTCAAGGGCACCCCAAGGGCAGCCAGACAGTTCTTTCCCGAAGAATCTGTTCATTATCAGGATCTGACCCAGACCATTTCTGAGAGAAAGTCACTGTGTAACTCGATGATCCCCCCCCTTCCTCTGCTGCTTTCTTTCGAAAACCCTGGCTTTTCTATTTCACGTCCCAATCCTGAACGTCAGTTTAAAGAGCCCCTTTTATGGAGTGTATCCTGAAGTGCTCTGTTAGACAATATATTATTACCTGGAGTGAAACAGCTTTTCACAGCCGGGCAGCCTTCTTAGCCTTCTTACCGTCTCTGTATTTAAGAGAGAGTCCGTCCTTGCAGTTGGCTGGACAATGGTTGCATGTCAACCAGTAAGGAAAGAGAGAGAGAAAATGTGTGTGTGCGCTTTTGTGTGTGTGTGTGTGTGTGTGTGTGTTGGGGGGAGGGAAGCCTAAATGCAGCTAATGAGCACATTTCCGTTTTTCATTTTCTTCAGATGTTCAGTGGCTTCCATATGTCTGCTGTGTGCAGCTCTGTTCACCCAGTTTGGCGTTACTTACCTTGGGGTTGCCTTTGATGGAGGACATGTGTATCCACTATGCCTTTCATTGGTGTTTATGCCTGAGGTTCAGTCTGGAATAGCTTTGGGGGGAAAAGAGTGGGAGAGGGAAATAGGGCAAGGGGTCTGTGTGCATGTTCGCTTGTGTGTGTATGTTGGGAAAGAGCAGGAGAAGGATCCGACGCTATGTTGTTGTTTCTCAGTGGCCATTTTGTGATGGTTTCACATATTTCCACAATTTGGTAGCAAACAGGATTGTACATTCAGTTGAGGGAGGCCCCTAATCTCTGGTTCTACAGACCAGCTTTGTTAGGTAAGTGGACGGGTTTCATGAATGCTCCCCTTCTCCCCAGAGATGGCACATTTGTGTCACTGTCAGTCCCAGCAGAGCTTGACGACAGCGGGAGACGTGACTATCACAGTGAAGACGAGGGCAGCCTGGTTTTATAAATCTCAAGAACCCCTGCGAACGCAGCCAATAGAGGGCTGCTTTTGCGTCTTTCTTTTTTTCTTTTTTTTTTTTTTTAAAGATTTTATTTATTTATTTGACAGACAGAGATCACAGAGAGGCAGGCAGAGAGAGAGAGAGAGAGAGAGAGGGAAGCAGGCTCCCTGCTGAGCAGAGAGCCCGATGTGGGGCTCGATCCCAGGACCCTGAGATCATGACCTGAGCCGAAGGCAGCGGCTTAACCCACTGAGCCACCCAGGCGCCCCCTTTTGCGTCTTTCTTAGTGGGAAGAAGAAAGTTTGCTACTCAGCCGGCAAAAGCAATATTTCAGCTTCTATAAAAATAGCTTCAAAACGTCACGCATAAAAAACAAAACAAAAAAAAGTCATGCATGTCCAGAAAGATCATCATTGTTCTATTTGTGCTCTTCATTATTTGCATCACTGCGTCAAACTGGAAACTTAGCCACAGTTAAACAGTACTTGTATTTATATTGGAAAGGATAGAAATTGTTTGCACTTCCTACCGTCCCGTGGGAAGAGTGGCAGATTCTCCTGCTTGTATAAAATTAACGATCAGTAAGATGACCACTTGGAAACTTGGGATGTAGGAGGAGATGCAGTTTTACGGAACTTAAAAGGAGGTCTTCCAGTGGCTGTCACGACTTGCAAAAAATAGAGAAGGAGGTAGCGTTCTCTATAGATTTCGTGAAGAAGGGCTGAGATTTCGTGAAGAATGGCTGCAGGTTCTGTGGAGGTGATGCTGTAGGCTTTTATCTCAGAGAATATCTTTCTAAGATCAACCATACACCAGCATATTGGAAGGAACCATAAAAATGGTATGCTTTTGTCCTGGCGAAGACTGACACAGGAATCTGGGAAAGATGAGATAGTCCTTCACACCTTTCTTAAGTAAAATGAAATTATTGATTGCTTCCCCTTTTGTTTTTGTTTTTCCCAATAGCACCTTCCTCCATTGCTTTGGTCCAGGCGAAAGAAGTTACAAGATACAGTGTTGCTCTGGCTTGGCTGGAACCAGATAGGCCCAATGGGGTGATCTTGGAGTATGAAGTCAAGTATTATGAGAAGGTATTACTTGAATGAGCAAGCTTCCTTCCCTCTCTTCTCCTGACCATCCGTCCCCCACTCCTTCTCTCCTTCCCTCTTTCCTTTCCTCTTTCCTTCCTTTTTCTCTTTAGATTTAGCCAGTTAAAAATCCAAAACGCTAGTGAATCTCAAAACCAAATGCATTTTGTTCCCCAATCAAATCCAATTATGAATTTTATGTATTAACTTGCTTATCTTGAAAAATAGGAAAAATACATTGTGTTCTAATATAACCATTTTTTCTTTCTAGTAATGGAAATCAAGATAACTAAACGGTTCTTATATATAAGCCTTCTATCAGTGAGAGTGACTCATAAAAGTCGAAATAATGATCTGTTTAAGTAGATCACTGCTATTCAGAATCAAGGTGTGGGTTTTGATGACTTTTAATAGAAAATCAGGGAAGGAAAATTACATTTTCAGCCTCTTAAAGTTATAGAAAGACATTATTTTTACAAATAACTTGTCTCCCTTAAAGGACAGAATTCTGAAGAGAGCTATTTGCATTCAAGATTATCTGGAAAATGAACAATTGACTTCTCTTTCTTTTTAAAGATAATCACTTATTGGCTTCCTTATTAAAAGCAGAAAGGGGACAGGATTTATTTTTTCACTGAAACCAGATTACAACATTTTTGACATTTTCTAGACAGAAAATAGAAAAAGATGAGAGACCTTCTTACGGTTATTTCTGTTAAATTGCTGTCTGTGGACTGAGAAAAGCCACCAACCATCATCTGATTTCCTTTTTAAAAAAGATCATAAGTCAAGATCTGCATATGGTCAGTGTCAACAGTGATCACACCCAAACCCCACATGTCCTTCAGAGTCCGAGATCTTACAATGGTACTTCCAACATTAAAGTGAACAGGAGGTTTAGAGTTTATTCATCTCTGTTTACTTTCAACTTTTTAAAATTTTATTTATTTATTTGAGAGAGAGGGGGCCAGCAGGAGTGGGGTGAGGGACAGAAGAAGAAACAGACTCCCCACTGAGCACGGAGCTTGACGTGGGGCTCAATCCCAGGACCCCAGGACCACAACCTGGGGCAAAGTCAGACACTTAACTGACTGAGCCACCCAGATGCCCCTTACTTTCAACTTCTAAGTACACTGGCTTGGTTCCTTTAATTATGTGCCTAGAGTAAGTGGGGGATTTATTTTCCCACCTTCTCTAATGTTATTGCCCCACGATGCAGGATCAGAATGAGCGGAGCTACCGCATCGTCCGGACGGCTGCCAGGAACACAGACATCAAAGGCCTGAATCCTCTGACTTCCTATGTGTTCCATGTCCGCGCCAGGACAGCAGCTGGTTATGGTGACTTCAGTGAGCCCCTGGAGGTCACAACCAACACAGGTACCAACTTCTGAGGCCCTTTTTACAGTCCAGGTGAAATCATATTACAGTGAGATCCAAGGAACTGTACCTGATTTCTGGTTAGGCGAACATTCTGTTGGCAATGAACACGGTTTGAGCTGACGATGTCTGTAACTTAGAAAAGCTCATGCTCTTTAATTAATTAGCTATTTATTTATTTATTTATTTATTTGACAGAGAGACATAGTGAGAGAGGGAACACAAGCAGGGGAGTGGGAGGGGAGTAGCAGGGACCCCAATGTGGAGCTGGGTCCCAGGAAGCTGGGATCCATGACCTGAGCCGAAGGCAGACGCTTAACGACTGAGCCACCCAGGCTCCCCATCTCATGCTCTTTTTAGAAAAGAGCATTTTTTTCATATTAACTGTTCTGTCTTTTCATGTGATTAGAAAGTGTTTTCTTCTTTTTCTTATTTTGAATCTTCTACTGATCATAGAAAAATGGAAGTGCTAAGTGGACGAATTGAGAGTTGCATAGCTATCTTAAAGAAGTTAGGAAGTTTTCTCCTAGGAAGAGTAAAGAAGGGACTGGATTTATTTACTTTTATTTATTTTTAAGAATCTGTTTAAATCAAGTCAGATCAGTTTTTTGTTTTTTTTTTTTTAAAACCCTTTGGACAAACATCAACTCTCAGTATTGTGAGTTGGACTCATTGATTGACTTGAAAATATGAACAAAGGAGATGCCCATTGAGTAAGCTGGCTGTATAATTAACACATCGAGATTGAGCTTACTGGATAAGGAGATCATAGAGAAGAATCTTCAACATCAGTTCTAGAAAGTAATTTTCTTCATGAATTATTAAATAAAGTAAGAGTGAAAAAGAAGAGAAACTACTCTAGGATTGAATCTGATGGGGTTTGACAATTGTGAGCGATATTTCTGGAAGGCTTCAAGGAGGAAGTGGCATCTGATCTGGTCAATAATGAGCAGGTTTTTTGATAGATTTGAAGAGGGGGATGAGCAGGGATTCAAAATTGCTTGTCTTTTTTGAAATTTCCAAGTGTCTTTCATTAAGTAAGAGTTAGGGCTGAAACCAGAAAAGAAGAAAAAGCAATGGGTAGTAAGGTTTACCAGAGGGTTTTTTGAGTCTTCTGGTTGAAGTTCTTCCTACAAATATATAAAAAAAAAGTCTTCATCTCATTAAGGTTGTCTTAGAAATGCTGTCACATAAATACTTAATCAAAGGGCAAAAGAGGCTGTGAGCCTTCCCGGTGGCTTCCAACCTTGATTACTCGTGACCCAGTCAGAAGTTCTAGCTCATAGGACCTTCCCAGAGGTGATCCTTTTGTAACTGTCTTTGCCAGTGCCTTCCCGGATCATTGGAGATGGGGCCAACTCCACCGTCCTTCTGGTCTCGGTCTCAGGCAGTGTGGTGCTGGTGGTCATTCTCATTGCGGCTTTTGTCATCAGCAGGAGGTAAGCACTTAAGCCACTCGCTGCCCACCCCTACCCCCATCCCACTTTTTATGAGGGAGCTTTTTGTCTCCTCCCGAAAAGCTGAGGCTTTTGATTAGCATCATAAACAGGGCATGTGTATAGCCAGCTCCTTCCTCTTGGCTTTGATCTCCGAACACCGCTATGGGAGCTGCTGGCTGCGCCTGCCCTGGTGGCGGCCCTCACAGCTGAGAGTCCTGGAAAGACCCAGCTATTTCCTGGAAACCCAGCCGAGAAGCAAGCCAATGAGCGATTTCCAGATTCTCTAAGCTGTAAGGTGTTACATTTATACCCCTCTTAAGCTTAGACTTACTGCCGGAGGCAAAAAAAAGAGGCCATATAAAACTTGGGTCCAAAATTTAAGCTTTGCCATTTGCTATATTACTTAAACTCTTTGAGTCCTTTTGTGTCCCTTTTATAAAGTACGGATAGAGGATCTCAGAGATCTGTCTCTTAAGAGTTACTGATGGGAGAATTTTGATAAGTAAAGTAGCTAAATCCAGCACACAGTAGGCGCTTCAACTTGAGTTTGGTTGATAATAATTGCAACCAAAGCAAATGATGGAGTGCTACACTCGGTCTTCTTTTGGGAGAGGCCATCACCATTTCTAGAGAGTTTCCATTAAGCACACTGTGGGCATGGCATTGTTCTTGGAAATGAATTTAAAACAGCAGATTGCTTAATTCTGTGTAAGTCTACAATCTAATGCGATACTTGAAAACCAATCTAGAAAAGAAAAAAAATAAAAATGGCTTGGCAGTCTGTTTTTCTGAACCACTTTTCCTTACTGTTGCTGCTCCCATCTGCTTATTAACACTACTCAGAGGCTCCAGAGGAAGGGGGTAAGAGGGGACAGCCTCTCATCTCTAGTATGTGCCCACATCTAGGCTTCTCCAGCCTTCAGTCCCCTATGCTATCAACTATTTCACAAAGAGGGGCTTTTGGCAAAAGAAGGGCAGAACCTGGGGACATCAAAATAATCCTCTTCAGTATAAGCCTTTTCCCATTATAGAAAAGGAACATGGTACTGAGGAAGACAAAGTACTTGTCTAGAATTATTACTTTCCCTCTGTGGGAGAGCTACTACTGGACACCCAGTCGCCATGATCAGCTCCCTGCCCTGTGTCTGCTGTGTCCTCTCTCTCTCTCTGCCCCTCCTGTTGGTGATCTCATTGATGTCACAACAATGCCTCTGGCTCTCGCCACTGGCCTGAGCAAGCCATCACACTCTTTGCTCACTTTGCGGTACATTATAATTAGGGTCATGACTGTATATCCTAATTTGCCGGGATGGTCTCAGTTGTCACATGTATCTATTAATATCATGCTTCCCCACTCCCATGCTCCAAAATGCGCTGGAATTACAGAAATCAATCTCGGTTGCTCTAAACATGGTATGCACCAAGAGGTCATTGTGTGTAGGCACCACCTACATTTGTCATTGTGTTTGTTTTTTGGGAGGCAAAGGCTGTCACTCTGTGTTTGATTAGAGCCCTGAGTTCTTCCTGAAGAAGTGAAATCCACAGTGAACACTTCTCCCTGTTGCTGGACTGTACATTGAGTCTACGTAGACATGCCCACTGCACCCTATATATTGTTAAAGCTCAGTCTTTGGAAACTGATTTGGCCTAAACAGAATTTTAATTTCAAGTTTTCTTTCCTTTTCTGGCATTTGATTTTGGAAGCCAGTCAGGATGGACCTCTTTCTTGTCCATTGCCTTTTGGTTTTGGGCACGTACACATGTTGGGCACACAAACACAGGGGAGCGGGACACAATAATGTATGTCCATCGGATAGTGGGGGGCAAGAGTGGTATGGGAGACTTAGTGGAAATTACACGGGCTTTTTGTTTTCATTATCATATATTTCTGCGCCTGAAAATTTAATCAATAAAATTTAATCACAAAGACGTTTAAAAGTCTAAAACTAGAAGAAGAAAAAAAAAAAAACTTCTTAATTACCTCCACATCGAAATAATCTTTGGCTAAAATCCAGGACCACGTGATGCTTAGAACCATTGGAGAGAATACTCCTTTGCAGAAAGTGGGTCTCGTGTGGTATCTCAACCTCCTCTTTGATGTTGAAGGGAAGCTTTGTCTACTTGTCCAGCTTTTCTTTAGAGTTACCTTTTTTTTCCCCAAGCCACCTTAAATATACCAGTGAAACCAGAATAATTAAGACTAAGTCACCTCATTATAAGTTTCTTTTGGATGCCTCACTTTGACGAAATGAAAGCAAAAGCACAAGAATATGTAATGCAGGAAGACGAGCTTATTAAAAGCTTGTAGCTATAGGAAATAGCATCGCACACTTGACGACTTAATTTTGTTTCTGCTTTTATTGATCACTTTATTCTTTAAGTTAGGATTGATAGGAAGATACATCGGATTTCCAATTATGAGTCCCCGCCTTAGAGAATTGAGCCTGTCGAGTTACCCAGCGATGATTCTTGTCCCTTCTTCCCCCCCTTAAGAAAAAAATGTCACTTCCCAAGGCTGATAAACACTGCTTGGTGATTGGTCCTCAATGGATCACTTTTTAGAAAATGAAATGTCAACCCCTTGCCCTCCTATTGATTCTTCTTTAGTGTCGGCCATAAAGCTGTCACGGGAAAGGCCGCCTGGAGCCAGGTAGCTGACGGGCTTTGCCACGGCTGATGCACACTCAGCTGATTCTTCTCCGTACACAGGCGGTGTGCTCTGTCACACTGGACTGCCGATGTTTCAGTGCGGCAAGAACAGGTGAAGAGAGAGGAGACCTGTAGTGCGGACAAAAGTCTGGTCCCTGCGTTCAGTGCGGGTAGAAATGAAAGGTGGTAAATGACACCTCCAAGCAATCTTGCCAGCCCCCTGGGAAGGTAACAAGTGGAACACCCTGGCCCGGAAAATGATCCGGCTGCTTCTCGCCCTTCAGAGCCACAGAAGGTTGATGGCAGAGTCAATGATAGAGACGAGGGGATCCCTTAGGAGGTGATTCCCCTCCAACCGAGTCCCACTAGGTCACGGTGTGTGAGATTTTTTTCAGAAGTAAAGGACAGGGACCCACACAGTGAGAAAATCTTCAACCCTCCTGATTACCTCAAAGAAAAATCTGTCTGGTGCTAATTTGTCATTTAGGAAAGAGGAAACGGCCTCAGGCTCACAGCTGGTATCTTGCTAGTTTTTTTTTTTTTTTTTGGATAGCAATTGCCTCATTTATTATATTTTCTTTATACTGAGAAGCCTGAGCTTTAGGCAAGCCAGGGTATCCCCCTTTTTTTCAATGAGAAGATCGCTTCTTCATTTGGCCAACTTGGATGTGTTGTAAACATTTAGAGATCTCAGTAAATGACTCCAACTCCCACATTTATAGATCTTATTTATATATTTAAAATGATACACAAAGTAAGTTGACTTAAGACCTGTGCTATGTTTTTACCACCCCCATTATGCTAAGCAAATTCACTTACTCTTTTTATAAGTTTTTTTTTTTTTTTTTTAAGAGAGAATAAGAGCAGGGGGAGGGACAGAGGGAGAGGCAGGCTCCCCTCTGAGCAGGGAGCTCCATGTGGGGCTCCATCCCAGGACCTTAGGATGACCTGAGCTAAGGCAGATGCTTAACTGACTGAGCCAGCCAGGCGCCCCAGAAAATTCACTTACTTTTTTTTACAAGCATCTACAGCCAGCGCGCTCTTCTTCCTTGATGTGGAATTCAAGTATTGGGTCAGCGTTCCTAGCGCACCGCTGTTCTTGCTATTGGGTTATTCAGGCATCGCGCCCCTTTACTTATGGGATGCTGTCCCTAGAAAGTTCATCCCAACCAGGTCTGTACATTCTCTTGAGTAGCATAAGGCACCACCTTGGTCTCCACCGTGCAACCACTTTATTGCTTTCTAAAGTGATTTTTGAAACGACTCCTAACAATGACATCATAAAATGCAATGATAAGGTCATAACCTCCGGGACTAATGATTGAATGTGTCACATTTCCCTGGTCCCCTGCATATTTATACGTGATTAAGTGATTTCGTCAGGTTGTCCCAAATATGATTAATCCCCAGTTGCTTGAGGCCAGTGTGTCTTCCCCAAATACTATTTTATTGTGTGAGAGAAACTTTTGAAAGGACTAGAATATAAGATGAGTCACTCATTTCTAAAGCCTAGTTTGGTGATGAGAGGCAAGTATTGCCTGATAACTAGGCATAGAGCATTGCTACTGGGTTTTGGTTATGTCTGTTTTTATGGTAGCGTATATTGTACTCACTTTACTCAAAGAAGTGAAATTGATTTAAAGAAAAAAAAATGAGGTTGTGGTAAAATTCGTGAAGAAGTACACAAAAGACCCTGATTCAGGAAACTACCTCATTCTAACACTGGCTCCTTCTGTACTGGGAACCTGGAGAGCAGATCAAACAGTGAACTAAACCAAGGTTACACAACTGGTTAGTTGCCTGCTTCGGACAGGAGCCCATCTTTCCTGACTTCCAATACTGGCTACATTGGAAGCCCATACTGACCACACTAGCGGACCAAAATTTCAGGAGTCTCCTCGGTGCCATTGGTAGCATTTGTAGTCTGTGAATTACTGTGCCCATGTAATGCACACTATAAAGTCAGATTTCGTGAGTTGGTTTTGTCTTCATCTGAAGGCTCAGCTTTTCCACTTTGGAGCTAACTGTTCACGTAATGCGAAAACAGTTACCATTCAGTCTGTATCCATCTTCCCTGGTGTCCTAATTGGAATATTATGATCACATAAGAATGAATACACTCAAATGTTCGCCTAAATTGGCTCTGATGAAGTCATGTAAATTCATACAATTAGGGGGCAGATGGAACTGCGGGAACATTTCTAAACAACTTGCGTGCAGTTGTACAGTTCAATTTCACCCATTTCAGAATGTGGCTCGGGAAGAACATTTAGACATCATTCGGTGCAAGAACAATGACAGCTTAAGGAAGGGGAAGAGAAGGATGGCTTCTATGAATCTTCGTGGGTGAGGCCATTAAACGCTGCAAAGGGTCCTCCTGGAGCCATGCTAGTTATTACATTGCTTTATCTTCTTTAATCTGCACTTTAGCTGAATAAATTACTTACCTTTTACTAATTAGTTTTGGAACAGTGAACCACATCAATCAAATCCATCCACTTGATCAAGGGAAGTTAGTATTTTAATCAAAGCGGGGTTTGTTCTGGGCCCCTGCCACGCTCCCCCTCCGGTGTTTTGTTTGTGTTTTTGAATAGTCAAGGTGGCAGAAGGACACATTGGTTGGGAGGGCAGGCTCGGGGCTCACGCTGTTCCTCCACAATGCCTGCTAATACCCTGATTCTGTCCCCCTTTGACCCGGGCTGGGGAGGGCTCAGCTTCCAAACTCTCAGCTTCACCTGCGGGATGAAGCTCTTCCCTTTCACTCCTGCGGATGAAAGGTCCCTTGCTTCCTTCTGGAGCATTCACTAACAAACCACTCCCCTCCCCACCCTGTCTTAATCAGCTTGTCTGAGTCCCTGTAATTAGAAAATCTTCAACAAAGGTTTCCTTCTGCCATTCAGGTGATCCACCCATGGAGGTCAATTTAAAGTTAGCACCTCTATTGGCCCTGTGGCGCCCTCCAGCCTGACTGACCGGCTTCAATGGGCTTTCTTTCTTGGAACAATAACGGACGCATTGTCCTCCCCTGAGCCAAGGAGAAAGGGTCATCAGGTGACAAAGGTAGAGGCAGACATAAGCATTTCAGCTTCCAGTATCTTCTGAAAAAGCTAATAGGCTACCATTAGGGTTTGAACAGGGTGATTCCTTGTGTTTCTTTTCTAGCATTTTCTGTACTCCCGAGGGGCCTCTCCCCCAAGGAACGCTGCAAGTCAAGAAGTTTCTTTAGAAATACACCTTCACTTCATGTTTAATTCCTCCTTTTGTGTTTAGAAGTCTGAGGAGGGGATGGGCATGTGGGTCTTAGAATTCATGATCCCTGCCATTTTGCATTTCCTCTGGCTTCACACATATTTAATGGATGTGCTTGATGGGAAACAGGTAACTGTCCTCCTGGGCAGCTGGAGGCTGTTGTTTCTGTTGGTATATTACAGGGTTTTTGACAGACTTGGTGGTATTTTAAAGTTGGCACCAAAGCTCTCCTGCTCAATGCATTATTTTGCTTCTCTAAAGGAAAGACGTTCAGATCAGTATTGGAGATCTAAAGTGGTTCAAGAGATATACTTGTAATTTTAGATAATGCTTTTAGGAGCTCTGATAAGATACAATCGCTCAGGCTGGCAGGACCCTATCACACCCCTGGGACCGAGCCACGCGTTTTCCCTGACATAAAATCTTGTTTTCATAGTTCCTGACCTTACACTCTTATATTTCCTTTAAAATGTGGAAGGGGTGGGGAACGATGGAGGGGACTACATCTTTCATGCAAATGTTTGGTTTCAGGACATTTCAAAGTGTTTCATTTCTTTGATGAACCGATGGATTCTGAAAGCAGTGGCATCCCGTTTCAGTGGATTTACTGACGAACAATGTAGTATTGCTTATAATAACTCTCATCAGAGATCTTGATGTAGGCTCATCAGTACTATGAGAGGCATGTGAGATTGTGAGCAGATCAGGGCAGGTGGTGCGCTCCTCTCCTTGCTAAGAGGGTTGTGGGGGAACCACACACCCCGCCCCCCGGCCCGCCCCGCACGCCCTGCCTCACCTGTACAGTAGAACTGAGTGTGTGCCTGCCTGCCTGCCTACTTCCTGGGCTTGCTGGGAAGATACAATTAAATATTGTGGCCCTTTAAATCATTTAAAAATGATGGCCCTTTTTAAGTTAAAAGCAAAGTAAAAAGACAAACTATTATTTGGGACTGCATTCCACACACTTGGCGGTAACCTGAGTGACTGAATCTCTCTTTACAGAGCTGGTTCCTGCTTCATAAATAGTCAGGGGAGGGCAGGGTCATGTGTCCAGAGCACCTTGGAAAGCTGAATGCAGTGTGAAAGCGTGAGGTGTTACTACTTGCAGGGCAGTGATACCCATGGAGAGACCTCTGCAGACAATCTGGAGGGATGTGCGGATCATGCTGGGGCTCCTCTCCGGTCGCCCCAAGCAGCCCATCCACTGCTTTGCTCTTCTCTCTCCTATACGATCATCCCCCCTTCTCTGCTTCTCTGCTTCTTCAGACAGAGGTCAGGTTTCCAGAATTTGACAGAGCCCCACTGTTGAAATGCTCTGTGACCTGGAGGGGATCTTGGGTCAGCTTCCTTACCTGCAAGAATCTTGGCTTAGCTCGTCTGTGAAGCTTCTAGAAAACACAAGAAGAACTCCCAATGTCAACTTTACATTTTGGGCAGAAACATAAATGTACACATTGTATTCACTTAACTGGTCTCATTTTGCCAAACTTTGAAAAGCTATAGTACCAACTGAGTTGATTTTTTGATTCTTGTGACCTACACACATACACATAGATATACATACATGCATA
This sequence comes from Mustela nivalis, assembly GCF_964662115.1. NCBI lineage: Eukaryota > Metazoa > Chordata > Mammalia > Carnivora > Mustelidae > Mustela > Mustela nivalis. The sequence continues at coordinate 83,584,580 of NC_139030.1, forward strand.
CATATGCAGTGTATCAAAATTATTGACTTGAGATTTACATATATTCAGGATTTCTGATTCTCAAGACTTTTATTACACCCAGATCCCATTTTTTCCCCCCGCAGAGAGGGTGAGTGCAAGCCAGGGTGGGGATGGCAGAGGGACAGAGGGAGATGCAGAAAGAGAGCCTTAAGCAGACTCCTCAGTGAGTGTGGAACCTGAAAACAGGCTTGATCTCACAACCCTGAGATCATGACCTGAGCCAAAATCAAGAATCCAATGCTTATCTGACCCAGCCGTCTGTCTCCCCACCCTCCCCACCCCCAAAATCTCATTTCTTCAGGACATTTAGAACAAAATGCCAATGGTGAGATCATACACCATTTCTTTGGAAAGAGAATTCAGCTACAAAGGGAAACTTCTCATCTTTACACTTGCAAGTTCTCTGCAAACTCTTTTATAGAATGTAATCCAGTAAAAAGCAAATATTTACCTTTTAAATTCTCATTAATAATTGATGCATTTGTGAGCAACAGCTGAAACCAATAACCACAAAACTATTGTTTTAAGAATATCCTATGATATGATAATGAGACTGGTGGTAGTGGTTATTCTGGTTGTAGCTACAGCACTGACTGTGACAATGAATACTCTCGCCATTTGATTTCTGCAGAATTCACCCATGGAAACTTACTTTAATTCAGAATATGTATCGAAAAATTAGCCAAGAAATTTATAATCTGTCTTCAGTAAGATAAATTTTTTCTTGAGATTTGAAATTATATTATAAAATATTTGTTTTATCACCTTAGTTTAGTGTCATGGTTAAGAGCAGAGACTCTGGGTTCTGATTGCTTGAAACTATCATTCGGCACCAAAGTGACAGTTACTCACCTTATTATTTTACTTTCCATAAACCTCAGTTTACTCATCTGGGAAATGTCCACAATGTATTTGCCTGACTTACAAGGTGGTAGCAAAGAACTTACGGCATACAACTTTTGAAAATAATTTTATTTTTTATTTTTACTTAGACGGAGTAAATACAGTAAAGCTAAACAAGAAGCAGATGAAGAGAAACATTTGAATCAAGGTACAAAAACTGGATTAAAAAATAATTTTATTTTTAGAGCATGTCTCATATTTTCAGTGTAGAAATGGCCTAAATTAAATTCATATGACTATTAATATTACAGTCCTTCCACGGAATTATCTGAATAGTGGTCTTCAGGGTATCCAACTGAAATAAATGATTTGGGATTGTTTCAAGTGAGATTAAAGATGGAGGTTGGGGAAACTTGTTCCCTTATTTTATTTTCCACCCTGAGAAAAGTATTGGTCTTGCTGGCTCATTTTTGTAGCTGGGTGACAAGGCTTAACAGGTCACAGTTTTTCTCACATTTGGAGGGAAAGAAAAGAACTTCTAGGAATGAACAGTAATTGTCCCAATCCCAAGAGTATTTGCTATGGCATTTAGGACTACGAATATTTCTTCCATGTACTCTGGTTATTTGGGGATTGAAGAGTAAATTTGAAGAACTGGCCCTAGAATGACTTGAGCAAGAGAGAAGACTCTTAAATGGAGAGCGGTTGATGCCCCTCCTGGAGCGCCATCCATTAGAACCTTTAGAACCTTCTGAGAAGGTGGTGGTCTCTGTCTGCATTTACATTAGTACATTAGCCAAGAGCCACATGCACTATTGAGTATTTGAAAAGTAGCAAGTGTGAATGAGAAAGTGAATTTTAAGTTTATTTAATTTTAACTAATTTACATATACTAGCAACTTATGGGTAATAGCTACTCTGTTGGACATCACGAGAAGGTAGAAGAGAGAGACTGACCGCGGGTAGGAAGGATCATCTTGAGAAAGAGTTTCTTGGCTACAATATATAAAGTGCTGAAGGATATGGGATATCTGAACCTTCTGTTATTTATTCACCCTGTTTTCTTTCCAAAACCATATTTTTTTAAATTTGCAAGTGATACATATATTTTTTTAATGACTTTTTTTTTTTTTTTTTTTTTTTTGCGATGAGAACTGACAGTTCTGGAAAATCAAGGGGATTATTAAATCAACCAGCACCCTACACCCTCTCTGTTCCCCAAAGCCATACTAGGAGCTCTAGCAGGGAAAGGAGAGTTCCCAGTTACTACTAATGCTTCTTGCCCCAGACATCTCTGGGCTCAGTGCTCACTTTCTGAATTTAGGCTGCAAGTTGACTGTGGGGTTTGGCTGAATTAACGCTTCCTGGTATTCAAACCATCCATACAATGAGGCAACAACATTTTCTCCAGCTGAAGCTTCCAAATGAACTGTGGTGTCTTTACTAATAGCACTTTTAAAAGTGCAGGTCCAATCCAGAGTTTATATTCTCCATCAGCTAGCTGGTGTTATCCCTCTTGTCTATTTTAACCCAGCTTTAATCTTCATTTGTTAATTACTGGTCACATGCTTAATTGGTCCAGATACTGGGCTAAAGGGGGCACCTCGTAGACATGGCCTGTTGAAAAAGAAAGCTCCAGTTACCTTCCCAAGAAAAGATGGCGATGATGGGTAGGACATGAGCAACTGATCTGGACACCTAGTATTCAGCCAACACATTCCTAGTTTTCTTGTAGAGACTCTCTTTTCCTCTATGGGATGAGTGGTTTTTCAGATTTAATCCTTGAAGTGTGAAGACATTCCAGGAAGTCAGTAGAGCTGTAGCCTCTTAAGTAGCTAACAGTTCTTTATTTACCCACTAATAAAAACCAGAGCAAGGATCTAAATATTTTCGTATGTCTATGCTAAGTATTTTTATCATGCTAAGAACACTTTTCTATACTGAGTATTTTTAGACGTGGACAACTTCAGTTTATTCATGGTTTTTGAGAAGTGTTCAGCTATCCTATCACATGTTTATTGCTTAGGTGTTAGAACTTACGTGGATCCCTTTACATATGAAGATCCCAACCAAGCAGTTCGAGAATTTGCCAAAGAAATCGACGCATCCTGCATTAAGATTGAAAAAGTCATAGGAGTTGGTAAGTATCTGAGTATCTCTCGGATTAGCCTATTTTCGTTGTAGATATTAAGCATACATATGTGGATTATACAAATTTATATGAACATAGTGTATATACATGTATTTATGTAAATATCAGAATACACGAAATTTCCTTGATCTATATAAAACATGAACACAGTGCCCAGCATGTAAAAAGTACTCAACAAATGTATGCTATTCCTCTTTCATCTTGAATGTGTTTCTGGTCCATGGTTGATTCGTTTTTTCTTTCCCAAAGGTGAATTTGGTGAAGTATGCAGTGGGCGTCTCAAAGTGCCTGGCAAGAGAGAGATCTGTGTAGCCATCAAGACCCTGAAAGCCGGTTATACAGACAAACAGAGGAGAGACTTCCTGAGTGAGGCCAGCATCATGGGACAGTTTGACCACCCGAACATAATTCACTTGGAAGGCGTTGTCACCAAATGTACGTGGGTCGCTCCCTTTACAAAGCCAAGTTAGAAGTTACTGGCAAATTAAACACACATTTTCTTTCCAGGGAAATGACAGATGGAGCAGACCCACTGATTGCTAATAGGAGGAAATCAGTGCAGGACAAGTCATTAATCTTGTAGTCAGCTCTCAATGGGTCTACGGTTTAGGCTGATTCCCTATTTCCAAGGCAGCTTGTGTGAGATTTTAGGGAAATTAATATTGCAGATTTTCGGTATGCCTCGCCATCTTTCAGACCTTCGCTAGACCAAACTGATTGTCACAGGGTAGGCGCAAGCAGATGGTAAGCAAAATAAAATTTAAGTACTTTTCATATAAACCACAACAAAACCTTGCCACACCTTGTGCTTGCAGCTTCGGCTCCAGATGCAGGGAGTGAATCCTGGAAATCTTTATTATATTGGGGGATTTGCTTGTCTGCTCTGCCTGATTTATGGCTGTTGCTGTTCGGCACCTATTTACAGTAACACCTGGATGAACCTTCCCTTTTTTAGCCCATTAGCATTCCCCAAGCCTGTGAACCACGCTTCAGTTAAAATACGACACAGCTCAACAGATGCATTTTGTGAAGCAAACCCTGAATACATCTGTAAGGCTGGCTAAGACCAATTTATAAAGCACCACACGGACAGACAGTCCAGCCGAAGCCGTTGTTGAACATGGCTCTGTTCCAGGAGCCTCGGTACCTACTACCTGAGTACAAGTCAAGGATCTTGTAAGCCCCAGGGCTATGTCTCCAGGAAGGCCGGGGTTCCTCCAACTTGATTCAAGGTGCCTACGAAAAGCATCCTCCGTCAGCATGTGCAGAGTGGGCGAAGGGTTGGGGGGCTGGTGTGCAGTGGAGAGGGAAGGGGAGGTTAACAAGTCAGGGTTGGACATGCCGTCTGGGGCAGAGCAGGGAAGTGAGACACAAGAGTTCGGGACCTTTAGGAAGAGAAAATAAGGAGGTTACGAAAAAGCGAGAGGTAGTGTATGTTTATTCAGAGATCTTGAACCGACATCAGAATTCTGGAAAACGTGTTAAAATTTAGCCTTCCTGGACCGCATCCTCAGGTTTGACTGAGCAGTGGGGATGGGGCGGTGAGTTCGCATTTCTGCAGAGCGGGGAGATAAACCAAAGCTGTGGTTCCCAGGACCAGACTTAGAGAACCCTTGGCCCCGTGGCCAGAGAAGTGACCAGAGACATGCCAGGCAGCTCTACTGCTTAGAGGGCATGTGGTCTGGACTGGTTGCTCAAACCGTCAGTTTCCTCATCTGTACCGTAAAATTAAAAATAGAACTTGCCTCAGCAGGTTTTTTTTTTGGATGAAGTAGTTCCCGTATTTAGCATAATGCTTGGCAAATTTAAACAACAACAACAGAAATCTTCCCTAGGTGTTAAACTGGTATTACTGCGTCCTAAGAAGAACATCTTTCCCCATCTTCAGAGTCCTTCAGAAACGGAACCTTGGTGCTAAGGGTATATAATTTTCTACCTCAGGCGAAGGCTATAATTAGCATAGAATAGCTCTATTTGCTTTTTAAGATTAGTTTTACAGACAGGATATTTTTCTGTTGCCCGTGGCCTTCAGGGCTGCCCAGAGCCCTTCACTACTTTAATTGAAAGATAACATTCTGTTTAAATACTTCTGCAGGTCCATTTTCTCAAAAGGAGGCTCTGTTCAGCTTGGGGTGTTTTTCCTGCTGCAGACAGTGATTTTCATAGCACCTCTGCAGAAGAGAGAAGAAACAGGGGATCTTTGTATTAAAGTCCCACCGTGCCTCTAAAACCCGTAGCTATTACAGCTGTAACTGTTATAAACGACTGGATGCATTTGCATAATGCAGTTGTCACTGAATTAAAATGATTTAAAATTGCCACCAGAGGCATTGTCCCCCCTTCCCCGACGCTGGCCTGCCCTCACTGCACCCCTGCCTGTTGTAGGGGAGGAGCCCTGTCCATCCGTGAGCCCAGCTGAGACCCATTTTATAAGCCCCTCTGCTTATGGAGACCTTCATCTCTATTTCTCTTGGAGAGCTCATAAAGATTCTGACAAATGGATACTTTCAATAAACAGAACAAGGAATGCAGAAAAATTGTAAAGATGGTGCCAACCGTCAGAGGAAGGAGGTGTGAGGGTGCAGAGGTGGTGTGGAAGCGTGTGAATTCATTACCAGCAGTTACTTGAGTAACTTTTTAAATTGTCCAGGAGACTATAAATTCTCTCCCCTCCCCTGCCCCCCCCCCCCATCTTTTGGATCTTCTACTCTCTTATCCACACCTCCAGAGAGATCTGGTGAAATTGGAGTAGGTGTTAATGCAAGAGAGTCAACCTTTCTCATTAATTGACGAAGTATCTTTTGATTGAAGCGAGTTCATTAAAAGTCCTTTAGATGCATTTGGTCTGTCTGTGGCCACAGATGTAGAGGGTAAAGGAGTCTGAAACTAAGAGTTTCCTATGTATTGCATTTTATTGAGAGAAGGACAGAAAAGGTATAGAGAGACCACTCCTTCCAGCCAAGGGGAGAGACGGGAAATGGTTTTTCTTTGGCTTTTGATCTACACCACACTTTCCAGTTTTTCTGCCAGCTTTTTGTTCATCACTGTAAAGAAAGTCTCCATGGTATTGTTTCCAAAGTTTTACCTTGGAACGCTTTCTTAGGACACCAAACACATAGTGAGGGAAAAAAGAGTAACTTGGACGGCTTTGAAAACTGCTCTTCCTAATTTTTCCCTCTGAGATGAAGACATTTCCCCCTGTCACCACATCAGAACAGAATCTTTTCTGGGTGGGAAAGGTATTGGTTTAGAATAATTACAGGAACTTTGCAGCAGTGACATATCCTAGTCCATTTTCCCTGACTGAATGTCTGAGTCCGAACATTCCACAAATATAGCAATGAAAGTGAATATTTTTGATTTATCAAACTAGCATTTTATTTTCCTCCCAGGAAATCTTTTATGTTCTCTTTGCTTTTATCTATCCTTTAGTAAAATACGGAGGATTTACGCTCCCCTCCCCACCCCTCCCACAAGTACCATGTAGGAAAAAGGAATTTCAGACCTTGAGCCCATAGCAATTAAGAAACTAAAGAATGGTTATTTCCTAGGTTCCTCAGAAAGAAAACCAAAGTGAAATGAGAGAATTATTTCCCCCACTTCTCCCAAAACTTAAAATAATTTTGTTCTCTTTGTGGGAGTGGGGGGAACAGGTTGGAGGGAGGAGCAAGAATGTTCTAGTACTGAATTAACCTGCTGTCTCCGGTGAATTAATTTACTGAACCTTTTCTCTGATTTTTATTGTTTGTTGTTGCTCAGGTTGTCGGTTTAAGGGAGCAAATAAAATTAAGGTTTTTTTTTTTTTTTTCGGTTGTTTTTTTTTTTTTAATTATAAAAAGGAAAAGAAAGGATACAGCTCCTGACCCTAGCAAGGCAGGTGGGCAGAGAGGGGAGGGGACAGTTAATATTGTGCATGCTCAAGCTTTGAGATGTGTTTGAGTGATAAAGTATTCAGTGTGGTTACTGCTTCTAGAAACTTGGGTTTCTCTAAATCAGTGAAGAAGTTTCTCTATCCATTGATTGCTTTAGCATCACACAAGTGGCTCTTCTGGGGACAAAATAAATTAATTATCCTAAAGATTTTTTTCGCCTTTACACAGACCTGCCCATTTATCTTCTTCCCCTTTTGCTTGAGAGAGCAATTATCCGTTCATGTGCTCCCTGGATACCAGAGGCCACTTTAGTTAAAGACCTTGTCAACAAGCCACCCAAAGGGTTAACCTTCCAGATGGAATTTAAACCTTCCCGTCCTTTTAATATTTCATTCCTAGCTCCCCACAGCTGAGGCATAAGCTTGGCTTGTTTTAATTAAATTAGATCGCGCAAGACAGGTGTCTTGGCAGTAAAATTGTGCACAGCCCATTTTTATCTCATTAACTGCAGTGCTCATCAAGGGTTTGTGTTTTTCTTTCTGAAAACTCTAGGTAAACCAGTAATGATCATAACAGAGTACATGGAGAATGGCTCTTTGGATGCATTCCTCAGGGTACGTGACTACTTTATATTAAACCCAAGAATGTTGGTATTTAGAAGACTCGAACAGACTCCTTGTGTCCATTCTGTTTGGTTGTATTCATGGACTTTTTTAATGGGGCAAGGGAGGAAGAGGAGACATAGAGAATGATGTGATTTTTAAAGGCTATTAAATAATCCATGTTCAATGAAGGTAGTATTAGATTCATTCTTGCGTGGTGGGGCTGTTTGAGCGGTAGATTCATTACAGTTGGATAATTTCCATCTACTACAGGAAGCAAACCCAGCTCCTAGGATGCACTCTAGTAAAGAATAAGTGACTTTGTTCAGAAAGGTCCGGAAATAATGTTGAATTTCATTGCATACTTGATACAGATATCAAAAAAGGTTCAAGTAATAAATGCCTGGTGAAAATTAATTAGACCTCATGCTAATGAGATGGTTTCTCATTCCTTTCCTGCACAGAAGAACGATGGCAGATTTACTGTCATTCAGCTGGTGGGCATGCTTCGTGGCATCGGGTCTGGGATGAAGTACTTATCTGACATGAGCTACGTGCACAGAGATCTAGCTGCACGGAATATTCTGGTAAACAGCAACTTGGTCTGCAAAGTGTCCGATTTTGGCATGTCGCGAGTGCTTGAGGACGATCCGGAAGCCGCTTACACCACCAGGGTAAGGAGGATTTACATGACCTCTGGGTTTTGACTCTGATGAAACTGTGCCTCTTTTCTCACTTTGATGTTTAAGCCCTTTGTGATTTTGTAAGTTTCCTCATCAATCAGAGCCTCTTCATGCCCACGCATTCATTTTTAAGCCATGTTTCTGAGGGATTTTGGAACCGCCTCAAGATGTGTGACTACTTGACTGCACACTAGAGCTTTACTTACTGCAGTTTTTACACTTAATTTTTCTTCCCTTCCTCCCTCCTTGCCTCCCTTCTTTTCTATCTTCTTTCCTTCCTTCCTTCCTTCCTGTTTTATATTTTCTCTTTGGTTCTTATCTATTATTAAAAACATTTTCTTATTTTAAACGAGACGGAGCAATGTTTCTAGTTGGTTGGCTACTGAATCTGGGAATGTAGATACAAGATTTATAAAACATTTATACTATGAGAGAATTTTTAGTGTCTATTGGTCTTCATTTTGCTACTGGTAGATAAGCTGGATTAGGGGACACAGTTTAAGAGTTATCAGGATCCGTTTAATGGCTCTGCTATCTTAGCTGGACAAGCTGAATATAAGATAGTAAGGAAATAAACAGAATCATAAAAGTTATTGGCCATTAGGGCTGGCACTGCTGAAATCAATGAGAAGCAGACAGTTAACAGCCATTTTCTTCCTTCCGTGCTCATTTTGCATTAGCAATCCTAAGCATTGTGTTTTTGTGTGTGTTTGTTTGTTTGTGTGAGTGGTTGTGGGTGGTTGGTTGGTTGGTTATTTTTTTTTCCTTGTAGTTTTCATTTTCTTTGGCTGTAGTTTTGGGTCTACACTACACATATATCCACTTTTGAATTCTGAGTCCATTGAGTTAGGAAAGAATGCATCTTTGTGAATGCTAAAGGTCTTTAATTCTTTTTCCAGTATTTGGAGAGAGGAAAGTGAAAGAAGGCTTCTAGAATGAGCATTTACATAGATAAAACCTTAGCCAAATAGTTAAGGAAGGTAGAAGGCAGCACAAGCATCCTCTGCATAGAACAAATAGAAATGTAACACACTAGGTTTTCAGAGTAAGCGCCAGAAGAATTTTCAGGGTAAGTGCCAGTAAGAATAAGTATAATTTCTAGTACAATTTATTGCCTTGTTTAGTAGCCTTAGTAAAGCAGACTTTGAAATGATGTTCTCTTGAACAGCTTAAGGGTCTGAATTCAGGTTGCATTAATTTTCTTAGGTGGAAACTTAAGAAATTTGAAACTCAATTAAAAATACCTTTCACATAAGTATAATCAAACAGTAGACATTTGAGGCAAAACAAAACAAGAAAACAGCATTTTAAACTTTTCCTGAGTAATACTCAATTGCTTTAACCATTTTTGCGGGTGTCCTCACCCCACTGAAGACAGTAACAGCTCTGACATCTGGTATTTGGCTTTTGCTGAGAGCCTATGTAATGTATTATCTTCTAAACATGTTAAACATGTTTCTCATGCTATATAAAAGTAGGATCACAGTGTGGTCATATTTAACTTCCACAGTTCATGATTTCAGAAGTGATACTAAATACTGCCTTTGTGCTGCTGAGTGAGAAAATCCAACAAGAAGTCAACTAGAGTCTCCGTGACACATCCATTGATACACCATGATGACAAAAGCATTGTGTAAAACCTGAAATTCTTTTCTTCTACAATATTGCCTGAAAGCAGAGCTCAGGTAATAGGTAGACTTTTAAAAAATAATTAAACAGATTGACTAGAGAAAATCTATGAGGAAAAGTGTCTCAACCTCGAAGACTAGTTAAAATAAACAAGTCTCTTACTGTTGTTTGGAGAACTATCTCAGGAATGCTGTTGACCTGCTTCCAAACAGTAACAACATTCAGTGACTGAAATGGCACATCAGTGATGTACTTAGGGAATAACTTACGGCTTGAATGTTCACAGGGTGGCAAGATTCCTATCCGGTGGACCGCGCCAGAAGCAATTGCCTATCGTAAATTCACATCAGCGAGTGATGTATGGAGCTATGGAATCGTTATGTGGGAAGTGATGTCGTATGGAGAGAGACCCTATTGGGATATGTCTAATCAAGACGTGAGTCTTTATGTTCTAAAATATGTCTTCACATTGAGATTCTGGAAGGATCGCATCAGCATGTGATGGAGTGAGGGCTGAGCTTAAAATGATACACGGAATGCAAGATTCTCAACAAAAATGGATGTAGTAATCTAGTTAAACCTTATGGTCATGGATTTCAAGGCCCAGAATTATGTAGGTTAAATGGGATAGTATGGAAGACAGATTCAGTAGATGGATAAGTGATAAGGAACAGTATTTTACTTGATTAATGCTCAAATCCATACTGAAACAAAATTCAACTTTGAATCTTAAGAAAATACAAGGATATACGAAAAACACAAATTTCACATGTGAAAAAATTGACACCAAAGGTTTATTGGAAGAAAACTAGTGAATATTTTAAAACTGGCATAGTTGTAATTAGAGCTTGCCCCTTGAGGACTCTAAAATAAAGCTTCACTAAATGACCCTTTGTAAATTATGCACATCCCTTTAAATGTACCATCTGGATGACTTCGTAAGGGAGTATCCACAATGCCTGCAATTTCAGAAAACCATTCAATAATGACACTAATAAGATTCCAGAGTAATAGAATTTAATTACAAACATCTCCAGTGTGAAAGGGGGAAAAAATACAAAAACAAAAATCTTAAACCAGGAGGTCTTCCCAGAACACTTGTTAGTTATTTATATATGTGAAGTGAAATATTCGCAGAGGATGTTTACAAAGGCATGGTATTCAGTTCACCAATGATAAAAATTACAGTTTGGGAGAAAACTCATCTTTTACAAAATGCTTCTCATATGGAATGCCCTCTGCCCATCTGCCTCATCCTGGACCAACAGGAAGTTGCAAAGGCTTGACAATTAAATGAAGAACCAGGTGCACTCAGGAAGTAAGATGCTTGTTACCTTATCGATAAAAGACTTTTCAGAGCAATGGAGAAGCTAATGCACTCCGTGTCTAGTCGGGCAAAAAATTCTCTAACCAGATTAAGAGGAATGATAGTGTTGACATTGTGTTATCTGTAAGTTACAAAGAAAGGTTCATAGCAGATAGGAAGAAAGCCAGTAGCTAGCATAACTGATAGGTAATCGCAGTCTGGAGTGGGGGAAGAGGGGGCCAAAACTAGAGAGGTGAGTGGTGTGTAATCTATTGTTTAGTGTGATTGTGTCACAGACCCCTTCCAGGTCCTACCTTATAGCAACATTTGGTTTCAGATTAGAGACTTTCAGAGGGACAGAAACTACCTACAGGAGCAAGTAGTGCATATGTTTACTCATTTAATGATTTGATACTTAAACTTCATTTCAGTTGAGAGTCCTGACCAAATGCTTGTAGGAGTAGGGGATCTAAAAGATGCTGTCCATTTTCCTGCCCTAAATATTTTCAGGCCTGTAGTTTTGACAGTTTCTGTATTATATGAAAACAGTTTTTATTGTCTTAAACTTTCAGTTGTCTGGCTTTATCCATGAAGAACATCTGAAGCCAAGTCTCTCCCACAAATAATATTGATTAGTCATTCACGCGTATTTGTCTCTGTTGGGTTCTGTGTAGAACAGGGATCAATAGGAAATGTAACTGGGGAATGACTTTCATCAGAATTCATTTGGCATATGGTGAATAGAATCAAAATAGCTATTGAAAATATGGCAAACTTACCAAGTTTTTTTGTTTGTTTTGCTCGTCAGTCCCCCCCCCCCCCCCCCCCGCAACAAAACATTCAGCAGCAAACTGAGAAAATATGCTTTGTTAACCCACAAGCCATCTTCCAAGCTGGCAGTGGAGAAGGAGCTAATGAAAGAGTATTAAGCAGTCTGAGGGTTTTATAACAAATTGTGTTACCCTGGCATTAGCCCAATATTGCTCTCATTCTCATCAATTCAATGTGAAATGTTTTCATCAAGTCCAGAGTCAACACCATGCACCTGGAAAGATAAAAGAAAGTCCGAAGATCAAACTGACTTAGTGTAATTGCTAGAAATAAATAGAATAATGTTTCGTAAGGTAGCATATAGAAGTCTACACTAGAAGGAGTGGTAAATAGTACTAATACAACAGGATGTTGGCAAAGATACATGGGAGAAAAAAGGATCAGAGGGCTTAATAAATCACAGGATGATTGTTGAACTGTGTGCTAGCTAAAAAGACAATAGTCGTACTGATACATAGAAACTGGACCCAACTGAATTAACTGTTTTCTGTTGAAAGACCAATTTTTGGACAGTAAATAAACCCTACGGGAGGGTGAACGCCAATGTAGCCAATTGAGATGGCTACAGCTCTCGTATTTCGCTGAAAGTTACATTTCAGAAAATCAGAAAAAAAAAAGATTTTTTTTCTACCAAAGTAGTTAAAAAAAAAAAAAATCTGATTTAAAACAAATAAAACTTTAAAAATCTCCAAACAAACAAAAGTATGTCCAGAATTTCATAGGATGCCCATAAATACTGCTGATAAGTAGCCAAGAAATAATTCCCCCCCTTACATTGGGCGTGAGTTATGTGATTTTACATTCCTGGGATTCACACCCTAAAAGAAGAGGGGCTTAGCAAGATGCCAATAAGAAAAGTACCGTAATACCTGTAAAGACAGATTAGAGAAAGTAGAATGAGAAGAAAGACTGTTGAAGGGTTTGCTTATGTTTTATTAAGCAGGGAGAACTGAGCAGTAAGACAATTACCATCTACCATTAGAGCTTCTTCTCTTCAAAATGGGAATGTCCTCAAAGAAATTTGTGTGTTTGTTTTAATTTTCTTTGCTAACACTTTTTTTTTAGATCTCCTTACTAGCACCTTTTATCAGTGTCATTTGACAGCCGGCCGAGATCAAGAATAAGATACCAAATTGGCGTATTGGCATAGTGTGGTCTTCCAAAAGTAAAAATAGTTGGGCATCTAGAGCGTTTGAGGAGAGTGCTATTTTAGAGAGAGGTCGTGTCTTCTGGATTGGGAGGTCTGGAAGGTGGGCTTCTGTATTTGTCCCATGAGCTGTCTGAGCAAGTGGACAGAAGCTTAAAATGATAAAAGGGGCTTCCATCTTGGATGCAACCATTAATGCTTCTTAAGGAAGGTCTTTAACACTAGGTTAGAGTCCCTTTTGCTGAGAGGGTTTAGCTGCTGCTGGATAGCAGAAGGGGGAGGGTCATTGCCATGTGATTTCCCAGGGCCAGGCCTCCACCGGGTTGTTGATCTGATTATGTTCTAACCACTTGGCAACAGTGATGCATCTTCCCTTTAGAATTTCAGACTGACAGTTCCCTGCCCTCTGAGAACACCGTGTAGTAACAGCTGGCTTCCCTGCCCTGTTGCCAGCAATACTCAGTTCCAGCAGTGGCTTCTGTGAAGACATTGGGCCGTTCTCATGCTCAAGCTTGCTGGCAGCTGGATGAGTGGGGAACTTGCTGGTCAGGAGGGTGGATCTCTAACAACAGCTTCCCTGGCAGCTTATATATCATTCTGTTGTCTTTGGTAGGTAATTAAAGCCATTGAGGAAGGCTACCGGCTACCCCCTCCCATGGACTGCCCCATTGCACTCCATCAGCTGATGCTAGACTGCTGGCAGAAGGAGCGGAGTGACAGGCCGAAATTCGGGCAGATTGTCAACATGTTGGACAAACTCATCCGCAACCCCAACAGCTTGAAGAGGACGGGGACCGAGAGCTCCAGGTCGGCCATGCTTGCTTAATAGTGATGTATGAAAGGATACATTAGAGGTGGCAGGCGAGTGCTGGCTCCCTGGAATTCCTGCCTATTTGTCAGAGGCCACTGCACAGCTCTCTGCAACTGGGGTGGCTTCTTTCTCAGTTAATGGAATATATATGATAATTTTGTTCACCATGTTGAAGAGCCTAACACCTGTCAGGCCTCAAATAGTCATAAGAAAAACAAATTAAAAAAATAATAATATCAACAAAAACGAACCAGGAGTGAAGAAATAATAAAGGTGCTTCTTTGATGATGCTAGACCTGAACATTTAGGGAGACACATGATAATGGACTTTGGGAAGACATGCAGGTCACGAGATGCTATATTTGGGAAAGGGAAAGGAACACTGGGTTAGTAAAAAATGAGCCAAGGACAGCTTTTCCTGCACTGTATTTTTAAGTTGACTTGTAAAGTGTTATAGGTGCTTAAAGGCTTTAAAGCAAGAAATCATTTGGTTTCAGTTCTGAAAGTTTCTTTTTTGAGTCTTTTATGAGTAGAAGGAAACAGGACCAAAGTAGAAACTGATCAGGTTACAAAGCATGCGGATGAATGTTTGAGAGGGGTTTTAAAAAATGAATAGACTTGAACCCCCTGTGAAGGAGGTAGTTATTTCATTGGAAAGTGCAAAAGGAAGAAGCATTACCAGTCCAGAGAGGAGGTAAGGATACTGCAAGTCCATAATTCAACAGGAACTTTTCTACCTGGGGACTGGGCCTCACTAGTGAAAGCTTCAGGATCCCTAGCTACCTGTCCCATCCGGAAGGGTATAGACCACCATTGCTATTAAATAAGAATATTAGCATAAGACAACTGGGCAGCTGCTTCAGGCCTACAAGAAGTGAGGCATTGACTCACCTCCAAATCTGTACTTCCCCAAGGTTCTTCATGACCCTGAGTTAAAAAAAATATTGGAGAACGTTTTCCCCATGATATCCAAGATCATGGACCGGAAGATAGACCAGTCTTGGTCAGTGCTATGAGTGTCTCCTTCAGTCTTCTGGAGACTTAGCCAAATGGTTGTGGTATATACTGATTATTACAATGCATGAAGAAAAGAATCTGGAACAGACAGAAGAGGACCCTCTATCCTTTTAAGCTTTCAGATCCCTTAGCACTGGCCACAATCCCAACAGTTTTCATGATCAAGCTCTTCTGAAGTAACACGGGGCTGAATTCACATCTTATTTCTGCCACTTGATAGTCAAGTGACTTAAAAAAAAAAAAAAAAATCTCCTGACATTTCTGGGCTATTTCTTGTTCTTCAACTCCCCAAGAGGTGTAGGTGGCCTCTTCTATTCCAAGGTGAACTTCCTTCAGCATTTGGATCTCCGGCTCCAGATCCCAGATCCCATGCATATTGTCTGAGTGTCTTAAGGCGGGTTCATTGGTACTTGGTGTTTGTTTCTCCTGCTGGCAGAAACTCTTCAATTACCAATATTGCATAATGTGTGCTTTGTACCATTTATGCAGAACAAATTGAGAACAAATTGAGTCATTGGACATACTCTTCTCAATTCTAAATTTTTCTCACTGACAGTACTTCAGTACCTTGGATGCTTATTACTGCTTGCTAATAATGAGATGTAGTATAACATTGCTTGTGATTCAGCACAAAATTGGGCAAATGTCATGGTGTTCCACAAAGAGCACAGAGACTTCCAGAACAAGCTTGAGAGTGACGCTTAGAGTTAATTGAGATTGAATAAGGATATTTTTCATCCCTAGGTCATTTTGACCTTGTCAGGTACCTAGAGCCTTCATGTGGCCCTATTAATGCTCTTGGTGTAAAGTTAGAAATGCAAACTATTGGTCTTTGTCTAAAGATAAGTATTACTTGTAAGCATTAACAGTAATGTTAAAATCCTCTGTGCAGTCGTTTGTTATTGGGGGGAAGAATTAAATCCTGATTATTTGTGCCATAAAAATTTATAGAAATTTTACTCAGAAAATTTATTAGAATAATGTACATAAAAGCTCACAAAGACACAAAACTGATAAAACATGTCTTTGGTAAAACCGTTATATAAGAAAGAAGTAATGCAAATTAAAGTAACAGGTAAAAATTATAAAACAGACAAAGGATTAATTGTGCTGTGTAGAAAATCAAGGCATTATATTGACTTAATTTTCTTTCCATAGGAAAATAATTTTTTTTGGTTAAAATTCAGTAACGATGATATTCTGATTTAGTGTTTCTATTCAAGCAACACAGTCTCGGGATGAAAATTAGGTCAAAATGTTAAGATCCACCACATTCTGTAATGTCTAGGGAAATGGGAGTTGAAGAAAATTTAAACAAGTACCTGTGTTGCTGTTAGTATAAAATACCTTGTGAAGGTCTATCCAGTGATTATTAACTAGTTTGATGTTGAAGATGACTATAATTCTCTTAATAAATGCTTCCATAAATAGATGTTTTGTCAGGTATCAATATCATGACAATGGCAAAATTCCTGCCTTCAGTTGTTGTCACTCTTGACAATGGCCTAACATAAAAGACCTGGCCTAAGAAATGCATAAACTAATAAATAACTTAATAAAAAGTGCTTAGAATTCATTGAAATGATTATCTAAGAGGGAATACGAGAAGCACATTCCACAATCCAAGCAGTGATCAAAGTGGCCATTCTTCCTTCCCGTCTTGGCACACGTGCTGGTCAGGCATGGGCTGATTAAAGAGGGCATTAACTCCCTGCTGTCCCAAGTTTGTTTGAATGCACTGAGCCTGCCTGCAAACCTGGCTGGGAGCATGCTGGACTTGAACTCTTGCTGTTTTGTCCGCTTTGTCAAGTCTGGCAAGTTGCAAGCTCTCAAGTTTTCCTTACTCATACTTCGCTAGGGTTTCCATAGATGCTGTCTTGAAGTATGTAATGCTCTGTGCCGGCAGGGACTGCACTCTTCCGGCAAAGACTGATCCAGTTTCAGCCACAAGGTCTCCCGCAGTCTTTATCCCAGGCAAGAATATTGAAAGACCTGTATAATCATTAATGTACAAAGAAGGCCACATAAAACAAATGCAGGAAGTGCAATTAAGAACAGATAAGGTGATGGATACACACTTTTAGCAACTTCGTGAAATTAGGGCCAAAAAAACCCCAAAAACAAAAACAAAAAACCTCCTGATGCCATTGAACGATAGGTAGACCCTCTAAAAAGCCTATCTTAGGCAGTCTGACTTCTGAATCTTGCCGTCTCACTGAGCATCCTTGTCTGTCTCCGCTCCCTCATTCCCTTACCAGACCTAACACTGCCTTGTTGGATCCAAGCTCCCCTGAATTCTCTGCCGTGGTGTCAGTGGGCGATTGGCTCCAGGCCATTAAAATGGACCGGTATAAGGATAACTTCACGGCTGCTGGTTATACCACACTAGAGGCTGTAGTGCACATGAACCAGGAGTAAGTACTCAGCGATGTAACACCAAAGGGTAAATCTAGATTTAATAGTATTTTTCTTTTTTTGCTTTGAGCTGCATTATCATCCTCCTCATTAAAAAAAAAAAAAAGAAAGAAAGAAAACTGGAATGCCTTTCATTTTGATTGAGTATAATTTTACAGAGCCTCTAAAAGCACCTACATTGTTGCGTTCAGTTGCTTAATTAAACATTTGAATACACTTGCCTTGTTGCGCTGTATGAATTGTGGCTGATTTCAAATGTGTGTCTGCATGAAGCCCGGAAACGAGATTCACCCCTCGTGTAACTTTTCTGGCCCTCTTTTTGTTTTTCTCCCCCACCTCCAGGGACCTGGCAAGAATTGGCATCACAGCCGTCACACACCAGAATAAGATTTTGAGCAGTGTCCAGGCGATGAGAACCCAAATGCAGCAGATCCATGGCAGAATGGTTCCTGTCTGAGCCAGTACTGAATAAACTCGAAATTCTTGAAATTAGTTTACCTCATCCATGCACTTTAATTGAAGAACTGCACTTTTTTTACTTCGTCTTCGCCCTCGGAAATTAAGGGAAAAAAAAAACAAAAAAACAAAAAAAATCAATACCCGCAGTGTTGCTTGGTGTACAGATCGCCGAAACTGTGGGGCTTCGCAGAAATGACAGCCGTCGTTTGAAATTAGACCTGGAACAAATTGTTTCTCAGAAGTACTCCGTCCATCACCAGTTTGTAAAATACATGTACGTATATAAATAGAAACACCACCTCCGAGTTTGATGCCGCAGTTGCTGCTAGACACTCAGCTTCTCCGAGACGTCCTTGATTCTCTCTCCAACGGGAATTACAACTGCAGTGTTTTGTTTGTGGCATAAATGACCGTCATCCTGCTTTCACCGGAATGGATACCATGCCCAGGAACATTCTGGAAGGACACAGTTGTAGCTTTTAAGGCTTGGTTCATACCATAGGAAACAACCTAGGTGAAAACCATGTGGCTCATGAGTGTTGCTCCTTCAGTGCTTGGGCCCCCGTTGGCTTATGATGACATAAGGGGCTGGAAAGAAAAAGAAAGTGGATTTCAAATAATAATAATAAAAAATAATAATAAAACCCAAGCACCTCCCCATCACTGGACAGACAAGGTTTGTTTCTTTGGGCCTGAGGCTGTGCCATATAAAGTCGTATTTTGGGACTCTACAAACTTACTGTAACTACCTTATGGATAGCGGACCATGACAATCTTGAATAGGGAACTTTCACACTTCCCTCCTTTAAAGAAGCAAACCCAAACCTATAAGGTAAGGCAAAACAAAACCTCAGCACTCTTTCTCCAATGAAAACTTTTTTCTTAACTTGATCTAATTTGAAACGCTGGGCAATAAATATTCTTTCATGTCTGTCATTTAGTTTGGGGTTCTCCCAAGATTTCAGTCCTCTCTTGACAATGGGAGAAGAGACCAGTGTGGAAACCGATACGGCTTCCCTGCTGTTCTGGGAAGACGTGAGTTAGGAACTGTACTATGTCAGGTTTGGAAACATGGCACCTAGAGCCTCGCTTGCTTTGCTTTCTCTCACACAAGGTTTCTCTTGCCCTTTGGTGCCATTTATTCATGCCACAAATACGTGGTATCTTTTGGGTACCAGGTAATCACCTGTAACCTTGGATCATGCCTCACTCTTCGGAGACTTGGCTGCTTGAGAAGTACTGGAAGATCTGTCCATTATTCTCACTCTCTGTCCTGCTTCAGTAACCCCTGCACCAAACAGGGTCAGCCAGGGAAGATTTACCTAGAAGTCAGTAGTGAGACTTAGAATTCACCTTGATGTCCTCGTTATCAGAATGAGACCTCCTGGAACACACGCTGCTGGTCCGTCAAGACCATTAGCCTTAGATGCTTCTGGTTAATCCCAGAATTTTCTTCTTGAAACGTGAATTAAATGGCTTTGTTTATTCCTAGGAAAAAAACACCTAACTTTTTTGACTGGACAAATTTTAACTTTTTAAACTCTTCCATTTTCACCACTTTTAAACACGAGCTTGGCTGATTTTAATGACCTTCCCCCCTTGGTTATGCTGAAAGCTATTTCTTATAGAGCAAGGCATGTTCAATTTGATGCTGTCAAATCATGACAGTTTAGTAAAAACCTTTTTGCAGCATTGGTTGTAAAAGCTTTTCTGTTCAGAAGGAATATGAAATTCATTTTTTTTTTTAAACTACTCCAACCATTTTTGTTTTATCACCACTTTTGCCGAACCCTAAGAGTTCTGGATATTCATGTTCAAAGGTGACAGATATATTGGTGGGGTTTTTGTTTGCTGTAAAACCAAAAAAACTATGTAATTTTTTCCTTCAGGAAAGCTGTGATGTATTTTATTTTCAGTCTCCACGGACCAGTTCGAATAAGGTAGCATGATGACATTATTTTGGAAGTCAAAAGAGTGTTTCCTTGCATACATTGAATAATTAGAAGCCTTGCTTCCTTCAAGGCAACAACATAGGATGAGGTATTTTTCTACACACTGAACATACTCAAAGCAGAACATTTCAAAAGATAGAGTGTGTCAGTTGTAAGATATCCTAACAAGTTAATGCTGGACACTGTGCTGAGGTCCTGGTGTTATTTCTCAGCACACATTTTGGGTACGTGCAGAATAATCGGGCGAGGCTTAAAATCTTACTGCATTCAAAGGTTGCCTCCTGGATATTAATTTGAACACATTGTATGAGTTAGAATCCAGGCCAATGGAAAGGCCAAAAAGGGCTTTCTAAGTGCCTAAAATAATATCCAGTAACAGTTGAAGTGAAACTCTACTGCTTCCGTGAAGTTACACATTTCCAAAAGAAAGGGGAGGACAATAGGAATGTTCCATTGTTTCCCAGGGCATGGAGCCAGGCTCTGGCATCTAGACAGCTATGGATTCTAAAGCCAAATGAGATGTTGACACTGGGAAATTCACTCCATGTTTCTTTATAACTCAGTCCCTCCACCTGCAAATTAGAGATAATGATACTTTAATAATAACACCTTTCCTAACACATGGCGTTGTTACAAGTGTATATGAAATGCTCTTAGGTAGAATGGACTAAACTTCACAGAAGGAAGGTATACTCTTCCTCCAGTGTTTTCCAAGTCTTACTCATCCATCTTTCACTCGCAAACCCAAGTGTTGTATTGTGACATGCCAGAGTGGGGTGAAATGGAGTTCAGTAGTGGGAGCCATGCAGATGAAGCTGCCTTGCCTTGTGTGGATTTATGAGGCTTCGATTTAAACATGTATCTCTACAAGAGGTGGCAGACCTACCTAGTATTCCTTTATCATTTAGCCTTGAAATTCATGACATTGTTATTTTATAATGGAAAAGGGAGAAATGGACAAGCGAGACGCCATTGTAATGAAAAGAACTGGATGGTAAAGACACTTTGATGTCTTCCTAATAGATCTTTCCTCATGATACCACATAGACTACATGCCTTGGTCTTTGTTCAAGCAGTTCCCACAAATAAGGAGTTGCCAGAATTCAAAGGAGCAAAGGTTTCTTTTTCTCCACTGCAAAGTATTCTGGAATTAACTAGATACAATCCTTCATATTCCCACACTTCTCACTTCAAACATCCAACCCTTTCAACATATACACTGAGTCCCCAAATAGCCTACATCCCATTGGGAACTATTGAAGAAGTGTGTTGGTGAACTCACTGGGGACAGACATGGTTTGGGGACTCCTTTTTCTCCTCTAAGAATGGAATTTCTAGTAACAAAATAAAATCACGTTAAAAAAGTGGGCATATCCATACGGTGTTGGTTGTACTCCATCTGTTGTAAAGGTCCTACTCATGTCTCCTTATCCTGCATGTAAATACATGCCTGCCTAGTGCAGACCCTGCACATTTGATTATCCCCAGAGAAGATACAGCTGGAAAAGTAGATCTGGGTCCTTTTCTTTGGTTTTCTTCATAATTGGCAAAATGAATGATGTTGACAAATGGCTTCCAGAAGGGCTTGATAGTTAAAAACCTTACCTACATTTAGAATTTTAAATTGCTTAAGAAGTCATCTCTGTCTGAATATTTTATAAGAAAACTTTATTTATCTCTAAAGTATATCCTACAGGACTAAATAATGGTTATTTACCTCAAAGGAACTAAATTTGATGTGTAGCTCACATACATAAACACACATATGTACAAAACAAGCAAATAAAGAATTGGTTTAATAAAACAAGCAAAATTGTCTGTGGAGATAAATTCTGGTCTTAATCCTTTGTTCTCCACCTGAAGTCATCCACTGCTAAACACGGCCATTGTGGTGGGAGATACTGTGTCTGAAGAAATCTTGGTGGTTAGTTGTCACAAAGGAAAGAAGAGAAAATTCCTTATTATTGTTCATTTTGATTAGTGAGAGGACAGGAGCCACAGAGACTCCGTTGTGTCATGCTGATCTTGTTCTGTTCTAGACTGATGGGATGGTTGAGACTGGTTGGTTCTTGGTGGGCTCGAGCCCCCTAAACCTTTCCTGCTGCCACACCAGACATCTCCCTGACGCTCCCTTTCTGTGCCTGTTAACATGCAGCGCGTGTAAATCCTTTGCTAGATGCTCTACTTCATTAGAAGTTACTTTTTAAGAAAAGCATTCAGTGCTTTTTTATCTCTTGGTTTGCATTTTTTCAATCATAGTGTTGAATATTGGCAGATTGTGGTATTTCCAGATTTGTTCCCAAGATACCCAATTTCCCTTTCTGGAAAGGCTGGGTGCTCGTAGCTCAGGCTTTTCCGGTAGTACAATTCGCCTTTCACATCCCTTTACCAACTTGCACAACTCTTCTCTTCTCCTCTTGCATGATTCTTCCAAGTCAGAATTTTTCATTCCCAGAGTGGCTGTTCACACAGTAGCTAAGACTTGGCTATAGGCTCAGACTGTGTGGGTTCCAATCCCAGCTTGACTCCTTCACTTTGTAGGACGTGACCCTGAGCAGGTAGCTGAGCTTTTCTATGTTTGACAGCCTTGTCCATTCGATAGGGGTAAGACGGTACCTTCCTCAAGTTGTTACAATTAAGCTATTAACAGCCATTTTTTCTTGTTGCTACTCCAGTTGTCATTTTTCCGAGGACAGAAGCTAGATCTCCACGCTCTCCCTCCTGAATTACTTCTTACTGAGCCGTACCGACTATACGTGCTTCTCTTTCTTTCTTGCAATATTGGCTGACAACTGGCTGACAATCTTGGCTGCTGTTTTGTCTCAACTCCTGTTCTTTTCTCTACAGGGAGTAGACTCTGCTATCTTGGCCTCACAGCCCTTCCTGTTGATTACAAAGCCCACAGAAGAAAACAGAACACACCCTCCTCAGTCCCTTCGAAACACGTTTCTTCTGCTTCTGCTCATGCCAGTCCTGGAGCAAAGACACTGATGAAACAACACCCATACCCGAGAAGAATGCATGGATGACGTTGGAATCTCCTTTCCCAGTGAAAGAAACCGCAGCCGGGCAAGGTTCAGCACGGGTCCTCCCATTGCATTGAGGAATGTACTGTCTCGCAGCACCAGCTCTGCAGAGCCCTTGTTCCTAAACTCCTCGTGGTTTTATTTATATGTATTTCCATATCTCGCTCCTGTACGTCACCGCTGCCTTGGCGCGGCAGCGAGCGACGCAAGGCTACAGGTCGTACCATGGACACCAGGTTCGGTGCCTCCACACAAAGCAAAGCCAGTTCCCATGAGCTGCCTATGATATGCATTGCTGAAGTAACATTTTACCCAGGGTGTGCCATTGCCGTGATATAAATATATTTTTTTCCTAGACTAACTACGAGCTGACTTATCTCTTTTGATGTGTGTACATAGGTGTGAGAGTGCGTGTCCGCGGGTGTATGTGCGTGTGAGTGTAGGACCTCATGCTTAGCACTGCCTGTGAATGTTGTGGAAGGCGACACCCGGAGAGTTTTGGTTTCTCGCCAGTTCAGAGATGAAGAGCCACATGAGTTGGTGGACCCGCACGGGTCCTCCTAGAAAGATAGCCCGGAAATGTTCAGTGTCCTGTATTTAGAAGTGTATTCCGTAGCTGCCACACGAAGCTTAGTAAGTAAGCCTGCAGCTTAGGGTGGAGGCATTTTCACCTTGGCGATGGGGTAACTTGAGAGTGTCCATCCATTCAGGTGACAGCCCATCATCAGAATTACTAATTCCAATTGAGCTTCTCATCGGAATTGCCGGTTTCTTGAGGGAGAGAGAAGGGGGTGGAATTTGCCTGGTAACCCCAAATGGAATAGAGATAGCCTTTGTTTCCCTGCATAAATGGACTTGTTGAATGCGAACAAAATATATGCAATTCATATACTTCCGGAGGTGAACGTAGACGCGTGTGTCAGCTTTGAGATGATGTGTTCTGGATTAATACTTGGTCTCTCAATGTCACAGAAAAATACATGCCAGTGACTCTTGAGGTTAGCATCGTTGGGATTAAATGTCCTCAAGTGATTTTCGGTTCCCCGTATACAGGAAGAGTTCTACAGTTACCAATATGCAGCTAACTCCGACGGTCCTTAGCCTTCTAGGATCTGAGGTCGGTGTGTGAAGATTCAGTTCCGATAAGACATGTATGCCAAATTTCAGCCAACATACTGCCGTTTTTCATAATCTGAGTGGCTGCCTTGCCTATTCTAAGCTATGCTTGCAGAAACTGTGGCCATTTTCATAAGCTATACCATCAAATCAGGGAAAAAAAATGGGAAAAAAAAAAGATTCTGAACCCCATGTTGAGTAAGTAGAGAAAATCATCAATAAGTATTTATTACATTCTGACAGGGTGTGTGGCATTGTGTTCTCATAGCTATGCCAGAGTGACAAAAGTTAATTCACCCCTTTTTGGGGACTTTAATATATTTTTAAAGGGATGTGCCTATGCATTGATGCCTGAAAAATATGTATAAAGAAATGAGGTTGAATCTCTGAGCTGGTCATCTTTCCCCAGAGATCAGGGCAGGAGGCCAACTTCAGGGACTGTATCTAGCCCCATAAGCAAGTGCTGGCCTACTGAGTTCAGATGCTCAGTCTTGCTCAGATCTTCCGTTAGGCAGCATTAAGCTGTTCCCCTGCACCAAATCACATAGCTTCACCATGTGTCCACTGGCCCCAAATTATTTTTAACAGTCATGGATGAAATGTTCTGGTGTGTTGAAAAAGTTATTTTCAAGACAGGTTGTGCTCACTACATTGCTGGTATGTGTGTTTTGAGAACTCTTGTATTCAATCTGTGAAGGATATGTGTATTAATCCATACACGCTTATAGCCTCAATATTTGTCTGAAGACACTCAAAATCTGACCAGTAAAGGAAAGTTCTAGAAGCAATATTTTCACTTATTTAACATTCTCCAAATAACATCAACCATTGATACACACTGAAGAGTGCATTTATTTTTTGTATCACTCCAGGTATGTTGGAATATGCAAGGACTGTGGTTAAAATTAGAATGTATAAGGCATATAATTTAGTTCATACCGAAAAGGAAATTAACAGAACATTGCTTGGCTCCTACATGTTCTGAAATTTGAGCGATCTCTTGAGTTAGACATAGATTTTTCTATTTTGTTTTATTTTGTCAAGGTATTTTTCTTCCCTTCATGAACTTTAGGTACACATAACTTATGTCATTTATTTATGGTCTTTTATACCTAGTTTGTAAAATTGTAAAATAGCAAACTAAATGCAAAGAGTTTGCATTTGAAAATAATAAAGTAGTTGCCGTATACAGACCTGGAATCCGGTTGTCTCTTTTCCATAATTTTTCCATATGCCTACTGTTTCTAAATCAATTAATTTTTGATTGTCATTTGGTTAGAACATAAAATCTTGAGTTTTAATTGAGTGTGCTTAGTTAGAGGATTAAAAAACATTGACTTTTAAATAGCCCTTGGCCTTGAGAACAGCACATTAGCAAATCAGACTTAGGTTTTATGAGATTCTGTATGTATCTGAGTGTAATTAAGACAGTGATCTTTGGTTGGAATTTAGGCTCCCCCACGTACTACTGATAATGCAATTTAGGGCAAGTTTCTTAACTTCCTTGTGCCCATTTCCTTGGTTGTACAATGGCAATTATAATACGACAGGTATTTTTTAAAGATTTATTTATTTATTTATTTGAGAGAGAGCATGTGTTAGCAGTGGGGGAGGGGCAGAGGGAAAGGGAGAGAGAGAATCTCCAGCAGATGGTGAGACACCATATTCATACAACTTTTATTATAGCATATTATTATATCATTCTATTTTACTATTAACAGTTAACATCTTACTGTGCCTAATTTATAAATTAAACTTTCTTATTGGTAGATACATTAGGGAAAAAAGCCATAGTATATATGGAATTTGGTATTATCTGTGGTTTTGGGTGTCCACTGGGGGTCCTAGAATATATCTCCTATGGATAAGAGGACTACAGTATTCTCAGCATTTTTAGCAATATAACCTGTCTTCTCCAACATCCACAGTACTATACCTTCTCTTAACACCTTTGGTAGTGACTAGCTACCCATCCTTGCCACAGACTTTTAATTCTGGATTGTTGGATCCTTGAGAGTGCATTGGGGCTCCAAGGAGTCCAAAGAGTATCCCTAAAACGTGGTGTAAATGATATGTATATGTGTGTTTTGATGGGGAGAAAGTTCCTAAATTTCATCAAATCATAAATGAATGTGGGATACAAAAATGATAAGAGCCATAGTTTTAAGGATGAATGCTCCCATCATTATACCATTTCATTAAACAAACTGTCAATTGACTAAGCCCTTGTTAATTGAAAATCAGTCTCAAGACTTATTACAGTGTCTTAACTAAAGCCCTTAAGAGCAGCTGGCTTCAGAGAATGAGAGCATGCTGTTTAGTGTTCCTAGAGATATTTTAAAACATAGACCTTGAAATAAAAAGAATCTGGGTTATGTCTGGTTATTTTGTGTTTATTTCCTAGTTAAATACCTCTCTAGAATCAGCTATACTAATAGGTAGAGTAGTTGATAATGTATTTATGATTTGTGGCAGACTAGGCTTGGCATTTTCTATCCCACTTGTTCAGCAAGATAGAAAGTCAACTGTATTAAAGCTGTATTTATGGAAGATGGAGCTATAGAAATACAGATACAGACTTTTTATAAGGAATCGTCTCCTGCACTTATGAAAGCTGAGAAGTCCCATGATCTGCAAGCCCGGGACTCAGGGAAGTCAGTGGTGTCGCTCAGTTCAAGTCCAGTGGCCCAAGCACCCGCGGAGCCAACGGCATAAGTCCTTGTTCGTGGGCAGTAGAAGATGACATGTTCTATCTCAGATAGTTCCTTCTGAGCAGGAAGCAGAAGAGGGGAATTCCACCTTTCTCCCCCATCATTCTATTCAGGCCCTC
Organism: Mustela nivalis; assembly: GCF_964662115.1. Lineage (NCBI taxonomy): Eukaryota > Metazoa > Chordata > Mammalia > Carnivora > Mustelidae > Mustela > Mustela nivalis. Next base: position 83,611,292 of record NC_139030.1, read on the forward strand.
GATATAATGGATGACAGCCACCCACACTGGGGAGGGCATTCTACTGAGTTTACTCATTTAAATGCTGCTTTCATCCAGAAACACCTTCACAGACACACCCAGAGATTCTTATAATCTGAGCCCTCCATGACCAGTCAGGGTCATTTGAAATGAACCATCACATTGACCAGTAAAGCAGTTTCTCCTACATTTTCTAGAATGAGTTAGCAGAGTGGATATCAAAATTGCCACATGTAATCTTAATAATTTTGAGATTGATTTCAGGGTAGTGCAATAATGAGGTTCTTCTATTATTTAGGGCAATGACTTCTAACTTCTGTAATACAAGGCCCCATATTTTCAGCATTTAACACACTTAAGTGTTGTTTCTAGCAAACATCATAACCTGATGAAGATCCAGAGGATCTTTCTGGCAACTTTGCAAGCAGTGAACTGGATCCAAGCTCCTTCCCTCCTATGAGGCTCTCATCTTCTACAGGTGACATCTACGGCCACCACCTAAGAGAGTGAATGATTCTAAAGCTGAAGGCTTTATTCTCCCTCCCCTATTTTATTGGTCAGAACTTATCATATGGGCCTAAGCTGCTGTTTGGAGGTGGGAAATAAAGTCCTGTAAGCACGGAAAGACAAATCTGTTGAGCAGCTAGCCAGTATCTACCACAAGTACAAAGAAGCACCACACACCAAGGGGAGGTCAGGGAAAGCTCCCTGTGGAAGTCAAATGCATCTCTAAGTTTCGTTTGATCTGCTCCTACAATTATGTTGAAAGCTAGTTTCCCAAAGATGCAGAGAAGCATGAGCAGTGTTCAGACTTGCTATAATATTTGCATCCTCATCCTTGTCTACCCAGATGCTTCAGAGATAACATTTCCTTCCTGAATCACAGACCTCTGTGCCTTCTGTTAGCCACAAGCTTCTGTTTATATTCAAAAATGCTGCCTATTCCGGTTTAAATGGCCTTAGTGACTCAGTATTCCCAGGATGAGGGCCCGGTGGGGAGTGGGGAGCATAGAATAAACCATAATCCCGGGCAAGAGATTTAAAGTAGTGTTTTTCCTTTGAGTAAAGATACAACTAGAACGTGCAAAACCAAACCACTTTAGCCCCTGGATATCTATCAGATGGGCAAGACCTTAATTAAGGTCTTGTTCTGTCTGAAGCATCTTAAGAACTGGAGCCAAAGCTCAAGCTTACAGGGTTTTTCGTTCCCTTTAGCATTTTTGAACACTTAACTACATGCCAGACATGTATTAAGCTCTGTTTATTTAAATGCAACAGTCTGTGCCTGTGACATAAGTCCTCGTATGTTCATTTTATGGATGAAAACATGAAAGTACAGATTGCTTAGACAATTGGTTCAAGGCCACCTTGCTGAAAAGGGTTGGAACTTAAACACAAATTGTTGGACTCCGACAATTTGCTTATAACTTCTACAGCACCCTGCCATACCGTGTGTATGATAAACTCAATCTGATGAAACATCTTGCCAGGTGGGTATGTTCCAGTTTGATATCGAAGCTACACGCCATCGGTAGAAGGTATATATGCCAGGACATTCTTTCTTAAACACTGCCTGCCTCTTCTGCTGCCAGGTGGCTCTTTTTTGATCAGTGAGTCATGCTGATTGTTTTTTGTAAGCTCTAGTGAGAGAAACTGTAACTTAAATACGGTGTTACCTTATCCACTGCATTTTGCAAGAATTAATTTCCAAAGTCAACTCTTCACTTAAAAGCAGAGTGTAATCTATTTTCACTAAAATACTACCATCTGATGTAGAGTGGGGGAGGAAGTAGTGATTTTCTTTAATCATCACATTGGTATTCTAAGCATAAAAGTCACGGATGGAACTTCTTGAGTGCCATTCTTCACTTTGATGACAGTCTGTGACAGAGAGGCTAGTCATTAACCAAATAGAAACAAAGGATGGGTCCAAGGACAAAAGAAAAATTCATTGAAGTGGAGTCTGAGGTTCACGTAATAAAAAAGTACACAGATTTAAAGTGAACCCTGGGGGTATCTGGGTGGCTCAGTGGGTTGGGGCCTTTGCCTTCGGCTCAGGTTATGTTCTCAGGGTCTTGGGATCAAGCCCCGCATCGGGCTCAGGGAGCCTGCTTCCCCCTCTCCCTCTGCCTGCCTCTCTGCCTACTTGTGTTCTCTCTCTCTGTCAAATAAATAAATAAAATCTTTAAAGAAGAAGAAAAAAAAAAAAAGATAAAGTGAACCCTGCCTTGGCTACTCACGATCTATGTGACCTTGGACAAATCGCTTAACCTCCCTGAAACAAAGTTTACTCACCTTTCAAGTGAAAGTAAGAATCCCCTACTTTGTCAGGGTCTTGCAAGAATTCAGGGTAATCCGTTCATTTGGGTGGGAATGACCCACCCATACAAAGTGGGTCCAAATCAGAAAGCAGGAGCTGCAAACACGGATGTCTAGAGGAGCCAGGTAGGCCATGTGAATGAGTGGTAATTGTGCAAATGCAACACAAGAGAAAATACGTATTTTGATAAAACATTAGATTGATCTGATGTTTATAAGTATTATTCAGCAGATAGTAGGTTGAGGCAAGGAGGGTTCTATAGCCAAATAAGATGAGAAAACCATGCATTCTGTGACCCCCTTCCGGAGATTCATCCAGGTCACTGGTATATTAAAAGCTTTTGGAAGTCCTACAGTAAAGAAACCAGTTTTGCCAATGTAGCCTACCATTTTCCAAAGGCATTTGAAAATGAAATCCTGTTCACATCTCCATGGAACGAAAGCTCTCAGTCTACCTTTGGGGTTTCATATGAGGAAACTGAAGGAGATAGGCACACAACTGTTGTACAATGTTTAAGTATCCTGATCTGCCACCCACAAGGCATTCTACTTTCAAAACCCTGAGCATATTCCAAGTACTTAATCAGCTTTGCGGCTGCATGGAGATTTGCCTTTCCTCCAGCATGGCCTAGTGGCTGCAGTACTTTTTAGGAATGAAGCATGTGAGGTGGGAAGCATGGATAGGAGAGATTATGCTACTCAGAAGTATGAAAATCAAGTCCTGATTTCAGAGCAGGTTTTAATTCATGAACTGAGCCATGTGAGCCAAAGTTATGATCAGGGCTAAGATGTCTGAATTCTTCTAGTCCTTGTAAAGAATCCAATAGAATTTGACAATGCAAAAATGCACGGCACTCTTAAATCAACAACCTAATTAAGACTTGTAGCTATACTGTGGGCTTCGGCCTCTGTCATCTTACCCTTTCCTTTGGAGGAAGTGCCTTGAGCCTTTGACTGTTCCCAGCTGAATGGGTAATAGACCCCCGACATATCTTGTTTCTGGCAATTGCCCTGAACATAATTCTTTGTTTACAGCACTGTTGTAGAAAACTTGATGAATACTTAGAAGAAAATAGAATTAGAACCTAAGGACCCAGTTAAAATCAACTTAGTAGAACATAGACATTGCTTTGTGTAGAGCTGGAAAAGATAGCCATGAGAGAACGTGGCTTAAACATACACCAGAGAAACTATATATTATACACATAATATGTAAGAGGCAATTATGGCCTAGTAATCTGCAGTGTATCACTACCTAGCAATCAGATTGACGGATTCTAATGAGACCCATGTTGTTTGTAATCAGACTGGCATTGCTTATTCAGAGCTCTATTCCATAAGATGCACTTTTAAATGGCTCAGATTGCACCAGATGCTGTAAGAAATGGCATTCCATTTTATTCCATTACCAGCATTTTTCCCTCTTCCAATTAGCATAATTTAAAATCAGCCAGAGGCAAATGCACAGGGCTGAAAATTTGCAAGGAAGTTCAAGAAAGACTTGAAAGGAAAAGGCAAAAAGACACACATACACAACAATTTTTTATATGGGCAAGAGAACATTACAATTAATAGAGTTCTTAGTCTTTAAATTGCTCAGAATTTATTTCTGTGACTTACTGAAATATTAGAATCTCTCTGGGGGCTAATTGCCCTGTAGGTTCTTCTTGCTTATGCATTATCTTATGGATGACATAATAGCATCACCACCACATTTACCATTCAGTTAAGGTTTAAATTGAGTTCATTTTCTTTTTCCCTCCTCAAAATGGTCAGGAACTTAGAGAATCAGAACAAATTCTCATTTGTAAAATGAGAAGATCTTTGTAAATTGCCTCTTTATAAGTAAGGTCCCAACTGTTTATAAAATATATGAAGTTAAAACTTGAGCGAACATAATACGCATTTTTCCCTGATATAATCTGCCATCATAGTAAAAGCAGAGCTAGCTGGTTAAATAAGGATTGGCATCGGATATTAAAAGACTAATTTTCTCCAATGATTTGTCTCCCCAGGATCTCTGCATCATCCTCTCAATAATGTATAAGCTCCCCGGGTTCTGTCTTGGGCTTTTGCTGGTTGCTCACACAGCATTCACTCCCCCTTGGTGCTCCTCCTAAAAGCACCTCACAGATTTCAGTAGAGGATCCATTTCTCTCTTTATGTCGCTTAGGTGGGACTGACCCATCCCGGTCTGGAGTTATACGAGGGGGTCCAAACCAGAGTAAACCTCTGAACCAACGACTGCTTCAAAGAAGGTCCAATCAGAGTGAAACTTCAGACTTCTTCTCCATAGAGTGGGAAACAATCTTTCTTGAACGCTGCCCCACCCCCTACATGAACAAAAGGAGCCATTCCCTCTGGCAGCCATTTCAGGATCATGAGAAAAGTTAGCCTCAAGGTGAAGGTGACACACACATAGATGAAGAGAATCTTGAAGAAACAGAGCCGGACACAAGGGCGTACATAGGATGCTTGTGAGCAGGTTAACATCATGTTGAGAGCTGACAATTGGCCACAGTTAGGAATATCTATATCACAAACATGTGCAAACACTGAAAGTCAGGTCTGCTGCTTCTTTTTCTCCTCTCTCTTCCCTCATCTTCCTCGTCCCCCCAGAGCTGCATCGTAAACATTCTCTAGCTTTGCACTAGCTGTGCCTCTGACTGAATCACGCCTAAAGTCTGGTTTACTTTGGCACTTTTCATGTCAGAAGCTGGTTTACTTTGGCACTTTTCATGTCAGAAGCCCAGAAAGCTCTTTTATTGTTTAAGTCAGTTTGACCCAGATGACTATTAACCAAAATCATATCCACCATGGTCTGCAAAGTTCTCCGTAACAAAAGCTACCATTAATGAAGCCTTTGCCAAGGACCAAGAACTGTGCTAAGTGTGAATCTGCTTAGCACAAAGGAACCATCCACTTCTACAAAGAAGTTACTTTATTTCTAACACACATAAAAAGATCAAAACTTAGAGTTACAGGAGTCACTTACCCAAGTTTCAAAGAGACCTACTTACAATTTTCCAAATATACCAACCCTTTCCATGTCTCATCTAAGCTGTTTCCTCTTCTTATATACCGTGTGCACCTGGTTAATGCCTACTTGTTTTTTAGGGCCCTGAGTCAGTGCCTCATGGAGTTCTTTATCCTCTTAGTCTGAGTCACTAAATCTGTTCTCATATCATCCTGTGCCTACCTTGTCTGGAGTGCTTTTAGCAACGCAGACTACTTTATCAATTTTCTTTCCAGTTCCCCTACCAGACTCTAAGATCAACAGCATCTTAGAAATCTTAGGAATCTTTCATTTTTCTTGTCTTCATCTTTACACATATAGACATGACTGCCATATTATAGGTTCCCAACCAATGCCGGCTGAACTACTTGAATGGATGAGTAAGTAAATGCTTGTGCTTTACTGCACTGAAATTCAAGGAAAGAAGAAATACTCAGTCATTACCCTTAGTATATATCCTTTACTAAATATGTGAATCATTGTAAAGCCATCAATACTCCTTGACTTCTCCCTTCTTCATTTTTCTTATCTTTGGTATCATCATCATTATTTCTATGTATTGTCTGCCCACGTGTCAACCAAGTGCTGAGTGCATTAAGGGATATTAGAAAGATCCTTGGCTTTTTTATCAAATAGATAAGATATGAGTTATAGTCCTAGTATTCACCGCCTGGGTCTTCTTAGGCAAATTGCATGCTTTCCTCATATGTAAATGGGAATGGTGTCTCACATTTAAGGTTGCTGTGTGAAAGTAAATCGTAGGTAAATGGCCAGGTGTATGGTAATAGACAGTTAAGAAATGGTAACTCTTTACCTTCATGTCCATGAAGGCCATATTTTGCTTTATTTTTTCGTAAGAGTTATCACCTAAAATTTAAAATCTGACTTCCATTTACTTTGGCTATTTCAATTATGATTAACAACAGCTACGAATACTACTATATATCCTCATGGGGACTGGAAGCAAAACATTTTTCTTTTTTCAAGCTGAAACCCTATCAATTACACATTTCTAAGAAGTTCATTGTTTTTAGGGTTGGTTATGATTTGTCTTTGGATCCCTCCCATTCTTTCCCCTTTTAGATTAGATTTCCCCTTTTAGATTAGATCCTGGGTGTGCATGAGCACACCATTAAAACTTGCTCATAGGAAATTAGAATGTGAGACCAGACCATGACAAGAATGATGTAAAAATTGTTGTCTTTTCATATTTAGATTTGGAAGACATACTTAGTGTAGACAAAAAAAAAAAAAAACTGGGTTGGTTTTAACAACTCGGACTGAGTAACTCTTGTCCCATATGTGCTGTTAAGATTGAATATGCCAGACTTTGGGAAATATCCCATTGACTCTTGTGAAAGTCATGTCTGAGCCATGACACCAGGTCACATACAACAGGTGGCAATTTTGCCTTGGATGGAAGGTTAATCATTGTCAATCATCCTGAAAGGAGAAAGCTCTAGGGCTGAACAGAATCTTGCCCTTGGACTATTAGAGAGGATATTTTCTTCTGTATGGTCTCAGATGGTGAAGCAAAGTTGAGCCATGGGAGTGTTCAGACTATTTCCAGTGGTGAGAATTATTAGTCCCTGCACAAAGAAGAAGGCTAGAGATAGGCAGGGTGTTGACCTAATAAAGGCATTTAACAAGGAACCTGCGTATGTGGGATGTTAGCAGTTTTGAGTTATTCCCTATAACCCTATACTTCAATTAAACTGGGGTAAACCACGTTTTCTCTAATCCGTTCCCAGCTGTGATATGGGGAATTGGATTGAGCAGTAAGCTCATGGTAAGACCAGGGAGAAGGGAGTAAGGGCTTGTAATGAAAAATAGCTACCCAGAAAAGGCATGCTGTCAGGATTGTCAGCAGCATGGGAGAAGAACCAAGAGGAGCCTGACAGATTTGTTCCAGTATATAGGGAGGCAGGAATGCTGGGAAACATTCAGAAACCTTTGAGAAGGCTATTTGCCAGAACTTGGCTGGAAGGAGATCGGATCCATCTGCCTCTGAAGACAGTGCTCTTCCTACAATGCCATCAGGCTTCTTGATGGATGAAGTAGAGCTGGAGAGGAATGCGGTTCACTGGTCAACTTCCTGTAGCGTTTCCATAAAGCAGACTTGGGAAGTATTGCTTTCTCTTCATTTCAGCAGTCCTTTTGGTATAAGTTGCCCATTATTATTGTTATCTGTCCAAATATCTTGATGGAAGAGTGGGATATAGGGGAAATTTGTGTTTTCATGAGAAGCAGCAACATTTCACATCTTATGTAAGACTTTTAATTCTCCGGTCGATGACCTGAAATCGATTTTACCCCAGCTATACACCAATGTGATAGGAAATCTACTTAGTGTAAAAAGGTGCTCTTTGCTTGATGTCATTGGAAAATAATACCATACAGTTTAGAAGATACTAGATCTAGTCTGAACTCTGCTACAAAGAGCTTTGTAAGTGGGAATATGTCACTCATGACTTCTTGTTCTAAAACCAGGACTCAGGGGGCGCCTGGGTGGCTCAGTGGGTTAAGCCTCTGCCTTCAGCTCAGGTCATGATCTCAGGGTCCTGGGATCGAGCTCCAAGGCGGGCTCTCTGATCAGAAGGGTGCCTGCTTTGCCGTCTCTCTCTGCCTGCCTCTCTGCCTACTTGTAATCTCTCTCTGTCAGATAAATAAATAAAATCTTTAAAAATAAAAAAATAAATAAAATAAAATCAGGACTCAATCTTCCTAATCTCTGCTATCTTTCAGCTCTAAAATTCAATGTATGCTTTAAATTTCTTGGTTCCTAGGTACAAGCTTCTTAATGCAAGAATGTTTATATGCAGTCAAAGAAAAGAAAGGCAGCACTGGTATTTAGCAGGTATGTCTGGTCCTGCCGTAGCAACCATCATGATATATAAATATTTTCATGCTACTTGGTGCAAAGTTTGTGTTCTGAAGTCCCCTGAGTGGTCCCCATTATCCTAGCTCTCTTAATTAGCCCCTGTGCAGCCCCACAAACACTGAAGCCATGTATTTCATAGAACTTTATTTTTTGAAAGGTTTAGAAGTATTTTCACTCCTTTAAAGCAATAAAAATTCTGAATAGAGATCTGGGCCTTAAAAAAACAAACAAAAAGGGGCACCTTCATGGGTCAGTGGGTTAAAGCCTCTGCCTTCAACTCAGGTCATGATCCCGGGGTCCTGGAATTGAGCCCCGCATTGGGCTCTCTGCTCTGTTGGGAGCCTGCTTCCCCCTCTCTCTCTCTGCCTGCTTGTGATCTCTGTCTGCCAAATAAATAAATAAAATCTTAAAAAAAAAAAAAAGACACTAAGGATAGAAAGAGAGAAGAAGACAGAGAGGAAAGAAAGGATTACTACAAAGGATCAATAAAGTTGATCTATAAACTTAACACCATACTAGACGTGTATGGTCTCCTATGTCATTCTCTTATCTCTTTTCTTTCTTTTTACTCCCTCCTTCCTTCTTCCCTTCTTCTTTTTGATCCAAGAGTTAAAGGAAAGAAATTTCTATTTTCAGATTTTTCCTGACTCTTTTACCTAGGGTTGTCAACAGAACAGAGCTTTGAATCATTAGATATCTTTTATTAAGAAATTAGATTTCTGGTACTTTGAGAACGGAAACAGAAGGAAAAAACATTGCTTGTGCCATTAAGTGAACTCAAAGTGCTTCTTTTATTCTTTCTTTTATTCTGAAATGAATGAAATGTTCTGTGGTGCTTTGGACGGTAGAAAGAAGGGGACACTCACAATGCAAGGTCTTTCACTGATCACGCCAGTGTTCCTTGCAAAAGGTAATCTAATAATCCTCTATTCCATTTAAGGACTATAGAAGCTTGTACATTTCTAGACATTTTAAATGATTTACCCAATGACCCTGCAAGCCCTTCTGATCCAAGCATTGTTATTACTCTTGCCTGATGGAAATTCAGGAGGTCTGCAGTTGAGGGAGATCTTGGACACAAACATGTCCTGCCAGTGTGTGATTTTCTTTTTTTTTTTTTTTTTAATATGTCAACCACCTTGTACAAAAAGGTACCCCCCGCAAGATCAGAAGTACATGGCTCCGAGTTTTTGTTCTTCTGATTGACATGAGTAACTTTCAGATCTCTCTCAAAGGTTCTTTGAGGATCTATTGCTATTCCTGACAGAATTTTGGAGTTGATTGCTTTGAAGCCCACTTATCTTGCTTAGCTGATTGAAGATGTTGCTGATGTGCTTTTTTAATTAGTTTGTGAAGTGGGTGGAGTTGGAGCAAAGTCAATTTCATCTTGCTAAAATCCAATCAATGCTAGTTGACTGAATGACTTTAGTTTATTTAGCTGATTGACCCTGGACTTCTTCAGAAGTTGTTTTCTCTTATTTTCAATTTTGATGATTAAAAAATGATTTAATTACAGAAGTCACTTCTATGTCACTTAATATGTTGGCATGAAATTTACTCCACTCTTCCACCTTATGTATAACTCATGAGGCACACAATAAAGTTCTGCTGAATTCAGTAATATTTGATGTTTGCGACTCTGAGACAACACACTTTCTTCTTTCAACTTTTCATTCCTTTACTGTGCAGACAACTATTTATTGAAAAGAAAAGATTGCTCAGACCTTTGCAAAATATTTACAATGTGCTAACTTTTGTTGGGATTCACTTTAGGCTTTTTGTGATGCAGTGTTTTGCAAATCCTTTCACTAGTTAAACTTTTCTTATTGAAGTAATGAATACAAAAACAGTGGTTACCATTTATTTGGAAAAGAATTATTGTGACTGCCTGCCTGGGCATCAAACTGAAATGCTTACAAAACCATTTCACATCCCAAACAACAACCAACCAAATTTTGTTTCTGTCAAAATAATAGAAACAAATGTTTCCAGAGCAGAAATGCTGCCCGTAAACATTTTCATCAGAATCAAGCACTGTGGCTGTTAAAATTCATCTAAATTAAATGTGTATTTCTGAAACAAATGTCCTCTTTGTAAAATATTTGCCAGCAAAGATACCACTAACCCTGCAGGGTGAGGTCACGTATATGAAAGACCTATGATGCATGAGAGCCTAATTAAACTGAAAAAACTCTAGTAAACTTCTCTCTGTAGGAAATGTTAAGCTTGTTTTTTTAAGGTGGTAGTGAAAAGTTGTTCTGAAGTTTTATTTCCAAATATATTTTAAAGCAATCCTACAAGCATATTCATGAAGAACATGAACAGGTAAGTATTAGTCAAATCTACCAAGATATCCGAGTTGAGTCCCAGACTGTGTTTAGGTCCTTCTTTCATTTTGATTAGTTAGTTTGGTCCTGGAATGTCTGAAGGGGATATAATGGGTGGAAAAACATTGAAATGGATGGGTTGGTATTGACCCTCCTGACTTAGACTGAGGGACTAACTTTGAGGTCACAGAAGAAGATATAAGTTGGCTCTTGTCACGTAAAATCTGTATACACGCCACCCTAAAATGCCATTCACATTTCAAGCTTCTGTGTATGTCATATACACAGAAAAAAAAAAAAACAAGTTTATTGTTGGCAAAAAACAAGTTAAACAGCTGAGCTCAAGATCAAGGTCCTATTGGCAAAAAACAAGTTAAACAGCTGAGCTCAAGATCAAGATCAAGATCAAGGGAAGTACATTCCATCCACCATGAGGTCAAAACAAGTCACATGGCTAAGGCAAACATCAATGGATGGGGGCATATTCTCCTATTATGAGGGAGGGGGAATTGAGGACATATTTCCTGAACAGTATTATTATCTACCATAAGTCATAAGGCCAGAAAGTAAAGGACATGTGCTTATGAAATACTTAAGAGTGTCAGGATCCAAACAGAGACCCTCTGCAGCTTTGGTACTACCACCATTTAGAGTGCATATCAGTGGAGAACTGATGAGTATGGTGAAGCAGTATCTCTCTTGGGGCCTCCCTGTCTACAGTCAGGGGCCAGGTGCCTTAGTAAGATACTGGAGCGGCAGAGCAGGAGTGTCCTGGTTGCTGAGCACACATGAGATGCTACTACCCCTGGGGAATTAAAAAAAAAAAAAATACCTGTGGGAGAATTTCAGGGGTGCTTAACTCCTGAACAGGCAGCATAATTGGTACAGATTAATTTGTATTCATTGCCCTTGAACATTGTGTTCCACAGATGAAGTGGGAGATTGGATGCATTTTCCAGAGAATTCTAAAATAGAGCCCCAAATAAGTCATATTCATACTGTGAAGATGAAAAGAATATATCTGGCCTGAAACTACATGTTTATATATAAGACAGAGAAAGCTTATTTTTAGACACCTAATGGAATTGATATGTGGATCCACTGTTGGTTTCAGTCAACAAACAATTGAACAATTTTAAAAAATGGAAACAATTGAGACATTTGAGGGGTCAGTCAGTTAAGTGTCCAACTCTTGATTTCACTCAGGTCATGATCTCAGGATTGTGATATCAAGCTCTGTGTCAGGCTCTGCACTGGGCATGAAACCTAATTAAGATTCTTTCACACTTTCACTCTGCCCCTCTCTGCATCCCTCTCTCTATCAAAAATCAAACAAACAAATAAAAAACAAACAAATAAGCAAAAACAAACAAATAACTCCCCCCCCCACAAAAAAAACCCCAAACAATTAAAAGGTATACAATGAAGTTTTGCCATTTTATCTTAAAAAGACACACATTTTCTATTTGTGATAACGGTTATGATCCTACCTGCTCCATCACCTACTACCCTGCTACAACATCCATAAACACATTGTCACATCATAGTGCATAAAAAATATGAACATGGGATTTGTGTGTGGCAGAGGCTTCTAACTTCTTACTAACTCCATTCCTCTTCTTCTGTAGATTAGAGTTCACAAGTCCCTTGCTGATAGTTGTGGTCATGTGACTGAATTCTCGCTAATGGAATAGGAGCACAAATGATGTTACGTTACTCTGAGGACTGCCCAACAAAAACCTCTCATGTGTGATTTTTCATATTCTTTAGCCTTCCAGGGCTTGACGAAGACAAAAATGTTAATGTTGGAAGCCATGCTTTGAAGATAGTGGAGCTGTAGAATGGAAGCGTTCTAGATCTTGGAGCTACCACTTGGAGAAGAACCCACTGATCAAGACTTTATGTAAGTGAGAAATAGAATCTTGTCATGTTTGAGACTGTGTGATCACAGGCAAGTTATTTGTCCACCATGCACATCAATTTCCTCATCTAAAAAATGGTATGGTTGTTCTAAAATATGTATACAAACTCTTCTGATACTTGTTCCTTCAAAAAGTAGAGGTTAATTTTCCTCCTCTTCAGTGTACACTAGACTTAGTGACTTGCCTTCTAACAGAATATGGTGGAAGTAGTGGTGTGTGGCTTCTAAGACTAGGTCATAAAAGGTATGGCTTCCTTCTTCCTCTCACTCTTGGATTCTTTGCTTTGGGTAAAGTCAGTTGCCCTGTGGTGAAGATTCAAATAGTGCCATGGAGAGATCTACATGGTGAGGAACTGAACACTCTGGTGATTGAGCCAACTTGGAAGCAGACCCTACAGCCCTAGTTAAGCCATCAGAGGACCATAGTCTGGGCTGGCATCTTGACTACAGCTTCATGAGAGACTTTGAGTCAGAAATACCCAGCTTCTCTCTGTGATCCATAGAAACTTTGTGATCCACAAAATCTAAGTTGAGTAAAAAAGAATATAAACCTGTTAAGAGTATTGAGAGGTGTGTTAAAGTCAATAGATTAGAAGCCCCAATGAAGGGGTGCCTGAGTGGCTCAGTGGTTTAAAGCCTCTGCCTTCAGCTCAGGTCATCATCCCAGGGTCCTGGGATCAAGCCCCACATCGGGCTCTGTGCTCGGCAAGGAGTCTGCTTCCCTTTCTCTCTCTGCCTGCCTCTCTGCCTACTTGTGATCTCTGTCTGTGAAATAAATAAATAAATAAATAATCTTTAAAAAAAAAAAAAAAAGAAGAAGTCCCAGTGAAGATCAAAGAATTGTTAGAATGGAGGGGGGTTTGTTAGAATATGTGAATTAGAAAGATAGAGCTGATGGTTAGTGAGTACAATCAAGATAGTGGAGGTATTATAGTTATGGATATGGTGATTTTGAGATCTAGGTTGTTAAGATCATAAGACTTGAAGGCTAAGGTGAACTGAAGGAAAGACTGTTAGCAATAAGAGGCTAGAGTGATGGATGGATTATTTTGTTAGATGTTGAATCTGCCAAGAGTGATGACGAGGACAGGATTAATTTTGGCAAGAAAGGCAGTGAGCTGGGTGCTAATATTTTCAATAAATTTGGAGGTCTAATTGAATACTGTTAGATGAATAAAACAAGGAGGGGTAGTTGATGGTGCTGCCTGATTGATGTGGCTCAAAGGAGACTGCCTGCCCAGTTGATAGATCAAAATACCAAATATCCTTAGGGTTCGAAATAGTGGGATCAATAAAATCTTGTTTCACCCCGGTCATTACTTGATAAGGAATGGAGAAATCAAGTCAAGGCTCAATAGTTTATACGTAACTTTTTGTTTTTCCTATTAATTAGTCCCTTTTTAAATTAGTTGCAAAAGCTAAAGTCATTTTCCTGAAAGTATTCAATTATGATGAAACAAAAGGGAGTGGATTCAACTTTTTGATCAGCTTCGGGGAAGCCAGGCCATGGTTTTTCACCTCTGGCAGAAAAGGCTGGTGGAAGGGCCATGGGGACATGAACACGGGCATAGAAACCACAAGGCAGTCTTCCTCACTCTCACTGAAGTGCTCCGTAGGCCTGGCAAGGCACTCGATCTTGCTCTGCGTGTTTCCTAGTCTATAATCTCTCTGGAGTGCCTTGCGGAATAAATAATTAATGGTTGTAAAGCATGAAACCTAAAGTGCTATGGAAACAGAAAAGCAACAATAAAAGGACTCTCCTTGTTGGTTGCTCAACTCCAGCACTCAGTAGAGCAGCTCTTGAAACATGAGCCCTCTCAGGCTCTCGCCTGGCCAGGCTGAGAAGTGAGCTCAACTCTCCCAGTGTCTAGCATTAGCTTTGACCCTTTGACTACCTCCCTGACACCCGCCTGTCCTCCTTTCCCTTTCCCGGTCTAGCCAAGAGGGAAAAAGCTCTAATTAAATGAGATCATGTTGACGTGGTTTAATTTCACACACTTCATTCTTTCATTTATCCATTTAACATTTTTGGTACACCTGCTCACTCTGGGCTCTATACTTAATCTCTGGTTGCAAAGGTGGAGGGGTTCCAGTCTGAGCCTTACCTGCATGAATGGCCATGTGCCCACATATCTGACTGCTGGGAGAACCGGTGGGGCAGGCTCCTCAGGAGTCTGCAAAAAAGCGCCAGAAACCTGGGAAATAGAGGAAGATCAGAAGCTGGACGAATTTCACCTGGAAACAAGGGTTTCAACCTCTGTCTCCATATTAGACTTTGTTGCATTTGATCTGGATTTTAGTAATATCATGTATCTTATATGATACATGTCAGTAATATGTATGCTCAGTAAGTGGATTTCTCTCACTCTCTATGTACACATATATATATACACACAGACATATATATGTATATTCTCAAATGTGGATTTCTTTTTTTTAAAATATTTTATTTATTTATTTTTCTCAGAGAGAGAGACAGAGAGAGAGGGAGAGAGCACAAGCAGGGAGAGCATCAGGCAGAGCAGGCAGAGGGAGAAGCAGTCTCTCCACTGAGCAAGGAGCCTGATGTGGGACTCGATCCCAGTACCCTGGGATCATGACCTGAGCCAAAGACAGAAGGTTAATTGACTGAGCCACCCAGGCATCCCTGTAATGTGGATTTCTGACTTTCAATAATATCTGAAAGATTATTCTTTGTAAGATATCATGGCCTGGTCAGCACAACTTTTTATGGCATTCATAACATATTTGACACCTGGAGCAGATCACTTATTAATTCTCCCCAATTCCACAAAATTGTCTTCTATAATAATCATGTAATAATAACACAATATTTTCTCAATTCGTTATTTAATTGACAAACAGTTGAAAAAGGAACTTTATCTTGATAGTATTAACATTCAATAAATTATTTAATATATGAACTGAATTCTGCACCTACCAAGCAAAGCTTGCTATTTGTACTATATTTCATCATTTTTACATTTCAAACACAAAAAGTCCAAGTGATCAGATAGAATGGCAGAGCTGAAGCAACTCTAGTCCTGTCTCTTCATCTTCCCAACCCCCAGGCTGCCATTAATCTGAACCTACTGTTTAAACACAGAAATATGTAGTAGTTAGGAAATTGAAGACACAAATGGCACCCAAAGTGAGCTGGATTGATTTTAAATGATTCTCTACTCTTCAAATGAAGTTAGGTAGCTGAGTTTGTGTATCTGGAGGGTGACTGTACAATCGGGAGTTCTCTGAGTTAACTTTCATGTGGAATACCATGTTTATTAAAAGATAAGTGGTAACCTTGCTAATTTGAAGTCTGTGTTATTACCATTGTTGCTTTGCTATCACTATTACTAAACTCACCAAAACTGCAGTACTTGTTTGGAACTTAGATAAACCAAAGGGAGGAGTAGTTTACCATTGTTAGGACAGATGTATACAAGAGTAAAAAGCAGGTTGACTTTTAGATGGTTTTGTTTTTAATCCTCTACAGGCAGTTCATCCTGTATTACCTTTTCCTAAGGGGGACCCCTGCCATTTTCCCACCATTCCTACTCCACTTCTATTTCGGGGAATTTTAGAACATGGCAATAGAAAACAAGAGAAAACAAGGTTCCTATTTGTTCACAGTCAACTGCTCAATTCTGCTGCTTGGAGGATTCTAGCAGAGCTTGGCAGGGGATGACTGTGGTGGACAGAGCAAGGGAGGGCCAGGTATGTCCACAGACATTAGTAGGGCCATGGTGCCTGCCAGACAGACTGACCTTTTTAGTAATTCACAGAAATGCTTTGCAACAGGAGGGAGTGCTTTGCCCAGGTAGGTGCCTATGCGAGCAGATTAGAGCAAGAGCCAGCACTCATAGATATACCCAAAGATGGTTAAGATAGAAAGACATTCTGCCCTCAGAGAGCACACAGTCTAGTAGGGCAAAGGTCAAATAAATAGAGTATACATCATAATATAGTATGATATAACTTCACATGGTGTATTATCTTATAAGAAGAATGCTTGGCGAATGTGTACAGAATGTTTGGAGATGTTTCTTGGGAGATTAAAAACAAAGTCCTGAACTGATTGTTGAAATAGAAGGAGGAGTTAATGACTTTGAAGACTGAATTTGTCCTGCCAGGGTTTCAAATGTGACTCTTGGGCAGAGAATGTACTGGGGAGTGGGAACATTCCCAAAGATCCCCCTTCAATCAAGCAGCATCACAGTGACCAAGACTTATTGAACGTTCACATTGTGCCAAGTACTATGCTTTCAAGACTTCTTGAACGTTCACATTGTGCCGAGTACTAGGCTCTCAGGGTGCTGAGTCCTGCTCATCTATTTTTATCCTCAGTGCGGCTGCAGAGGTAGGTTCTGTTCTGTTATCCCCCTCATTGTTACGAAGAGGGTGGGCGGCAGTGGGAAAATGAGGCTTTGGGCAGTTAAGCAACTTGCCAAAGGTCATGAACTAAGTTACAGAGATAGGATTTGAATACAAACATTCTGAATTCAGAGTTTAGGATTTCATTTTTCAGTTGCTCCCTGAAGATGCATGTGGACACCATTCACTCGGAGCCCACTGTCCCTCCTCCCCTAAGCGGCATGTAAGACGGCATTTCCCTGGTGGGATGACTCCTACAGGTACTCAGCTGAGCTGTGGTTGGCAAAGACAAAGGTCATCACCAACGACCACTCCCCTGGGTAAGATGCAGGCTTTGTGTTTGAATAACCATCTCTGTCGCTTCTTGACCATATGGTCTTGACTGAGTCACTTATCCTATCTGAGCTCAGCTTTCTCATCCATCACATGGGGCTACTAAGACCTAAGTCTCAGATTTGTTCTGAAATTACATGCCGGTAGGTAAAGCAGTACCTGGCATGTGATAGGCACCTCACATGCTAGTCTGACATGTGTCAACTAAGTTAACCAAGCAGAGCACATAGCAACTTGTTTTTGAAGAAAATTTAGCTGGCACTCAATTTTGTTCTTCCACAGTGACATATTTTGAATCTTAAGTAAAAGACCCCAGGATCACTATTTATTTTAAACAACAAACACCTGTCATTGCTCAAATTAGAAACACTTGCAGAACCATGCTACAAAATATTTATAAATTCACAAATGTGTTTTAATTGCCACTAAGTAAAATGAATTCAGCTGTAGTTTTTCACTGTAAGAAAAAGATGCCTTCATTCTTTTCTCCCAATTCTAATGATAACTGTTGAATATTGGGTTTGTGAAGACAAATGTACAGTATTTATGATAAAGGGAAGTTTGGAGGTTGGAAGGAAAGGAAGGTAAAGGGAGTGGGGGAGAGATGGCTTGATGCCTAGCACTTGACATTTCAGACAAAAATGAGTCCAAGACAATATTTTTCCATTTTTGCCTTGTAACTCCTACCCATGGTAGAAAATTCATTACCTAATTTGTGAGGTGTGTTTTCCTTTTAATTTGATAATGTAAGGCTGAAGGTATCCATGCATTTATTCATCATACTTTGTGTATATGTGTGTGTGTGTGTGTGTTTTAGAGTCTGAGGGAAAATAATTACAGTTTTATCTAAAATAATAAATAATGCAGTTTCACTTCCACGGGTTATGGCTTTTTGAGAATAGTATCAATTTCCTACTAGAGTTTTAACAACATTAAGATTTTGAGTGGTAGTTCCATATAGTTTAGCATAACTTCTTAGTGGGAGAGTTATAAACCAAGAACACTCAGGTCAAATTCAACCTATACATGTTTTATGTGATGTTCGATAACTTTTAAGTAAATATTTCTTGTATAAAAATTGGACTATTTCACATAAAATCTGGATTTTTGATCTCTCTTACAAACACGGAATATCAAGCAAAAACTGGTCCTTCCTGATCCTATGGTAGTGGTCCTCACAGCTGGCTTCCTGCTTCAGCAACAGCACCAGCAGCACCTAGAAGCTTGTTAGAAATACAAATTCACGGGCCCTCCCAGACCTACTCAGTCAGAAACATGGTGACATTAGTTACCCTTCAGTCATGCTGACCCACACCATGCCTGAGAACCTCTGCCCTGTGGCAGCAATCTGTAGGATTTCCTTGGGAACAGCCATCTTCCCACTGCTCTTTGATGTTCCAGCTTTCCACTGACCCTATTGTGGAAATAATGTGTGTCCACAGATTCCCTTACTCCTGGCCTTTTAGGGGACAATTTCTTAGCCAGTCCCCAGGGTCAGCCAGCCTCATGGGTTTTCTGTCTGAAGCAGTCACGTGGCCTTACTCTCAGGAGACGCATGAGCTTGGTTTAAGGCTTTGCTCTTCCGTCCTGAAATTCTTCGTCATTTTATCTTTGAATTCATGTTTTGTAAGTGAAGTGCGATGAGACAATTGAACATGTGTGTGAGCAGAGGAAATCTACCAGTTGGCAGCATGCATGGGACTCAGGCGGATGGGCTGAGAACGTAGCAGACAGCGCGCACGCTGAGCAGTTGGCTTGGCTGCCCAGTGCGCATGTGCATGCCTGGGGCAGTCGGGGCACCATGGATCCCCAAGGAAGCAACAGATTGCATAAACAGCCATCTTGATTACACATAACCAGTATGGGAACTACTGGCGTGCACCCAGCAAACTTTGTCAGTAAATTACAACAAAATAATAGCATATGCATGGACATTGCAATAAAGCATATCAAGGAGTTATTCTTAAAAGAGTTTAGACTTTCTGGATCTGAAAATTGCTGTACCATTGCAAAGCAGATACCCACAGGCTTAGAAACCGAAATTAAATTTAAAAATGATCACATTCAATAAAAAAGAATATTATTTTCCCATGAAGCTTTGGATTTACCAAAGAAAACACTTCTCAGATTAATGTTTCCTTGTAATTGAAGATACAGTGATATGATGCATAAATAGGCATTTGAATTACATACAAACCGTGAGCTGCTTTCAGTTTCTTGTATGACCTCCACAAGTTATGTAAAATGTCAGAGGAAACATTAAAATGCCGTTGTATAAATTTACTCTTACAATTAAATTCGAACATACACAAAACTGATTTCTATGAAGAGTTAAATCTTTTTAGAGAAGTTGTTTCTCAAGAATCATTGGCTCTAAATGTACTAAAGTTTATATTTCAAAATAAATTGTCAAAAATTTCTCCCAAATTGCCACAGCCTATAAAATGCCCTTAACTATAGTAACACTTGCATCAGCATAAAGATCCTTCTCAAAGTTAAAAATGCTCAAAAATCATTTGTAATCTTTCATTTGCTGAGAATGATTACTCTCAATTATATTGATTGAAAATGAAGTTGCTAAAAGTATAAATTTGATTGATCTAAAAAAAATGAAGACAACCAGAAACATTTTTACAATCACTCAAGATATCATGTAAGTACTAAATAAAGTTTTGATTTTATTAGGATTATTATTTCTTATACAAATATAATACCAAAAGCTCTTTTTTTTTTTTTTTGCATTTTCTAAGCTGATATTGTTACTGATGTATTACTGCTACTCCATTATGTTTCATAGGAATAAAATCATTTTAAGGATTAAAAACTTACTCTTTCCCCCTCTTAAACAGCATTTCCTCCCCTGCTTTTGGAAAAAGAGGCCCTGCATTTTCATTTTGTGCAGGTCCCATAAATTATGTAGCTAGTCTTGTCTGTGACATTTGAGGAGCACCCTCAGGAGTAGAAACAAACAAACACGACAACAAAGAAAAACAGTCAGAAGACCTAGTTTCAAAACCCGACTCTGGGACACTCTAAGACGTATTGTTCGTGTTTTCAATATACCGAAGGCAAAAATAGTGCTGAGACTGTGACAAAATAGAGAAGACTAAAGATATGTGTCAAATATAAGGAACACAGAAACATGGATTGAATCTTGGATGGGAAGAAAATCATAAAGAAAATTTGGGGAACAACATTGAATATGGACTTGATATTAGGTGATGTCACTGTATTGACATGTCACTTATTATGATAATGGTATTGTGACTACTAGAAGAATGTCCTGCTCTTAGGGAATACATTGATTTTTAAAAGTCAGGTGTTATGGCAATTCTTGAATGGTTAGATAAAAGAGCGAATGGGAGGATGGTCTAAGAGCAAGGCAAATGTTAATCAATGAATCTGGCTTAAAAGGGTGCTTGTGTTTATTGTATTATTTCACTTTTTTGAAGGCTTGAGGTTTTTCACACAAAAAAAGGGGAGAAAACAAACAAATGACAGAGCACAGAAGGGCTTTCTAGAAAGTTGGTAATGTCATACATTTAGACATTGGGAGTTGTTGTAAGGACGTCTTTAATTTCTACGATTCGCCCAGCTAATTGCTTATCATCTCTGCACTCTTTTGTATGGATCTGTTCGTCAGTTCAAATGATTTAAAATGGTGCTTGATAACTGAACAAGAGATATCCAAATGTGATGCATTGTTATACCACTGAGTGAACATATGCCAGGGCTCAGTGTTTTTTGAGCGTGAGGATTTTGCCAATTAATCAGACGATCACTTTCCTTTTGTTTGTTTTGCACACCAGATTCCAAATTTCACATTCAAAATTTCAGTCGAAAGCTCCGTATGGAGAAGGATCAGGAATAACATGAGGAAAATTAATTGGCGACAACTTGCACAGGGGTGAACCTGGGCCGTACAGCCTGATGCGGATACAATTTTGAGGCCCCTCCTTGAGGAAAATAATGCAAAATTAGACCTGGGTCTAGGAAGAGAGGGCTCAGAAAGTCTCCATCCTCATGAAAAATCTGCTTTTGGTTTTTTTCCCCATTATTTAAAGTTGGAACAAAGGAAAAAAGTTATTCTTGTTTAGATTTTTCCATTTCTATCATTACTATATTTACTACATTTATATTGTTTCTTCAGGAACCTCTAGGGACAGATCTTGGTTTTTTTATGCCTATGGGAGTGAGCTTTCCCTGTTTGCTTCTCTACAATTGCTAGAAGAGAAGTACTGATCTATAGACTAGTATTATGGAAAAGAAAGGAACAGTAGAGTCTCTGATTTCCTCCCATCTGAAATGACATAAAATAATGCACACTCCACCATCGTTGCCAAACTCAGCCTAGCTCATGTGCCAGGTCCTGGGGAAGAGCCCACAAGTGACCAAACTGAGCTTTGTTTAGTCCTCCTAATGGCCTCCTGAGACGGGAATTATTACTCCCATTTGGTAGCTGAAAACATTTTCCCTGAGTTCATCCAGAGAGTAGTGCTTGAGCCAGAATTTAAATTAGGGTTTTGTGCTTCTGAGACCCGCATGCTAACCGTTGCACTCCCCACTGTACTAGCCAACTGGAACAACTTATGTTGTAAGACAGGACAGACACATGACTGCTATCTCAAGTTCAGAGATCTGGTGTCAGCTTTTCATGCCTCTAATAAAAGAAATGAAATATAGAATAGTTGAATTTCAAAGCAGAGACTGGAGAGCAACAGGGCAGAAGAATAAGCCCAATGCCACCGCATGACTTAGGCTCTCACTTCTACCAAAATCAGTCCTTCACACTTAGCTCCTGGAACTCTCCAAAATGTCAAAAAGGAAACCAAGAAAATGGGACATTTCATGAGTAGGAAAATGCATCTCATTGATGTACATTTGTATATTTTTTACATTAATATTCATACTTCAGTCACTAAATTAATGAAATTTCTTAGTTTCTTTTCCTAATCAAATGACTTTTTTCTCTCTTTTTTATTATTTTATTTTATTTTTTATTTATTTGAAAGACAGAGATCACAAGTAGGCAGAGAGGCAGGCAGAGAGAGAGGAGGAAGCAGGCTCCCCATTGAGCAGAGAACCTGATGCGGGGCTCAATCCCAGGATCCTGAGATCATCATGACCTGAGCTAAAGGCAGAGGCTTTAAAAACTCAACTGAGCACCCAGGCGCCCTGATTTTTTTCTCTTATCTCAGACAACTAAACTCTCCAGGATAGCTTAGCAGCATATGCATTTTTTCTTTAAACACCTAATTTTACTCCATTTTGGAGAGTTTCTGTGAAATTCATATTGGAAAGGCTTCTCTCTCCTCTTTCGTTCTCTTTCAAGAACTGACACATATCAACCAATCAATCAATCAATCTCAAGACTTCATTAATAAAATAACATACCTAGGGTCAGATTTTTTTTCTGTCAAAAATCATATGGAAAACTTATGTATTCTTTCTGTAAACTCCAAATGAGCATTAGTCAGCCCGTCTTGATTTGGTATTGATCCCCAGGACTGTGACTGCCAAAGCTGAAACAAATTTCAAAATCAGTGAAAAAGGGATAATCATTGATAGATTTAAAGAAGAAGAAGGAGGGGGAGGGGGAGGAGGGGGGAGGAGGAGGAGGAGGAGGAGGAGAAGGGAAGTAGTTAATCTTTTGAAGGCAACAGCTGAGGGCATTTGGTGCAATCAGGCAATCTTCAAATGGCCAGGGACCTCGATACTCATTAGGTCTTCCTTTGCGGCATGAAAGGCCTCTGCCTTCCTCTAGTGATACTGTCCATGGACCCGTTCTCTGCAGTACACAAAACAGATATGTTTTCCTCGTAGGTCTGGCAAACAAGTCTTGTCTTTCATTATAAAAACAAGTCAATACTGAGACAAGTGGAGTCCACTTCCACTTGTGTTTGAATTCCTGGGTTGCGGCTGAGCCTGTCAGGAAGGGAGCATGGAATCACTATTGGCTGCTAGTTCAGACTTGATTCTTTGGAGTTAAGGCTTTGAATAACCCAAAATGGGGCAAACAAAAGTCCTTCAGGTTTTGGTGAATGGTTTTATAATTCTAGGAGAATGGGGTGGAAGGCAGATATTTAGTTGCCAATTAAAAATATAAATTGTTGGGGTGCCTGGGTGGCTCAGTGGGTTAAGCCTCTGCCTTTGGCTCAGGTCATAGTCTCAGGGTCCTGGATCAAGCCCCACATCAGGCTCTTTGCTCGGCAGGGGGCCTGTTTCCTCCTCCCTCTCTGCCTGCCTCTCTGCCTTCTTGTGATGTCTCTCTCTCTCTGTGTCAAATAAATAAATAAATTCTTTAAAAAAATATATAAATTGTAGTGTTAGAAATACATGTCATATTTATTCTCTCTCCCACTCTCTCCTTGTAGGTGGATTCCAGCTGCATGTTTCTTGGGAGTAGAGAACAAAATCCTTTCGGATTGCAACTTCGAGCCACATTTATGATGGGCAGAACTTAAGTTTCTTGAAGTTTCATATCCCTCCATATGCCTCTTGGAGAACACCTTAACTAAACTATTCTTGGGAAACTGGACGAGATGCTCCCCCATCCAATGTGTGGCCGAGATGCCTTGTAGACCTGTGAAGAACTCTTTGGAGAGGGATGGGACGCGTGTTTTGTCCCAGGATAGAAATCTCTAGAGGGTCCATCTCACAGTTTTCTCTCAGGTTTATGAAGGCCTGTTGCAGTTGCCATGGTAAGAGGGCCCAACTATTCAGTACTCATTCACTGCAGCTAATAGCAAAAGAACTCCTTAATACTGTCTTATCTTTCATTACAACCATTATGTCAATGCAGTGGTAGAGAATAACATAAACAGATGAAATTTACACTCAATTTAGTAGAAACCACAGACTTCTATGAGCCTATAGTTTCTCCCTAACCAAATCCGTCATTATTCAACAAATATTTGTTCAATGTGCCAACATGAAGAAAACTCACTTCAAGTTTGGCTGAAATTTTGCCCCAGTGACCAACCAGCCTCATCATTAGTAACGATGAGCATGATAGATGCTAAACACTGAGTACAAGAAGCAGATGTTGGGAGCAGAGAGGACCGACGCTTACAAATAAACAGTGACTAATTAGCCCTGAGTGACTTAGAGTAGACCACCTGGCTATTTTCAAGGTTATGAGATGGAGGCAGCAGGGGAAGGAAAAGCACGGTTTCAACAGTCTCAGAGCTAAGCACAGGATTTTGTTGAGGGAGTTTGTCTTACGGTTGACAAACTAGGCTTGGAAATTATGCAGAGACACCAGGAGCTGGCGCTCAAATGAGAGAAGAGTGCCATGAAGCTGTGCGTGTGACTGTCTTGGCTTGTTTGCTGCACATGTAAATAATTACAGGTAATTAATTACCAATCAGTACTTATTACCAATTAACGGGTAACAATTACCAATCGGTCTACAACAGAAATTTGTCTTTGGAGTCTCAGACTACAGTGGAAAGAGGGAGCCTTGATGACTGCTTCGTAGAGCTACTGCCTCCCTTCCCGCTCGAGGTTTATAGAAATAGAAACTGGGATTCAGGAAGTATTTGCCTAAAGTCACTCAGAATCCAAGTCCGTTTAATTCTTCTTTTAGCATCTGATAATACAGACATACTCAAACTTGACACAGATGAAAACGGGAAATGTCTACGTTCAAAGCCTCAGACACAAAGCCTGTAAATATTTGCAGAAGTACACCTACCCTGGTTTTTCCCAGGGTTGTGTTTGGTGATCTTTTTGATGGATTATATCCTCATTTACAATTATATGAGGCAAATGGGATAAAGAAATAGCGAAAATATGCAGGGGATAGTTCTTTGGAACTCTTCTAAAATTTCAAACTCGGACTCTGACACTAGAAACATAATGAGAAATGCTGTGACTTTCCAAAAAGGAGCCTTAAAAAAAATTTTTTTTGTAGTCATCACAATGAAAACGATAGAACTGATCCTGTAGGAGCTTTTAAAAATGCAGTCCATTAAAAACATACTGCTGGTAAGTAGGCAAACTAGATATCATTACTGATGTGGGTTGTTCAGGGCAGTCTGGTTGTAGTTAGGTTATCTTGTAGGGAAGCACTGTCTATAATATCAGCCCCAGACAGAGAGACAAACTGTGGATGCTTATAATGCATTCCTTATTGTAATATCTAGCTCACTCATCTTACATAATTTTACTTAAAAAAAAAAAAAAGAAAAAGAAAAAGAAAGCCTGCCATCCTATCCCCAAATGATGCGATCAGTTTTACTTTCAGATATTTTTTAAAGACCATGCTAACACAACACAATTCTTATTGGATGTAAATACATTGATTTAAGTTCCTTGGTTTATAAGCAGCTAGATGGGCAGATTCATTCAGAAAATATAGAATGGTGAAGTCATAGATCAAGGGAAACCTTGGATGAAGTTTAGTACTTACCACCAAGTAATAACTTCCAAAGTAAAATGAACATCACCTGATTTTCTGGTAGTTTTATTTAATAAGTTGTTGACCAAGAATATTTAGTTAAGCATGGCTTAATAAAGATAAGCTGATTCAGAATGTGTTTCCAAATGCTTCTTTTGTTTGTTTGCTTTAAAGATTTATTTATTTGAAGGGGGAGGGGCAAAAGGAGAGGAAAGAGAAAATCTTCAAGCAGGCTCCCTGCTGAGCTCAGAGCCTCGATGAGATCATGACCTGAGGTGAAACCAAGAGTCAGACCCTTAACCGACTGAGTCTCCCAGGTTCTCCTCAAATGCTTCTTTCTTGTGTGTTGCCTCTAGTTACTTAGAGGTAGCAAATAAGAGTGAAGGAATAACCTGACAGCTGCAGCGAATCAGAATACTTTCTGATTTGGAAAATTTCCCTTTGAAATTTAAATAAAATACATTTCATTGTGCGTCAGCAAACTTACCATCCTGGGAGGTGCACACACATATCATGCCATGCTTTAGCATGTGGGTCAATGACAATTGTGTTTCCACAAGCCAAGTCTTATAGTTATTTTTAATTTCTACGTGTAGTTGGAGAGTGTTTTTCTCTTTCAAAATCCTTTTTCCTCTAAATACTCATGTACACTTGTTCTTACAGCAAGGAAAAATGCAGCAGAAAAAAGGGTTACATCAAATAAAATGGTGAGATCCACTTCAGTTTACGAAGTATACAGTAGGTAACAACTATGTCCGAAATCTTGTGCTACACTTTCCAATGTATCAGGAATTTGGGTTCTAGTTGTTTTCGTGGACTTTGTTTATACAGTTCTTAGGATCCTGATCTTGGAAATGTCCAGATTCTAGTCCAGCTTTCTCTCTTTAAATCCATCAGGAAACAGTAACCCCGAGAAAGGTGCTTGGTCTATTCCAAGGATTTTGGAAAGTCTGCAAGGAGTCAAGGTGGCATCAACAGTCTGCTTCCCCATCAGACAGGAGTGGCTGGGGGCTTTGCTGACTCACATCACATTGAACTTGAATCTTTGTTTAACTGGGAAATAACAAAGTATGAAACAATAAGTTTACACGAAAAATATTAAGACAAACGTTTTAAACCACTGCTTTTTCACTGTCTAAATTATATCCATATATATGCTGGCTACATCAGATTAATTGTTCCAAACATTCTCTGGGAGGGAATAACGTAGGAAACATGGAACCACGAGTAACCCAAGATTAACGCGTCATGGGGCTAGGGGAGGTGGGATTGATATGAATGTAAAAGAAGAGAAGAGAGAGGAATTTGACACTGATGGAACAGGAGAGAAAAAGCTGGCTCTACATTAAGTGTTTGGGGCCAAGGTTGCTTTTGAATCTCCTAACTAGTTTTCTTTCTTTCTGTTTTACACTCTCTGTGTTATCCTGGGCTCTCAAGCTATCCCTTTTTAAGACTATTTTTTAATTGTGTATTATTTGCAGTCTTGACGACCTCCAATGAGTAAAGGGCACACACTTTTTCTATAACACCCCACATGAGTCTTCACCTCCACACTTCTGCAAACTCACCTCTTCCCTGTTCCCTTCGTTGGCCCATGTGTAGGCTTCCCCAAGGCCACCTACTTTAAACAAATGCATAAGCAAGGAACTGGATCCAGAACCAAGTTGAATCACTCTCCACTGGTCCCTCACCATCATCCCTCTGCTCACCCTTTTTCCCTCCACCCTCTCTACCTTGGCAGTTTTCCGAATGAATCCCTGCGCTGAAATCCCCAGTTATACCCTCGTGTCCTTTCCACTGATAGTTAGTGCCCAAGAGTTCAGTCCCCAAATCTCTTACAGTCAAGTTTGGTCTTCTTGTGTTTAGCTCTTTATGGAATCGTATTATAGATAGGTTGTCAACATATGTGGAGATACATTGTATTTGTTAGGAATCTCCTTTAGATGGCAAGCCTGGATATGTATGACAATTTGTAGGTGCATTAGCTTAGGGGGACAATCCAGTTCTGCTTCTTAAAAAATACTACACACACACCTGAATCAACATAACCAATCCCTGGCAAATAGGGTGTTGCTCTAAGGGAGGTGATTCACTGTCTATTAACCACTTACTCACTCCTCCTTCTCAAATAAGGATCGCATCTACACTTAGCTCGGAACCACTAAGAATGGGGAAAAAGAAAGAAAGATGTTAAAGGAATGAGAGCAATCATCCTTAAAGCATAGATTCTTTAATGCTAGAACAAAATAGGAAGTCAGAAGACATAATTTTTCGTAAGAGAATAAAACAGAAACGCTAAGACAAAACACTTTCTTTTTTCTTTCTTTTTTTCTAAAGGAGGGCACTATCATACACCCAGTAGAACAACTAAAAACAAACAAACAAAAATACTGAAAATATCAGATGCTGATGAAGATGAGGAACAATAGGAACTCTCATTCATTGCTGGTAGAAATGCAAAAATGGTACCCTACAGCCACTTCAGAAGGCAGTTTGTAATTTCCAATAAAGTTAAAGATACTCTTAACTTATCAATTGGCATCCAATTCTTAGCTATTTACCTAAGTGAAGTTAAAACTTATGTTCACACAAAAACCTGCACATGAATATTTACAGCACTCCATTCAGCATCACCAAAAGCTGGAAAAACCCCAGTGTCTTTCAGTGCATGAATAACAATCCATGGTACATCAATATAATGGAAAATTCATTGACAATAACAAAGAAAAGAGCCATTGACACTCAGGACAGCTTGGCTGGATCTTGATAGTATTATCCTACATAAAAGAAGGCAGTTTCAAAAGATTACATACAATATGATTTTTTTTTACACGATTTTAGATAAAAAGTCTCGAAAAGACAAAACTGTAGTGACACATACAGATCAGAGGTTGCCAGGGGAACAGAAGTGGAGAAAGGAGTGGCCATCCAGGGATATCATGGGGAAATGTGTGGGCTTGCTGGTAAGGTCTGTTGCTGTCTTTTACATCAATCTATAGATGTGCTAAAATTCACAGAACTCTACATCTGAAAGAGACAATTTTACTGTATGGTAATTAAAAACTCAATTTTTAAAAAATGGTAAGAAGATGGGCAGGAAAGAATATCAAATAGGAACCACTCTTGGTTTAAGTCTTAAGTGTCATTTTTACTAAAGAAACCAGTGCAAAAAAATTTCTTTATAGCTACACAAAGAAGCCACAGAAACGACTGAATACCTAGATAAGCTACCAGGAATTTGTCATTTTATTTTTCAAGTTTGAATAAAACAAGTTTTCTGATCTGTAGAACAGAGAATGACATGAGAGATTGGTGTTTATATTATGGTAGAAACCACAAGGAAGCCACATTTCCCCCCTTACATATTCATTGCTTGAAAAAGAGGTTTTTCTAAAATGTGGGCCTATAAAAAATATTTCCTGAGGAAAGTTGAAAGTTTAAATCAACATATTATCTTTGGAAATGACATTTGTTAGTGAAAAACCATCAGCCGCCTTCAATAGGCAAGTTTGTGTCCCTACCTTTTATAGCGTTGAGCGTGGTTGCCATGGCTAGACATCAGAGCGAAGGGAAGCAGATTCCTTTTATTTTGTTTCTCTCTTTGGCTTTAGCTGTTCATGCCTATCATTCCCGAGAATTTATGGGCTTAATCAGCAATCAAGAGACAGCTTTGTTGCTTACATGGTGAGATAGGACTTTCTGAAACCATGCATTTCAAATATTCATCAATCTACATAATAAGGTAATTCCTTTAACATTTTGGTATGACATCATCCTTTTCACTGTGGGTATGGATGTGCTTTTATAATTAGGCTACAGATTTACCTGATCTTTATTTTAAATTCTTCATACCTAGAGTTTGCCCTTTGTGATTTTTTTTTCTTAACATGGATGAATATCTGTTTACTAAAATAGTTTCATTTGTTGTTGTTTAGAATCTAATGTTCTTGGGATGCTTGGGTGGCTCAGTGGGTTAAGCCTCTGGCTTCTGCTCAGGTCATGATGGGATTGAGCCCCGCATAGGGCTCTCTGCTCAGCAGGGAGCCTCCTTCCCCCTCTCTCTCTGCCTGCCTCTCTGCCCAATTGTAACCTCTGTCAAATAAATAAATAAATAACATCTTAAAAAAAAAAAACAAAGACTATAATGCTCTTGTATAGAGCTAGGCACTTCAGTTCTAATGACTCCGCTCTCATTTTCTGAAATCTGTTGTTTCTTCTCTACTTGTGGGTAACCACCAAAAATGGGTCATTGTTAGGAACACAACAACATCACAAAACTAAGCTATCTGTGACAGCAATCTAAGGACCCAGACTAAAAGTCAACAAACTGCGATCCTGGGCTGGTTGCCTGTTTTTGTAAATAAAGTTTAATAGTCACACCTATTTGTTTATATAATATCTTTGTATATTTCATGGTACTGTGGCAGAGGTGAGCAATGTCACAGAGACCAGGTAGCACACAAAACCAAAAATATTTACTAATTTTTTTTTAACAGAAAAATGTGTGTTGAAGCCCAGACAGATCATTTAGCTCATCTAAATTCTTCATTCATGTTATGACAAATTTGATTTAAACATTTAAAAAGCTCAAGTCATGGTTAAATTAAACCTTAGTTTATTGCTTCTAAAAACACCTCGGGAGGGCATTAAATGGAATTTAAAATTAAGCAATGGGCACATTCACTGAGATAGTGCTTATCAAAGCCTGAATGTGCAAAAGGGCTGGATCACCACAGTGAAATCCACATGTAGTATTCACAAAACCATCAGAGCTCCCCATTGAACACCCAGCCTTGCTAAAAGGATAGGGAAAGCATAACCAGAAGAATGGGCATTGAGCATTGAACGTGCGAGGTAACACTTCATCTGGAAGATACACATTTTTTTTTTTTTTTTTTGCTCTAAATCCTAGCTTATCTTTAAAGGAAAAACACAGCCTTCTATCTTTGAGGCATAAATTGGAGACTATTAACCGAAGGAATTTGGGGCATTCAAAGTCGCCACTCAGAGGACTTAAGTCTTCAGGATTTCCTTTGTTGAGTGGATTTGTATAATAGCCAAGAGGAAAAAACAATACGAATGGAACCAGCTGACCCACCCTTCTCTATTTGGGATTATGAATGCATTACATTGACTTTAATATCCCATTTTCATTGGCTGGAAGACCTCACCTGATGAGTGTCAGGAGATACAGTGCATTCAAATATCCCACTCCCCTGACATTTCTGAGGTTTCCCAAGTTTGTCTCTAGAGTGTGTACATCAGTCCTGGGTATTGCTGCCCCACCAACCTGCAATACTCAGCACAGATTCCCTGCAACCAAACCTGGACAATGCTGCGAAATTTGTCCCGTTTACCTTCTGTCGTTTTGTTGCTGCTGCCATTGCTATAGGGAATGTTCGGGAGACCCACCTGTGCTGTTTATGGGAGGGTAGCTGCCAGGGCTTCCTCCTCCACCCTATGAGGTACCTGCTGCCAGGGTGGCTGGGCCAGGCTGTGCTCTCGGACCACCTGCACGCTGTACCGGGAGCATTTCTTCCATAACCCTCAGGCCTTCATGTTGTCTCTGGTGGGTGCATTCTATTGGAAAATGTAAATTTATACTCATAAATATGATAATATATATTACAAATATTAAAATGTATAGACTCATCCCATGTATCAGTCGCCTGCCAAAGTAGTTCTGCTGTAGTATCTCATTCTTAATTGGCTTTTGATGCCTTTTCTTTCCCTTGCAGCAGCATCTCACCCTCTTTCTCTTTTTCTTCTTTTTCTCCAGCTCTTTCTGTCTGCCTCTCCTTCTTTTTTTTCATTTGTCACTCTTGTATAGCTTTGTTCCTGAAACTAGGTCATGAGACTGTCAAGATGTCAGCTTCAAATTTAGTTCTCAATTCCCTGTCTTTAAACCACTTTATACTTAGGGAATGATTGGTTCTTCTTTGTGGTTGGATGGAACAATTTGAATACCCTTTGCACAGGACTTGTTCCTTGTACCTACTTGCTTACATGGCTTCTTATCAGTCATTACTCATTGGTATTTACACATAACAAGGATCTGAGTTGGCCTGAAAACTTTCACGTTTTGATAATGTGTTTGTTTTTTGTTTTTTGGCTTTTTTGTTTTGTTTTATTTTTTATTTTTTTAAAGATGGGGAGAAAAGCACCTTATAAAAAGAACATGAACTTAATTTTTGTCACCACATTTATGAAACAGTTCCACCAACCAAATAGAGCCTACTTCTTACAAATGCAATTATGGTTATACCTCATTGAGGGGAAAGATTTTTAAATATTAAAAATAAAATGAGCCACAAAAACTCAAACATTCTCCCCTAGGAACAAATAGTAAAATCTGGTGTTCATTAAAATACTTGAATGCTAATGGAAGAGAAAAATGTAAGCCCTGTGTCTCTATTTCTTTGGACCAAGACAGTGTGGTTTCTCAGTTTTCTCAAGGACTGGCCAATTTAGGATCTGGTGAGACTCTTTGGAGACAGGAAATGTGAGGTTGGATGTAGAATAAAAATGGGTGAAATGGTTTGGGGCTTTCTTGCAATGTACGTACGTATCCTTGACCTTCCCCATGGCAGGTACTATCAGGCACAAGGAGTTCAAACGTCTTGCTGATTCCTCTCTGTTGCTAGAGATCTCACCACTACCAAAGTGAGGGAAAAGAACCATAAGAAAACAAGACAAAACAAGACAAGACCAAATGTGGAGATTTTAGAGGATCTATGGATTTTAAAATGTAGGCAAGGAAAACATTATAAAAATCAAGAGCATCATAAAGGAAGTGATGCCTCTTCTTCCCACTGTAACCCCCCACCCCAACACACACCTTTTCTGGTACACTTTCCTTCTCATTCTCACTTCCAACTAAACCCTCATCCTGAGCAGGATAGTCCAGACATATTTGCATTTTATTTTTCCCCCCACTTCAGTTGGTTATACTGGTTAACCTACCACCAATGACAGTTGTTTTTGCTACAGAGATCCCCCCTCTTTTATGTCTTAATTTTATTTTGGATGCAAATGACTCCTGGAAGATCAGAAGTATGTCAACTATTACTTCTTCAGAATAAATGGAATCAGATTGTCTTCCCCGTAGTTCCTAGGTAAGACCAGCTGTGCTAAAGAAATGACACAACAGCTGGGTAGGGAGGGGATTGTTGGAGAGAACTCTGGGGGGAGGGAAGTTTGGGGGGGGTGTCTAAGT
Organism: Mustela nivalis; assembly: GCF_964662115.1. Classification (NCBI taxonomy): domain Eukaryota; kingdom Metazoa; phylum Chordata; class Mammalia; order Carnivora; family Mustelidae; genus Mustela; species Mustela nivalis. The sequence continues at coordinate 83,644,077 of NC_139030.1, forward strand.
AGGTAACAGAGTCTGAGGCTTAGGGCGGCTTGCTGGTTTTGGGTATCTAGAGGTGTGTAGAATGAAAACCAGGAAAAAAAAAAGACAGGTGCAAAGCTGTCAAGGTCAGCCTTGGATGGATTATTTGACATGTTTGCCCCTGGCCATGAAAGGGAGGAAAATTCCCAGCCTGATGGCCTGAAGGGAAAAATCTGGAAGAATTTTATCAAAGGCAGTCAACATCCAAATTTCTGACTTGCTATTTAGGTGGGAGACAATGATAACTTCATTATGTGTTTGTTAAAAACTTATTGCTAGTTTTCTACCCCTTTAAACTGAAGTATGTGTGTGCCATATTATGCACTAAATATATGATAGGCATCATTATTAATAATAAATTTTAAAAATCAGAAATAATCTCTTGTTAATATGTACAAAATTTAATGAACTTTTTTGAGTAGGTAGCATATGAAGAGAGTAGACAAGCTCAAGAATTAATTGAGGGATAAGATATACATAAGTAAAATGATTACTCACTTATTATAGAAATAGTGATAGACAGAAATATAGCTGCTAATAATAAAATTTTTCCAAAAAAAGGAATCATCTTAAAATGATATGTTCCATTCTCTCTCTCTCTTCTTATTTTATTAAATACATAAGGGAGATGGTTCAATGTCGGTAAATAGACACACATTATTTTAATTTTTTTTCAAGGCTATTTATTTGGAAGAGAGTGCAGAGGAGTGAGAGGTAGGGAAGGGGCAGAGAATCCTCAGACTCCGTGCTGAGTGCAAAGCCTGATATGGTTCTTGATCCCAGGACACTGAGCTCATGACCTGAGTGGAAATCAAGAGTCAGCTACCTAAATGACTGAAACACCCAGGTGCCAGACATGCATTATTTTTCATGGCTGAAATCATTTTATAAAGTCATATATTCAGCAGATCAATACAAATACATTCTTAGGTTATTTCTATGTTTTTAAAAAATAGTTACAATAATGCTATAATAAACCTCTATGTTTCTATATTTTTGTTCTAAAACCTTGGTAGTGGGCAAGAACTTTCTAAACATTATGCCACAAGCAAAATCATGAAGGAAAAGTCTAAATTCCTTTACCAAAACAAAACAAACCAACAAAAACAAAATATTACTAGTGAAAAAAAGAATGGAAAAAAACTCTATTCTATACAGAATTTTGAAAGATAAATGACAAGCTAGAACTATTGCAACATAGAAGTTAAAAGTTTATGTTCTCAATCTATAAAGAACACTCACGAATGAATCCCAAATAGGACTACCTTAACTGAAGTATAGGGAAGGGCTTTACACAGGTAGGTAATAAAAAATGAAGTGGCTTATAGTGAGATGCCTTCTTTTTGCCAAAGAAAAAAATAACTGTTATTTTTTTTTTTTAAATAATTCTTAGGGTCAGTGAGGGGAAATGACTGTGTTTAGCACACTTTACCCTTTTCTTTTTCTATAGGTTGTCCAAATGATTTCATCTATCCCTGTCTTTAAATATCTCATATATTCTGGGATACCTGGGGGGCTCTGTCAGTTAAGTGTCTGCCTTCAGCTCAAGTCATGATCCCAGGGTCCTGGCTTTGAGTCTCACATGGGGCTTGTTGCTCAGTAGGGAGCCTGCTTTCTCCCTCTGCCTGGTGCTCCCCTGCTTGTGCGACCCCTCTCTCTCTCTCTCTCTGATAAATCAATCAATCAATCAATCTTAAAAAATATATATCACATATATTCCAACTACTTCCAATTATGTATATCTTTTCTTGGGCTTTAGATACATACACACATCTGTCCACTTGAGCTATCCACTTCATTATCTGACAAATATCTCAAAATTTACGTATCCACACAGCACTTTTAATTGTCTTTTCATGCCTGGTTGTCTCTCAGTCTTTGTTCAGCCAGGGCTCCACATCTCAGGGCAGAATTGTTCTTCCTCTCTCTTCTTCCTCTCCACACTCAGTTTCACCTCAGCACTGTTTCCAAGTACATTCTCAGTCCAGCCATTCCTTTCCAGTCCCATCAAGATGGCTGAAGTCCAAATCACCATCCACTCCTTCCTGAATTACAGCAAGAGCTTCCTAATTGCTCCTTTCAACTCTTTCTCCCCCTCCCCACTGATTTTCCACTTTTTAATTGTAAATAGGTCATGCTTCTTCCAAGCCTGAAACTCTTTAATGGATTTTCATTACTTTTCTATTAAATTCAAACAAATGATACCCAGAAGAGCATACAGCAGGCACACTATGTATGTTTTTATGTATATGTATATACGTGTGTATATACATATATGTGTGCGTATACTATATATATATATAAAATGTATTTTTTATGTATATATATGTGTGTGTGTATATATATGTATATATATATGTATGTATAAATTTATCAAAGCTGTCCATGGTGTGACCACCACCCACTGCTAGAGACTTACTTTGGGGCGATATTTTGCCTTCTGTCTCTCTCATCTTCCACCTTCCCTCAGGGTCTTCAAATGTGCCAATTTCTTGCCTGGTCAGTAACTTGGCACATAAAGATCCCCTTTTTCTCAAATGCCCTTGCCCCACTCTCAGAGGTCTTTCTCTTCCTTGTCATTCAGCACACAAGATATAGGTACTACTTCCTTGTGAATCCTTCCCTGAATACCTTGCTAAAATATATTCACCCTATGATTCTCTCCCATGCTACCCTGCATTTTTTCCCTACAAATAATTTCTCAGTGTTTGTATTTTTATATCTAATTGTGAAATAATTTGATCATGAGGTGTTTGGGCAGTGATCACAACTATATTTGGTTCATGACTGTATTTTTAATTCTCCCATAAAAGTACAAATTATAAGATAAGATAAGAAAGATAAGAAAGAAAGAGGGACAGACTTCCAGGGAAGATGGTGGAGGAAGAGGACCCTAAATGAACCTTGTCTTGTTGATACAACTAGGTAACATTCAAATCAGTGTAAATAACCCAAAAAATGTCTGGTGGAACAGACTTTCCACAACTAAATGTAGAGAAGAGACTACATTGAAGAGGGTAGGAAGGTCAGAGACATAGTAGGAAATAAACCCCTGTGGGTCCAGCTGTCAGAGGGAGGGACCCACAGGAGAAGGAGGGAAAGAAACAGACTATCACACCAGGGAACTTGCCCAGGGTAGACAAATCCCCATTGTATCTGGGCTCTGAAAGTTTTGTGAGTTTTTACAACCAGTAAGAATTAATGTCTAGAACTTAAAAATCACCTGGTTTGGCTCTAGGAAAGCTAGAAGAAGGAAGCTGAGTCCCCACCCTTTAAGAGACAGCACAACAAACAGCTCCTCAGAAATACAGCATAACAGCAGCAGTTTGAAAAACACCTGGGGCATAAGGGAGGGTGATTTATTTACTAATCTCAGAGTGTGTGCTGGAGGGGTAGGGATCCTTGGGAGACTGATCCAGGAACAAAGAAGTTGGTGGGCACCATTTGCCTCCTCCACCCCCAGCTTAAATGCACAGAGCCAGGGCAGTGCCATAACGCCCTACCTAACTTCCTAACAGTGTGCTCCACCCTTGCAATTCCTATTCAGGCACACCCCCTCCAACCAGGCCTCTCTACCAGATCACCTCCCACACCAAATTCTCATAAGCCGTGTTAACACTGCATGCCCCACCTCTGTGATCCCCACTTCTGTGGATCCCTCCCACCCATTCCAGCCTGTCTCAGTCCCAGCAGTTACAGGTCCCCTTCTGCAGTGAACCAGCATAAAACATGCTGGCATCACACACCCACCCCCATGTTCTCCTGAAGACCTCTCCTCTGTAATACACTGTTGGCTAGACCCATGAAGAGTAGTGCCACAAACCTGGTAGTATATAAACAGTTTCAACAAGAGCAGCACTGTTCCAAAGTGACCCCTGCCTCAGGGAGCAGGGGAAGATAAGCACATGCACCAGTCTGACTATAAACCAACAGTAGACTGGAGGCAAACAGCTGCTTTTACTGCAGACCCTCTCCCTAACCCCCACCTCCCAATCAACAAAACCTTCTCAGGGAATTGTCCTGCAGTTTGGTGTTACTGTATCTCTGGCAAATGCCTGATCTGGCTCAACTCAAGGGCAAGCAGCCCCAGACTGGACCACTCACAGCACAGGGACCAAACTTTGCCCACAACAGGCAAAGAGAGACATTGCAGATGACTGACTGGATTTACAGAAAAAGCAGCTCAGCTATAACAGCAGGCCACATGCAATACATATAGAATATACCCTTGAAGCGCCAGATTCCAGTGAACAGGAGGCACTGCACTTGAAGGCACTACAGGACCTCTATTCCATAAGTCCACCACTTCTAAGAGCAGAAGATATAGCTGACTTTTAAGAACAGAGAGTTAGACAAAATGAAATAGAGGAATATGTCCCAAATGAAAGAATAAGACGAAATCATAGTAAGATATCTAAGTGAAATGGAGAGATGTAATATGTCTAATAGAGAATTTAAAGTAATGGTTGCCAATATACTCACAAGACTTGAGAAAAAAGTGGATGACTGCAGTAAGACCATTAACAAAGAGATTGAAAAAAAAAAAAACCAGTTCGAGTTGAAGAACTTAATATATGAAATTAGGAATACACTAGATGGAATGAATAGTAGACTAGAGGAAGCAGAAGAACAGATCAGCAACCTGGAGGACAGAGTCATGGAAAGCAGTCACTTGAAACAGATGAGAGAAAAAAAGTATAAAATGAAAAATAGACTCAGGGAACTCAGTGACACCATCAAACATAATAACATTTGCATTATAGGGGTCCCAGAAAGAGAAGAGAGAAAAGGGAACAGAAAATTTATTTGAAGAAATAATAGCTGAAAACTTCCCAAATCTGGGGAAGAAAACAAGAAATCCAATTCAAGGAGGAACAAGGAAACCCAAGCAAAGTTAAACCACAGAGGGCCACACCAAGACACATAGTAATTAAAATGGCAAAAAGTGGTGATAAAGAGAGAATTTCAAGAGCAACAGGAGAAACAGTTACATATAAGGAAACCCCCAGGCAATCAGCTGTTTTCTCAGCAGAAACATTGCAGAACAGAAGACAGTGGTATGATGTATTCAAAGTGTGAAGGAAAAAATCTTTCAGCAAAGAATATTCAGCAAGGCTGTCACTCAGAATAGAATGAGAGATAAAGAGCTTCCCATACAAACAAAAGTTAAAGGAATTCATGACCACTAAGTCAGCCTTACAAGGAATGTTAAAGAGGACTCTTAATGAAACAGAAAGCTCATAAGTAGAAGTAAGAAAAGTAAGAACTACAAAAGTGGTAAGAATAAGTTTACCTTTAAAAATCAGTCAAGGTACTCACAAAATAAAAGGATGTAAAATATGACATCATATATCTAAAATGTGGCAGGGCAGAAGAATAAAGAATGGGGTTCAAGTTTAAGCAACCATGAAATTAATATACACTGCTATATATAGAAGATGTCACATACAAACTGAATGGTAACCACAAATCAAAAACCAGTAATAGAGAAGCAAAAAATAAAGAGTAAGCAATCCAAATATATCATTATCCCCACCCCCAACAATCTTTGAAAGAGAGCAACAGAAGAAAGGATCAGAGGAAAACTACAAAAACAACAACAGAAGAAGTAACAAAAGGGTCATAAATACATGTCTATCAATAATTATTTTGAATATTCCTTGAATATTTGAATATTGAATAATTTACTTTAAATGTAAATAGACTAAACATTCTAATCAAAAGAAATAGGATGACAGAGTGAATAATTAAAAAAAAAAAAGACCCATCTATTTGCTACCTAGAAGAGACTCATTTTTGATCTAAAGACATCTGTAGATTGAACATGAGGGAATGGAGAAACACTTTTTTATCATACAAATAGATGTCAAAAGACAGCTGAGGCAGCAATACTTATATTCAACAAAATAGATTTAAGAAAAAAAAAAGAGAGAGAGAGAGAGAAGACTGCAGCAAGAGACAAAGATGGTCACTATATAATAATAAAAGGGAACAATCCAACAAGAAGATGTAAGAATTGTAAATATGCACCCAGTGTGGGAGCACCCAAATACATAAAGCAGCACATAACATAAAGGAAGTAGTCAATAGTAATACAGTAATAGTAGGGGATAATAACACCCCCTTACAACAATGGATAGATCATCCAAGCAGAAAATCAACTAGGAAACTGGTTTTGAATGACACATTACATCAGATGGATCTAACAGATATACTTAGAACATTCCATCCTAAAACATCAGAATACATATTCTTTTCAAGTGCACATGGAACATTCTCTGGAATAAATCATATATAGGCCACAAAACAAGTCTTAATAAATTCAAAAAGGTTAAAGTCATACCATATATGTTTTCTGGCCATAGTACTATGAAACTAGAAATCAAACACAAGAAAAAATCTGAAAAGAGTACACATACATGGAGGTTAAATGACATGCTACTGAGCAATGAATAAGTCAACCAAGAAATCAAAGAGGAAATTAAAAAAAAAATTCTTGGAGACAAATGAAAATGATAACACCATGGTCCAAAATCTCTGGGATGCATCAAAATTAATTATAAGAGGGAGGTTTGTAACAATATGGGCCTACCTCAAGATCCAAGAAAAATCTCAGATAAGTAACCTAACCTTATACCTAATGGAGCTAGGAAAGGAAGAACAAACCAACCCAAAACCACTAGAAGGAAGGAAATAATAAAGATTAGAACAGAAATAAATACAATAGAAACAAACAAAATAATAGATCAATGAAACCAGGAGCCAGTTCTTTGAAAAGATCAACAAAATTGATAAGCCTTTAGTCAGACTCATAAAAAGAGAGAGAAAGAGAGAGAGGACTCAAACAAAATCAGAAATGGAAGAACAACTGACATCGCAGAAATACAAAGGATTGTAAGAGAATATTATGAAAAATTACATGCCAACAAATTGGACAACCTAGGAGAAATGGATAAATTCCTATAAACATATAACTTTCTAAAAGTGAATCAGGAAGAGAAAATTTGAACAGACTGATTATCAGCAGTGAAATTGATTCAGTAATCAAAAAACTCTGAGCAAACAAAAGTCCAGGGTCAGAGGGCTTCACAGGTGAATTCTACTTAACATTTAAAGAAGAGCTAATACCTCTTCTTCTAGGGCGCCTGGGTGGCTCAGTGGGTTAAGCCACTGCCTTTGGCTCAGGTCATGATCTCAGGGTCCTGGGATCAAGCCCCGCATCAGGCTCTCTCCTCAGCAGGGAGGCTGCTTCCCTTCCTTTCTCTCTCTGCCTGCCTCTCTGCCTACTTGTGATCTCTGTCTGTCAAATAAATAAATAAAAAATCTTAAAAAAAAAAAAAAAACAAAAACCTCTTCTTCTCAAACTATTCCAAAAAATAGAAGAGGAAAGAAAGCTTCTAAATTCATTCTATGAGGCCAGCATTACCTTCATGCCAAAACAAGATATAGACACTACAAAAAAGAAAACTACTAGCCAATATCTCTGATGAACATAAATGCAAAAATCCTCAATAAAATACTAGCAAACCAAATCCAACAATACATTAAAGACACCACTCACCACAATCAAATGGGATTTGTTTCAGGGATGCAAGAGTGGTTCAATATTCACAAATCAATCAACGTGATACATCTCCTCAATAAGAGAGAGAAAAACTACCTTATGATCATTTCAATAGATGCAGAAAAAAACGTTGAAAAAAGTGCAAACATCCGTTCATGATAAAAACCCTGACCAAAGTAGGTTTAGAGGAACATATGGCAAAGTAATAAAGGTCATTTATGAGAACCTACAGTTAACATCCTCAATGGTGAAAAACCGAGAGTTTTTCTCTGAAGGTCAGAAACAAGACAAGATGTCTACCCTCAACACTTTAATTCAACATAGGACTAGAAGTCCTACCCACATCAATCAGACAAGGAAGAAAATAAATAAAATGCATCCAAATTGGTAAGAAGGAACTAAAACTTCCACTATTTGCAGATGACATGATACTGTATATTGAAAACCCTAAACACTCAACCAAAAAGCTACTATAACTGATAAATGAATTCAGTAAGATGGCAAGATACAAAATCAATATAAGAAATCCATTGCATTTCTATACTAATAATGAAGCAGCAGAAAGAGATTAAGAAATCAGTTCCATTTATAATTGCACTCAAAATAATAAACTGCCCAAGAATAAACTTAACCAAAGAAGTGAAAGACCTATAGTCTAAAATCTATAATACAGTGATGAAAGAAATCGAAGATGACACACAAAAAAATAGAAAGATAATCCATGCTCATGGATTGGAAGAATCAATATTGTTAAAATGTCCATGCTACCATCACAATTCCGGACTTCAGGCTCTATTACAAAGCTGTCATCATCAAGACAGCATGGTACTGGCACAAAAACAGACACATAGATCAATGGAACAGAATAGAGAGCCCAGAAATAGACCCTCAACTCTATGGTCAACTAATCTTCGACAAAGCAGGAAAGAATGTCCAATGGAAAAAAGACAGCCTCTTCAATAAATGGTGATGGGAAAATTGGACAGCCACATGCCAAAAAATGAAACTGGACCATTTCCTTACACCGCACACAAAAATAGACTCAAAATGGATGAAGGACCTCAATGTGAGAAAGGAATCCATCAAAATCCTTGAGGAGAACAGAGGCAGCAACCTCTTTGACCTCAGCCGCAGCAACATCTTCCTAGGAACATCGCCAAAGGCAAGGGAAGCAAGGGCAAAAATGAACTATTGGGATTTTATCAAGATCAAAAGCTTTTGCACAGCAAAGGAAACAGTTAAAAAAACCAAAATACAACTAACAGAATGGGAGAAGATATTTGCAAATGACATATCAGATAAAGGGCTAGTGTCCAAAATCTATAAAGAACTTAGCAAACTCAACACCCAAAGAACAAATAATCCAATCAAGAAATGGGCAGAGGACATAAACAGACATTTCTGCAAAGAAGACATCCAGATGGCCAACAGGCACATGAAAAAGTGCTCCATATTACTCGGCATCAGGGAAATACAAATCAAAACCACAATGAGATATCACCTCACACCAGTCAGAATGGCTAAAATCAACAAGTCAGGAAATGACAGATGCTGGTGAGGATGTGAAGAAAGGGGAACCCTCCTACACTGTTGGTGGGAATGCAAGCTGGTGCAACCACTCTGGAAAACAGCATGAAGGTTCCTCAAAATGTTGAAAATAGAACTGCCCTATGACCCAGCAATTGCACTACTGGGTATTTACCATAAAGATACAAATGTAGTGATCCGAAGGGGCACGTGCACCCGAATGTTTATAGCAGCAATGTCCACAATAGCCAAACTATAGAAAGAACCTAGATGTCCATCAACAGATGAATGAATCAAGAAGGTGTGGTATATATACACAATGGAATACTATGTAGCCATCAAAAGAAATGAAATCTTGCCATTTGTGACAACGTATCATGCTTAGCGAACTAGAGCGTATCATGCTTAGCGAAATAAGTCAAGTGGAGAAAAACAACTATCATATGATCTCCCTGATATGAGGAAGTGGTGGTGCAACATGGGGGCTTAAGTGGGTAGGAGAAGAATAAATGAAACAAGATGGAATTGGGAGGGAGACAAACCATAAGTGACTCTTAATCTCACAAAACAAACTGAGGGTTGCTGGGGGGAGGGGGGTTGGGAGAAGGGGGGTGGGGCTATGGACATTGGGGAGGGTATGTGCTTCATTGAGTGCTGTGAAGTGTGTAAACCTGGCGATTCACAGACCTGTACCCCTGAGGATAAAAATATATTATATGTTTATAAAAAACAAAAAATTAAAAATTTAAAAAAAAATGTCCATGCTACCAAAGCAACCTACAGATTTAATCCAATCCCTATCAAAATACCAACAACATATTTTACAGAACAAGAAAGAACAATCTTAAAATTTGTATGGAACCACAAAAGACCCCAAACAGTCTAAGCAATCTTGAAAAAGAAAAAAACTGGAGTTATCACAATCCCAGATTTCAAGTTATACTACAAAGCTGTAGTAACCCAAACAGTATGGTACTGGCAAAAAAAATAGACACACAGATCAATAGAACAGAATAGGGAGCCAAGAAACAAACCCACGGTTATATGGTCAATTAATCTTCAGCAAAAGAGGCAAGAATATGCAATGGGAAAAAGAGGGTCTCTTCAACAAATGGTGTTGGGAAAACTAGACAACTACATGCAAAAGAGTGAAACTGAACCACTTTCTTACACCATACAGAAAAATAAACTCAAGATGGATGAAAGACTAAATGTGAGGCCTGAAACCATAAAAATCCTAGAAGAGAACACAGGCAGTAATTTCTCTGACATTAGCCATAGCAACATTTTTCTAGGTAATGTCTCCTGAGACAAGGGAAACAAAACTAAAACAAACTATTGAGATTACACTCAAAATAAAAAGCTTCTACAAGCAAACACTCAACAAACTGAAAGATAACCTACTGAGTGGGAGAAGATATTTCCAAATTATATGTTTGATAAAGGGTTAGGATCCAAAATATAAACAATCTTATATCACTCGATACCAAAAAATGCCAGATAATCCGATTATAAATAAGCAGAAGACATGAACAGACATGCAAAGATATGCAGATATGCAGATGGCCCACAGACACATGAAAAGATGCCTAGCATCTCCCATCATCAGGGAAATACAATAAAAATCAAATGAGGTATTACCTCACACCTGTCAGAATGACTAAAATAAAAAAAAAAAAATACACAAGAAACAATAAGTGTTGATAAGAATGTGGAGAAAAAAGGAACACCTGTGTGGTGTTGCTGGGAATCCAAAGTGGGGCAGTCACTATGGAAAACAGTATGGAGGTTCTTCAAAACAATTGAAAATTGAACTCCTATATGATCCAGTAATTCTGCTCTCGGATATTTATCTGAAGAATATGAAGATACTAATTTGTAAAGATATATTCACCCTTATGTTTATTGTAACATTATTTACAATAGCCAAAATATGGAAGCAGCCCATGCATCCACCGACAAATGAAAGGATAAAGGGCTGTATGTGTGTGTGTGTGTAATGGGATATCATTTAGCATAAAAAGTAATGATAAATTGTCATTTGCAACAACATGGATGGAGCTAGAGAGTATTATAGGAAACAAAGTAAGTCAGACAGAGAAAGACAAATACCATATGATTTCACTCATATGGGGAATTTAAGAAAAAAAAACAAAGAAACAAAGAAAAGAAAAGACACAAACCAGAAAATAGACTCTTAACTCTAGAGACTCTTAACTGATGGTTACCAGAGGGGAGTCTGCTGGGGGGATGGGTAAAATAGGTGAATGGGATTAGGGGTACACTTACTCTGATGAGCACTGAGTAATGCATAGAACTGTTGAATCATTATATTGTATGCTTGGAACTAACATAACACTGTTTGTTAACTATACTGGATTTTAAAATAAAATTTAAAAATAGAATTAAAAAAAAAGGAGGGACAAAAATCATGCAAGCTCATAATCCATATATGTTCAAAACTCTCTCTCTGCCAGGCACTCTGCCTTGAAAGAAATAATGCACATAAATACAGGTAAATCATATTTGGAATTAGAGAAGTTCCTGCTGCTTGGTGAGCTGCAGTAAAATTTACAAACATATTCTCTCATGGAATCCTCCCAGTCATCCATGGAAAAACCTCTCTACTTATTTCAGATGTGTGAAAACTGGACGGGGTTTAATAAACTTACGTAAATGCCAGAGTCTGACCCCAAACCCAGGTCCATCGGACCCAATCACCACCTCTGTCTCCAGCGAAATATGCCTTTGGTACCGCAGCCCTGCGGAGGAGTATCCCTCCTTGTGGGGTTGATCTTGAATGCCAGTGCTACTCAACAAGAGCAGGATATTCTACTCCTGACCCAGCAGAGTTGGATAGGGAAAAGGCCTCGATCCCCTTGAGGGAAAGATCTAAAATGAAGTCATTCCCGTTTTTGCTCCTGACGTTGTCCGTAACTAAAGTGATCCTCCATCCCGGTTTGTTGGAGCAGTCTCCTTTTCCTCTGATTGTGTAATTATTAATAGCAAGCGTCCTGTGTGCACAGCAGATCACGTAGTCCCTCTGTTCACATCTGTCCTTGTGGCTGGGAGCAGTTTGCTAGCCTCCACTCCCTACTTTCTCCTTATTTAGTTGTAGTGACTCGTTCTCTGGTGCTCTGATCTATAGGCTCTCCCAGATGGTAGGTGACTCCTGCCCATTGTCCAATCATCTGCCCTGAGAATCCGCCTTTGAGCTAGGTCACAGCCCCGCCATGGTTAGAGAGAACTGTGGGGTGGCCAGGACTTAGAGTTCAGTATCTACTGTCCCCTGCACACCCAGGGAGAGGAGGGCTCGTCATGGCTTCCAGCAGCCACTCCAGTCCTGATTCTCTTTCATCTGGGCTCTTCCACAGTTGACTGGCCTGGAAAAAGATGCTTCCGAAACTTTAGGCTGAGCAAATAGACTCCCCACTCCTTTGCCCGTGGGAGCTGCCGTGTGTCTTCAATGGGGCTGATTTATTTCACTCTGTCAAGCCCTTACAGGGAGGGCATGTGTCCTTGAGCTGCCTCTCTGCTTCCTGCGTTCCCTGCTCAGTTTGTGGTTTTGAAATGATAATGAGCTGCTGGTTTTCTTCCCTGGTTTGTAGATTCTTGTTTCTAACAGAGTGAGAGAGTCTCCTGATTCATCATCTTAGAAAGATGAATGCTATGTGTCCTAACGAGACAACATCATCTTGCCGGCCTCCTTGCTCCAACATAACCATCAGCGGATAGATGCTGGGCAGCCGGATTTGTTTTTCACTGCATTCAATCAGGCACGTAACACCATGCACCACGTAGAGAATGTCAGTTCGTCGCCGCTCAAGGTGAATTTCTTTCTCCTCAAGGCAATGACACAAAAGTTCCCTAGGGGCAGCCCCTCGCAGACCTGCTTGATTGTATTTTTTTCATAAATGAGCTTTCAGGGGAGCACTAGGCTCCGCTGTGATAGCGAGGCTGGACTGGTGATGGGGTTGGATATCGATGCCCCATGCTCTCTTCCAGAGCAGCGCCGGATTGATTGCATTATTTAGAGCAAGTGCAATCCAGAAAAAGTGAAGTGCTTGACTTTCAGGCTTTGTCTTCAAAAGGAGAGCTGAAGGCAGTTTTACTGAATATTGAGCTCATGATCTTTTCCGCACAGACTTCCTTTTGCAGATTGTTCCATGCTACTGCGTCCATTCACAAGGCTGAGCCTATGCCCTTGCCAAGATGGCGGTCTTCTGTGGGTGGGGAGGCTGGCCACAAGAGTTAAGAAGGAACGGTCGGAAGCCCTACAGGCAGCAGTGGTTTCAAACTAGCATTCAGTGGAAACTGGAGGCTTTCTAGGAGGTCAGCAGAGAAGCCTGAAAAATAATTTCAGAATGTCTGATATTTCACTTTTCTAGTCATGCCAGTCTTTTGTTTGTTGTTTCTTTTCTTTCTAACCAGACTTGCCAGTAGAATTGTCTTCTATGACTTAGGTTAATGAAAGTATAAAGGAAATCCAGACCTTCATAAATCAAGTATAATTTGAAAAGAAAAAAAAACCTTTCCAATATGGATGCATGGTCTTTTAAGTGGAAGCAACATCTAATATTTAGGGATATTCCTAGAAAAAAATTAGATTTATGAAGTAACTCTTGCAAATATGTAACTAGTAGAACTAGTAACTGAGGGATCTAGCCCCCCAGGTAAGGCTTTGTTTCCCTAGGAAGCCTCTTTTTCTCACCCCTTGGACCACAGCGACTTGCTTCGTGGCCCAACAGCATCAGCGATCAGGTGATAGGGGAGGCCAACGATGATGAAGCAGGATGAGGAAGGATAATTCAGGGCTAGTTGCTGCATGCCTTTCTTTCTCTGTTCCATTTCGGAACTCAGTCCTCGACCTGAGTCACCCATTGAAATTCTCCTAGGGGTCAGGCAGAGCAGCGGCATGAATGCAATCAGAATGAAGAAGATCCTCAAAACACCATTTCTGCCACCCAGCTCTGCCCTTCACCAAGGAGGGGTTCTTGCCCAGCAAGGGAAGGCTCTGAGAGTTGCAGTCCAGCTCATGTAAAAATACTGAAGAGGAAGGGCTCTCCAAACTTCTTTTGAGGTTCCTTCCCTTCGACATGATAGTGGCTTGTTCTTGGCGGAAATTCAAAGAAACCTCCAAACTAAAGGAGGAAACACTTTAAATCACTCTGCAACCCACAGCTTGTCTCTCCCAGTTATATAAGTTTATTGTATTATTTTTAGAATGTTTACTTAAACAGTGTGCAGAGCTGGCCTAGGAGGCTAGCTGAATCTTTTATTAGAACGCATCTATGTCTTCTATCATGGGGTCCACTGGCAGGAGACTAAAAATAGTCCACAGAACCCTTTCCTCCACCAGAAGGATTGTTTATTTGCCAGAAGAAGAGAGAAAACAGAAACTCTCAACCCCCTTCACCCTGAATTCCTTAGGGAACTGAATGGCTGCTTTGCTTCAGAAATAAAAATTCTCTGCCTTTCAATGAGGGGACCAATGATGGTCGGCAGCCTCCGCTGGTTTCTGCGCAGCTGAAGGTGTCATGAACATTCTCATCATGTCACACACTTGGTCGAGAACTTGAGCGGCTTACCGTTCCTTGTAGGACATGGCACAAATGTCCTGCATTTGGTATTTGAGTTTCTTTTTAATAAGCTCCACACTCTGCCCTCCCAGGTTTCCAGCATTATCTACCACTGTTCCAGAACTTTCAGCTCTAGACTCATCTCTTCAATGCCCACAATATCCCAGGAGTCTTCCTATCCCTTCGATCACATTCCTCTTTCTGCTAAAATGTCTGACTTTTCCTGTAAACCGGTCTGTCCTGCTCATCATTCCAAGAGCGGTACCCCACTCCCCCCACATCCCTCCCTACCCTCCCGTCCATCACAGCCGAGATCACGCCATCTTTCCAGGTTCCTGCCATGCTCCTGTCTACATCGGCCCCCTCTTTCTGACAGTTAGCAAATAAGAGTGTCTCACGGTTATTTATCTTTTTATGTGAGCAAGTTTTATTTTCTTAGCATCTTGAAAACTGAGAATAATGACAGTAGCTTTTAATCTCTGTATCTGCTACTACAATGGACAAATTGTAGGGACTTCATTCGTGTTTAATGATTGATTTAAGGGGATCCCTGCTCTATTCCCACAGGGCAAGTTCACCATTCTTACCATCTCTACTGGGAACCATCCAAACCAGGGACAAGGCTCTCTAGGGTTTCTGTAAAGTAATGCTTGATAAATACTCTTCCCTTGCTAAAATGCTTGCAGAGGGAGGTGGTGGGTATTGTGAAGCAGAAGGTCATCTTTATGGTTTTAAAAAAAAAGCTCCTTTGTACAGTGTCCTTCTTGAGTCATAAGAACCTTGAACATATTAAAGGTGCTGAGAAATCCTGCCATAAATAAAACTTTTATTTTGCCGAACTTACCATTTACCAAATTTATTTTACCGGATAACTCCTTCCTTCTTTCATTTCTTCTTTCCTTCCCTCCTCCCTCCCTCTCTCCCTTCCTTCTCTCTTACCTTCCCTCCTTCCTTCTTTCCTTCTTTCTTTCTTTCCTTTTTTTCCTCCCTCCCTTCTTCCCTTCCTTTCTCCCTTTCCCCTCCTTCTTTTTTCTTTTCTCTTCTTTTTTCCTTCCTTCCTTCCTTCCTTCCTTCCTTCCTTCCTTCCTTCCTTCTTTCCTTCCTCTCTCTCTCTCCCTTTCTCTCTTTCCCCGAGAAGTAATAACATCTAGCATCCAGAAACACTAGATGTCTTAGTCAGCTCTGGCTACTATAACAAAATATAGACTGGCTCAAACAACAGACATTTATTTCTCACAATTCTGGAGACTGCAAGTCTGAGATGGGGGTGCTAACATGGTTAGGTTTTTGGTGAGGGTCCTCTTCCTCGCTTGTAGATGACCAACTTCTTGTTATGTCCTCACATGGCATAGAGACAGAAGGACAGCGCTGGCCTCTCTTCCTCTTTCTTTAAGGACACTAATCCCTCCCTCAAGACCTCATCTAAACCTAATCATTGCCCAGAGGCCCTGCTTCCAAATACCATCACATCAGGGGTTAGGACTTCGAGATATGAATGTGGGGTCGGATGGGGCAGACATTTAGTCTGTAACACAAAGATTCTGTTGAACACAGTTGAGAGTGTCTTCTTCTTACCTGATTTCCCAGCTAGCTGTCTTCCCTCTACAACACACATTTAATGCCTAATTTTCCATCTTTGACTCTGTTAAGATTTTTTGGGTAATGTGATTCTGATAAACTCCCAAGTGTTTGTTCTTTTGGCCAGTTTTCATGGCTTGCAAACTCCTGCCACTTTGGCTGCTCTGATTTATATCCTTTTAGATTCATCCAAAAAAGGAACAAGAAAGTTAGTATTTCTGGTAACTTGGTAAGGAATAGACTGAACCAACGAGACATTTTCTCGTGCCATTTAGAGATTTTCTACTCTAACCAGATTTTTTTTTTTTTAAATACATGAGTTAACTGAGGACTTGGAAAGTAAGTAATGCATGCACAAGTGAAGGGTAGAGTTAGAATTCAATCCAGGTCTTCTGGCTTCCAGGAAAGTGAACTTCTCCATATACCTCTGAATTTTAGGTTATGCAGAATCTCCTAGGTCCTAGATTTTCTTTAATTTCTTAAAGTCATCCAAGATTAACCCAAATAGAAAAGATAGTTCTATCACATTTCTTGACTTTTCTGGGTTGCGTCTAACCAGACTCTTCCATTCTTCCCTGCCTGGTATGCTTTCTATTAGCTTCTGTACTCCCGTCACCCTCCTCTGGGTGCTTTCAAGTCAATGTCCTTTGAAAAATGTGGCACTTGAGACAAAACCCAGTTCTGCAGATGCAGCTCAACTTGACAAAGTGCAGTAGGGCTCCCCTGCCTCCTTCATCTAGACACACCTTTTCTCTTGCAGCAGAAGAAGGGTGTTAGGTTCTCAGCGGCCCCAGGTATTCTTTTGATCAAGGCTTTGCCTGTCTCCAGACCTGGTCACAACCCTCCAGTCTGGGGTTTTAAGCCCTCCTACCATTCGGCCCCTCTCTAGGTTAATTCATCTCATCTCTCGTTACACTGAGGCTTCTGTCTTCCTGTCAGACGAACCTGCAGCACATTTCCCTACCCCTGCTTCTGCTTTGCTCATTCAGATCCCTGTCCTCTGGGCAGTTCTGGGCACTTCTTTCTAATCATCCTTTCCTGTTTCTGTCTGCTAAATGGCGACTCTGTCCTTCTTCGGGTCTTTGTTCATATCACATCTTCTCTATGAGAAACTTCTAGACCAATCGCTCCCTATTGGTGTGTTCTTCTCCCTGTTTTCCCTCCAAATGTTCAACACTTGGGGAGTATCCTTTGTACACCCTTGTACTGCTCAGTGAATGCTTCCACCACCAGTCCCTCATCTTTCTGTCTCTCTTGAAGCAGTAATGATTGGCATGCTGCCATGTACTTACAGATACCCTCGGCCTTCTGGCTCCCCTCAAACTTGTCCAGGAGTGGGCAAGTCTCAGCACCTCCTCATTTTCAGATGAGGACAATGAATCTCAGCCAGGTTTCATGACTTGCTCAAGGTCTAATAAACAGTGCTGTAGGGGGTTCTGATTCAGAGATCTGCTCCTTCAGGCTTTCTCCATTGGCTGCTAAAATAAAGATTGTATGAGCAGAATGCGAGATCAAAAAAATCCCCCATCTTATGAATAACTTTTTGATTTTGAGATTCTCAGGAAGAGGCACCCTCTCTAGCTCCTCTTCAGTGAGCCACAGTGAGGAGGATTTGCTCATCCTGGAAGGTACTTGGATGTCAGTTCTTTTGTTCTTATCACTTCTCTTTCATTTGGTCACATTTTTGTATTTTTAAATTCCATGTTCTTTGCTTGATAAGTAGCTTTGCATTATATATAAGAATCAAAGTTTTAAAAATACCTGTGAGACGTTCATTGAAAATGAGAATCATTTCACATTGTACCTGTTCTAGAATTTTCTACCACTGAACAGAGGATGTTAAGGTTTAGCTGATGTCTACTGGGAGGGAGGCAAGATAGTGTGAGCATAAAGTGAAGCAAATTGAGAATATTTGGTGAAAAACAATGAATACGAGTCCACCCCTACTTTGCCTCACACTATGGCAGTAGATAAGCAATTCAGGGAATGCTTCTGAGTCCTCACTCTGTCAGTGTCATTTTAGGGACTGGACAAAAAGGAGTAAACAGTACAGATGAGATTCCTGATCCTACAGAACTCATACCCTAAGTGTGAGGACAAGCAGCATAAATAAATAAAAGAATGATATATTTCAGATAGTGACAAATACTAGAAGGAAACAGCATAAAGGTGAGGGGACACAGCTTGAAGACAAGGCATTAGAGAGTGGTAACAAAGGCCAAAGAGGTGGCACCTGAGTTGAGATTTGATTTTTTTTTTTTTTTTTTTTTTTTTAGATTTGAATGTTTAACCAAGCAAAGATTGGAGGCTGATTATTCTGAGCAGAAGAACGAGGAGACCTCAAGGGGGGAAAGGAACCATGTTTGAGGGTTAGAAAGAAGGCCAGTGACGCTAGTATATTATCATGAGTGAGGGGAATAAGGATAGGGAACTGCAAGTTTATGTAGGGGCCTTATAGATCATGGGAGCCATTGGAAGCCTTAATGGGGAGGGATGATGTAATCTGATCTACATTTTAGAAATGTCACACTATTTGCTCTGTGTACAAAGGGCATTATTAGTAGGCAGGCATGGAAGCAGTGAGGTTATTCCATTAATATTAATCCAGGTTAAAGATGATGGTAAATTGCACTAATTATTAAAGATGATAGAAATATAGAGACATTTAGGTTATATTTTAGAGATGAAAATGATCTGATAAGCTAAGAGTTTTAGCATGGAGGTGACAAAAATTAAATCAAGGATGACTTCTAGCTGCTGATGCTAAATAGAAATATTTACTAATCCTCTGGAGAGAAGCTAGGCAGAGTTTGAAGTGAACACGGGATCACGTTTGTAGCATATGTTTTCCAAGACATTCCTGCTGCTAAGGTCCACCAATGGGAATGTCTCAGACATTTTGAATAAATACTTCAAATGTCTTCTTTGAAATGAAGATTATGTTATTTCATTGTGAGTTTAAACCAGGATCAATTCAGGGGAACATGGTTTTAGTTTAGAAGCAGAAAAAACCGTTAATGTTCGAAAAAAAGGATATTCAATGTATAGAATGAGTCCTATACAATGCATTGAAATATACAGTGAGTTGCTTCTCACTAGTGCAGCTCACCCAGAGGCAGAATATGCAGATTTTACCTCTGGTGGGGAGACTAAGCTTCTTGGCACTGAAAGAGAGACATAGTCCTGTTCTAACGTGGGTACAGAGGAAGCTGATCTGATGTCAGAGGGTAACCAATTGACTTGTGGTATGACCTAGAATATCAAAAAGACACAACTCTTCTCTGAGTATCTGACCCTGAGTGTTTCAGAGTCTTGTTTTGACATGACTTTCTCTAAGGTTTTAGCAGGGTTTTAGCAAGTGTTATGATGCCTTAAGAATTAAGGAGGAGGAATTTCTTCCAGAAAATATATGAAGGGGGAGCAGACCTGGTGCTCTTTCTCCTGTTGTATGTATCAGTCAGGATCCTCAGGGAAAACGCTCAGTACACTGAGCTGGGATTTTTGAAGAATTTCAATAAAGGGACTATTGATAGCCAGCTATGATACTGAGACACTCGGAGAGCTGCAGTGGTGGTACAATCTTACAGGTCTACAGAGCAAGGGATGGAAAAAGTGCTGCCAAAGCTTGAATGAGACACAAAATGTTAAAGATGTGTCATTCGATAGAGCCTGTAGAAGCCAGCTACTCCAGAACTGCCCTCCAGCATGGAGGAAACAAATAAGAAATGTTCCCACCTTTCCCCTCCTGCTCTCTGATCATCTGCTAGGGTGTCTCACTGGCTGATCTGCAAAGCAGAAGGTCAAGGATCCAGGTTCACCATCCTGGGGCACACGGCAGGGCAGAGCAGGATACAGGATAGATTTGGGTTTGAAACTACATTTTCCCTTCTACGGTCACTTTTGGTTCTATGATTTCATGTTTATGTTCATTCTTCTACTATTTTGAGTCCTACCATTTACATGCCAAGCACATGTGTAGAAATAATAGTTGTAATCACTCCAGGATAGTTGTTGACTGTTGGTTCTGAGGGGCCTGTAGCTAGCCATTTGCCATAGAGTACAACATTTTGTTTCTAAATGGACAGATGGAAAGAAAAACAGGACCAGCAAAAAGCAGATTCCATTCCAAAAAGTTTGGATTCCATTATGAACATTGTCAGTATTTTGCTCCAAGCTAATAAGCAATTGATGATGATATGTACAAGGAAGGCGTGGGACCAGCCACAGTTTCTCATGCCTGTTCCACTTCTTCAGCACTAGAGAAAGGTTTCTGGGATTGGATCAGTGAGGAGTTAGTGCCGGCAAGGAACGAGAGTGAATGGAGTTTGGCCCAACTCAAGAATTAAGAATTCTGCCCCACGTTGCTTATCTTCATTGCTACTTAGCTAGTAGATGCAGCAAAGCCCTCCCAGCCTCTTCCCTCTTATCTGAACTGCACTGTAGTGATTAAACAAATTGTGGATCTAGTCCACATCCTCTCGAATACTTTGAAAACTACACAATACGAGGCCGAATGAAGATGGCATGCCTCACAATGACTTAGAACTGAAAATATGACTATATCAAATGTCTCCAGAAGGCAAGATTTTAATGGTGGAATAATATGCTGGAACAGAAGAGTAATTTCTCCTCAAATGCTAGGATGAATTATTTATGCTTTGACAACATTATGTGTCTCTAAAGCAGCTTTTAGTTATTCGCCATTCTGGGCTACAGCTGATCCTGCTGCCCGTTCTTGTAATTACATTAACCTCTTGGCTTTACATGACAAGCTTTTCCTGTGTGCTGCGATCAATAGCCTATCACTATACCTCTTTAATAGGGCCATAGTTACACTTCAGTTCAGATACAATTAACTCTGTCCCCTCTTTTCTTTCTGGTGGGGCATGAAATAATATTTCTTATTTCACATCTGAAACAAAGGAAGTCATTCTGAAGGAAAAGATACATGTAGAAATATGTGGAGCACATGGGAAGAAATGATTGCAATGATAAACAGACCAGGTGCAAATCCATTCTGCCAACACATGCGATTAGGAATGCTGGGAGAAGCAGTGGTGGATTTCAGTGGATTTCAAAACCCTAAATTTGTGCAGTGGCTTTTAAACATCTGCTCTGATAAACTTTTTACTTTCGGTAGGATTAGAAGCACTGTGGACCACCTACTTTCCTACTTAAGCCAGGGCAATTAATTATGATGTGTATATGTAAATAGAGAAAGCATACTGTTAAATGTTGAAATGAGGTTAGCTGGAGAAATCCTCCTCTTTGACAAAGAGGAATTGAGAGAGGTAAATAAATAGCAGTGATGTGGTTAGAGCCCCTCAGCTCAGGAAAGCAGATTGTGGGTTCAGTCATGTTGGTAGCTTTCATTCAGCCATTGCGGGAGCATTTACACCACAGAAATTGGCAAATGTTACAAACCAGTGCTTTTCCCCACAAAGAACTACTTAAACATTCACCTGTATGTTACTCTATATGTGTGTACACACACATGTGTATACATGTACATATATGTAGAAAGTCACACATATTTGTTGCAATGTGCTATATTATGTAGGTATTCATCTATATTTTTCATGAGAAATGGTCTCAGAAAACTTTTCCAGATATTTTTGCATTTGCATTTTTTTTCCTTCTTTGCTTTGTAAGACATGAACACACACACACACACACACACACACACAAACACACACACACCCATAACAAGTATCCACACAGGCTTGCATGGACTTATATTTTTAATTAGACTTCAGATTACTCAAACTTCTGAGACTATGCATCACTTGGAGAAACTCAAAGGGAAGGTCACAAGAATCAACTCTACAAAGAGGGGCACAAGGGCCAGAACTGTAACTGGACAGGTTTGGAACACTGAAGGTTTTGGGTATAAACTGAATTCATTTTCCTTCTAATTCTATAATACTGTAGGGGAACAAATTCTCTTACTTTCTTCTGTAACACATTATCAGAACCATATATCTTAGAAATAATAAAATAAAACTATCCATTACCAATAGCAATAATTTAGGACCCATCCAATGTTCCCTATAGATAATGCATCTGCTTTAAAATCACCTTAAGAAATAACTGGTGACTGCTTAAATCCTGTCAGACTACTCTAATTTTCTTTTATGATGGTGTCAAACTTGCTATATTGCAGTAATGTGATCTACATAATATACATGCTTGATGCCTACACATATTACATGATCAGCAAATTTAGTGTAAAAAAATAATATTGCGAGTGGGTGCAGAGTCAGCAGAAGGGAATTACAGTGTAGTTGCCACTGAGAGAAACTAAGAATAG
Organism: Mustela nivalis; assembly: GCF_964662115.1. NCBI lineage: Eukaryota > Metazoa > Chordata > Mammalia > Carnivora > Mustelidae > Mustela > Mustela nivalis. The sequence continues at coordinate 83,666,653 of NC_139030.1, forward strand.
AGAATTTACAATGTCCTAGGACTCGAGCAAGCTCTTTTCCATTTGGGGAATGAGAGTACCCACATCAACATGTGTTGGAGTGTCAATTAAATAATCAGATATCTGGGTCTCAGTCCTTGACCCATCAAATTGAATCTCTCTAAGTGATTCTTATGCACACTTGAAATTGGGAATTACTGCTACAGGGCTCTATATCCCAAATGAGGAAAGTCCAAGAAATGGGGTACTTTCAGCATGTTCTGAGGTGAAAATGGAACACATTTTCCTTTCTGGTAAAGAGAGGGACCCATGAAAGATCCCAAGTATCCTCTGAAGTATCAGGGAGTCACCTCTTCCTCCTCCTGATCTTCTTTTTTTTTTTTTTTTTTTTAAGATTTTATTTATTTATTTGACAGAGAGAGAGATCACAAATAGGCAGAGAGACAGACAGAGAGAGAGATGAGGAGAAGCAGGCTCCCTGCTGAGCAGAGAGCCCTATGCGGGACTCGATCCCAGGCCCCTGGGATCATGACCTGAGCCGAAGGCAGAAGCTCAAGATCTTCTTGTCCCTCTGTGACATCCTTCTCCAAAGTTTTCCAGGGCTCCAAGTTAGTTTGAGGACCAGGATTTTCAGATGTAATTTCAAGACAGTGGAAAGGAAGGGCAAAAGCTTTGGTCTGGGAGACATGGAATCAGCATGGAAGACCCCATTCTATTGTGTGGCATTGGATAAATTATTGACTTCTCATGAGTTTAAGGTGTCAGAAATGATACATATCCATGCTTTGTATATCATAGAGTTGTTCTGAGAAATGGGGGAGACATCTGGAATTTTAAAAGCTAACCCCAGGGGGTTGATATAAGGTCATTCAAGGTTCCCATGACTGAGTTCTGGGACTGTGTCACTTGCTCTGAAATGGCCTTTGCAGGGAATCTCTATTTTGTGATGAAAGGTCTAAAGGTCTGAGTGAGAGGCATCTGAACTGGGGGGTAAAGGGAGGCATGAAGAAAGAATTAGTGATGGTAGTTTTAAACACATACATAATGAAAGTTAACAAATTTTGATCACTTACCATAATAAACACTTTACATAAATAATTTCATTTGTTCCCTAAAACACGTTTAATAGGACACACACATACTACTGTAACCACCATTTTCTGATGAAGAAATGGAGTGATTGATTGCATGATTTGCCCAAAGTCACGTGGCTTTCAAATGGGATCCTGGTTTGACTCCAAAGCTTCAACCATCCAAAGTAGCAGGGGAGTTAGATTAGCCAATGGGATTAGACTAACCCAGTAGCTGCTGTCATAGCCATCTGTCTTGAGCTGTAGGATCAAATAGTCTTAAAGGTCAGGAACGACGATGGCGAGTGAACAATATAAATACTTCCCTTCCTTCCTGGAATACCCCAGGAACCACAAAAGAGAGAAGGTGTTTTTTTAATGTCCAGTAGCTTAAAACACAATTTCTTTTTCATTGAGAGTTTTGTAAGAACTAGATTGGACAATGATGAGAATTTCAGAATCTGCTTCCCTAGAAGATTTTAAAAAGCTTTATTGGTTAGAATTGTTGTAAATAGAATCTGTTCTAAAGGTGAGGAGTGAGATGGGCTAGATCATTTTCTTGGGTCTCTCTGATTCATCTAAGTTCTTTTAGTTAATTTTGTGGAGAATAGTTAAGGTTTGTGAGGACATATTTAATAAAGTAGTGAAAGTTTATACTCTACATTAAACTCTAGGGATATGCCTTTCCCCCACTCCCCTACCCCACCTATTATGGGTGGTCTCTAGAAGCCAGCAAAACAAGTCTCCTGATTCATCAGAATGGAGCGCACACATTGCAAAAACATTTTGCCTTTCCAATGGGTTTAAATCACAAAGAAACAAAATCTGGACCCTTTCATGTAGATGGAGCTAAAGGGTCTGATATCAGTCTACAAAATAGCACTTTGCCAAAAGGATCCAAATTCTTTCAGATCCAATACAAATTCTCCTGAAACATCTGGATCCATTCCCAGATGAAAAACTTGTGGGTTAATGAAATTGCCAGATGTGACTATTTGCCAAAATATGGAGGTGCTTTTGTTAGTGAGTCCCCACTTTACGGGTGGACATGATCGGAGTTGAATTACCATTCTGATCTTATCCTTCTAAACAAAATAACATTTTCAAGCTTCGCAGGCAGATATCACTATTTGAACAATTTACACCAAAAGGGCTTCTCTGCTTCGTGGGGAAGGGAGATAAAACCCTGACTTCAAAGCACCTTTCTCGCCTTCAGAATCAATTACCCTGTGTTTTCCTATGGAACTTATTATGCCCTTTCCCACCCATCCTGTGCCCCAATATGCCTCTTGATAGTGAATGTTTGTGAATCAAAAGAAATATCTACTTGGGATATCCAAATTCAGAGATGTCTAGTCTGAATCTTCTTTCTTTACCTTAGTTTGTGACCATTATGAAACAATTCCTTTCTGCTCAGCAGAGGCAAGTATTTCCTTCCTGGAGGGTGAATCACTCAGAAAATAATAAATCCTACTCTGGTGCTCTTGTTTAATGTTACAATTCCTTCCTTAATGGGGTTATCTGACCCTATAACCCCTTTTCCCATTCTAAAAGTACAACCTCAAACCCAAATAAATAATTTCTCCCATCAAAGGGTTCAGAAACAAAATGCTTTCTGAGAAACAATGGACGCAGTGCCTTTAGACTGACTGAACAGAATAAATCCAGCACAATCCCTCAAGAACCAAGATGTGAAGATGATAATGCAGACAGACGAACAGCAGTGGACTCAAAAGCAGGTTCCTTAAAAGATCCAAGAGCTGCCTTGAATAGACACAGAGAAGGCCCAACCTTATATGGGATTTCAAGGATCCAGGGAATTCCTTATTTTGATCTCTAGTGAGGAAAAAAAATGGGAGTAACCGATAATGACAGCCGACCTGAAGGTGAGCCGACCTATGGTGAGCCAGCACTGCCGTGGTAAGAGAGGGTTGTCTGTGCTGGAAGCCAGAGCAGATGGCTTTCCTGGTGTGGGAGGAGTAGCCCTTTGTCACACTAGGGAAGTTTGCCATGGCTTTGAAGCAAATATGCAAAAACTGTACACTGTTGGTTAGATGAGCTCCTGCAGTTGCAGGAATAGGAGTCTCTTTTTAGGATGGAGTTGGTATCATTACACAAAACAATACCAGAATGAAGCCAGGAAAGGCCTGTTTTTCAGGAAAGAGAAGCTGGAAGGCTGTGTCCTGGCCAAAGCTGGGCAGTCTTGAAACAAGGGCCAAGATAATTTGTGGTTCGCAGTACACGATAGCTCTACAAATGTTTTGTCTCATGGAAGGAAGAAAGTCCTTGCCAGAGAATCCAGAAGCCTGTGTCCAGCCCCCATGGGCACAATGTCCCCTGAAATTTGTTATGTTTGGATGCAGTCATCTTAAATTCATTTCTCTTGCTCTTTACTCGGTTCATTTTCTTTAAACATTTTTGACAGGTGGTATTTTCTTGGCCTTTATTTTATTTTTCTGATTTTCCTGTGTTTTCCGATTTTGTCGTGTTGTTGCTTTTTGTGTTAGTTTGGGTTGGAGTTGATTAGAAGTCTCCCTCTTGGATGAAATCTCTAGTGGTAATGCTTACTGGCTGCATTGCATCCTGCACCTTCCTGGCATATAAAATACAGGGTAGTGTGTGAATTTTCCTGTTCTTAGCTGGATACTTTAAACCTCTAAGGGACAGATCTCCCAGAAAGAAAAATAAATCTCGATAGGATTCATCACTTAGCCTAGCATCTAGTTTATTCTACTTAATCATTAACTATAGCTTAAACTGGAGGCCCAGATATTTCTTCCATCCTCAGTCTGATATTCAAACAAGACAGTAATGCCTTCTTACATTGATCTAAAGTATTTGGAGATCTTCAGATGAAAATCATTCAAGACTAAATACACTGCATTTTCCTCCCTTACCTCAGATCAAAACAGCTCATCCTTCCGTTGCTTTTCTCTGCTTTTCTCTCTTCTTTGTCTGGACACTTCTTATATACTTCAAAAATTGAAGTTTGGTCTTTTCATATTCTTAAAATGCTAAATGTTCCTTGGAGGACTTCATATAAAGAACAAGTCATCTTTCTTTAGGAACACGGATAATCATTTTCTATTCAGACAGCTGTCTCAAAAGACCTTGCCATTACATACTTTGTAAGTTGAAGAAATAACATTTCTATGAAAATAAATGACTAAAGCCACTTCAGAAAGCAGCAAACTTCAAACAACTTGGTAATTTGTAGACCCCTCTGACATCCCAAGTGTATAATGGATTTGCAAAGACATTGAAGATTAAGTATGTTGACTATGATGTCACAACTCTATTTTAACATTTTTCCTTTAAAATCTCTATTTTTTTGGAAAATATATTTGCTGATAAATAGTCCCTGAGAAGCCGCTGTGGTTTTCATCTCTGTCCCAGGTAACCCATCTGTCCAAAAGATACAGTTGATAAAATCCACAGGCTGAAGGCTGAACTTAGCCCTTGTGGGCAATAGAGTCCTATTAAAAAAACAAAACAAAACAAAAAAACCCAAAAAAACAAAAAACCCAAATACCAAAAACTAACTTCAGATAGTCTGGGAGGTTCCTTGGAATAATATCCGGAAAGGGTATTTTCTGCTCATATTGTAGATATTTTTAAAAAAAAAAAAAATCTGTGGTATATCCAAAAGTGAACCATTTGAGGTTTCTGTTCCGGTGATGGGACCATTTTATTGAGTACCGTCACCCGCACTGAATTTATGGGCACTCGCAGAGACCCAGGGACTGTAAATTCTGAGGCCTGCTTATTAGAACCCGAGAGCATTTGACAATGCACATAATTAATGATCATTTGCTAAAAGTATTTTTGGGAATTTTATTCAAACAAAGTAAAAAAGAAACACATTAAATATTAGACCTGTTATATATTATGGGACATTATATCCATTTGTGTGTCCATTAATCATTTAGCTATGAATACTTAAGAAGAGCAAGAAAGTGATACCCTATGTACGCTCTGAGATAATATTGTCTTAGTATTTGATTACAGGCAGAGTGTCCTTAATGGACAGATTCATGCTCCATATCCAATGTCCAGTTGGAGCTGGGGCACTAAGAAATGGTAACGGGAGGATATTAGGCCAGGATCACCCAGAGTTCAGGAGTGTGAAATTAGTGATGAAATAAGACTTTTACTGGCCCCTGTCAGAAGACTCTCTTTGTCCCTTTTACTGTCCTGCTTTCCTGTGATTGGCTTTGTTACCTCAGTCTGAGGGTTTATGTTTGTGTGTGTGTGTGTGTGTTTGTCTGTGTATACTCTTTTTTTTTTGGTGGGGGGAGGCTATTAAAAATATTTGGCCTGGTTTAACTCTCTTTTTATCGGGTCAAAGAAAAGAGGAGATCAGTGGCTGTTTCTGTGGGAGCTGGAGGAATAAACCTGACAGTTAAAACAAATAGAAGATTTATTCTCTTTGAACAGCTACAAAAAGTCATTGCAATTTGAGTTAAACCAGAGCTAGGTCTTTGTCTTCACACATAGGGTAAGGTGGGAAGTTAAAAAAAAAAAAAAAAGCAATACAAAATAGAACCAAGAAAAAAAAGAAAACAAAAGAAAGAAAAAGAAAATGAAAAAGTAAGTAGGTGTAGTAGGAGGAGAAAATGGAATGAAATATGCCTGGGAAGTGGAGATACCCAACAGAGGCTTTGTGAAGTGATGAGAAGAATCAAGGGGTTGTTTTAAGTGCTGACCGCCACAGACATGTCATGTGATTTGGGACAAAGCACTTAAACTTCCTGGCCTCAGTGTAGAATTCTAAAAAATGAAAGAAAATCATTAAAATCACTAAGGACTTCCTAATTGCAAATATTTATTATTCTAAATTGACATTTTCAGGAAACACACAATCACACACACACACACACACACAAAGTGGATTTTTTTTTTTTTTTTTTTTTGTTCAAATGATCCATATAATTTTTTGTGTGTGGGTCTGGTTCAGTAGACACAGGCATGCTATGTCTAGCTGCCACTGTATATCACTTCATGGTACAAAGTCTAAGCACTTATTGCCTGCCTGGGAAAGAAAAAGAATCTAAAAGAAAATTACTTAAGGTCATATAAGCAAGCTGTAAGAAACCTTTAAAAACACATTTTTAAAAATTGAACTGGATGCAGATCGTTAGGTTTGGCTGAAGAAGACAAAGGACTTCAATCAAATATTTGTTAAGACAAGTTGGAGTTTATGACATTGATAAGCAAATTCTGTGAGGATTGTTGATATTTTTTGTTAGTTTCTGCGTGTCAATAGTGAGAAATTTGGAACTCAGAATGGTCAACCCAAATGTTAATTGTATCTACCATAAGTACTTTAATGTATGGTGATTTGGATATAATTGTTCAAATGAAAGTTATAAGAGTTAAGCTATACCATTTTATTTTTTAATTTTTAAAAATTTTATTTATTTTTAAAGATTTTATTGATTTGTTTGAATGAGAAACAGAGAAAGAGAGAGCACATGAGTGAGGTGAGGGGCAGAGGGAGAAGCAAACTCCCTGCTGAGCATGGAGCCAAATGTGGGGCTTGATCCTGGGACCCTGGGATCATAACCTGAGCCAAAGGCAGATGCTTATCTGACTGAGCTACCCAGGTGCCCAAGCTATACCATTTTAAAAATTTAAATGTAGTAGCAAGTAAAGAGGTCATTTTGTCTAGTTTCATACTGGTTCATTGAAGAGAATCTATCTATCACATATCAATCTATTATCAATCATCTACCTATCAGTAACTCTCATCAAATATCTATCATCTATTGTCATTTATCTATTTATCTATCACTTATCTATCATTTGTAGATATCTCTATATAGATATCTATCATAGATATCGAATGATATCTATCATTTATCTATTATCTATCAATCATCTATCTACCTGTCATCTATCATCCACCTATCTATTATCATTTATCTACCTACCTACCCATTTATCTATCAATATATGCCAGTGTTCTTCCTTGGATCTTAAGCTTCTCATCATATTGTTAATTAATCTAATTGGTAGACCAACTAGGGCTTGTTTCATTCTTAATTCTGAAATGTAGGCCATCTTTGGTTTAGAGAAATTCTTTCACTTTTCATGGCTGTCCAGAGCTCACAATAAATACAATGTGAAGAGAGATGAAAACTGTATTTCAAATCAACACATACCCATGGTTATGAGATCTTGAATCCACTTTCACTTGTAAATTAAACATTTCATGAAAGATGCTTAGAAAAAAATTCATGTACCTAGAAAATGGCACCTTTGAAAAGAATATTCTCACAACATGTCCTTTTCATGTTCAGCCAAGTTGAATGGAAAAAAAAAATGGGTCAATCATACATTGTGTTTTGAGTTACAAAGGATTCCTTGGGGGTGGAGTAAATGGCACTTACCTGTATCAGAAGTTGGCAGATGAACCAACAGCGGAGCCTTTTCTTCTCCAGAGAAGTATTAAAGTTTTACTCTCAATTGCACCTGCATAAAAGACAAGGCGGGGCGGGGGTGGTGAGGCACAATGTGTTTTAAATAATGCAGCCCAAGTCATTTTGGGCACTTAGAGATTTATAACAGAAGACAGCCAGGAAATTTCTCTGTTGGTTTGGTTGGAAAAAAGCCACTTTGCAATTTTTGTTAGTCTGTTTCCATCTCTTAGACACCAAAAAGGCACTGAGAGGAAGGAACTTAGTCAACTGACTAGAGCTGGGGAAAATGTTAACATCTGTCAAATCTGGATGGTGGGTAGGTGTATGGCCATTTGTTACATTGATCTCTAGGTCTTTCTGAATATTTGAGAATTTTCATAATTAAATAAAATGAGTATGTGTTTGGAATTAAGCCTTGTGTTTTAAATCCCCATGACCTTATTTTCTAGCTATTGTGGGCTTGGAGCAGTTATTTAATTTCTCAGAGCCTCAGCTCCCTCATTAACATAATATGTACAGTAATACCTACCATGTGGGTTAATCTGGAGATCCCAGATAATGAATACAGTGCCTGACAAGTGGCTGTTTTTTTCTATTGGTAGCAGTTGGAACCCAATTTTAAACCAAAACTCAGCTGAGAGAAACAATATCCAGGGAAAATTTCTTAGAAGTTATGTACTGCATAACTAGATTTTGTATTTACTTCTGGTTTAAGTCAGATCACTAAAGATCTGTGTGTTTGCACCATATCATTCATACTAGGGCTCCATCAGGATGTTTACACTTCATTGTCCTTGGGAGAGATGTCATAGGCTTTCAGTGGGGAACACTGTTCAAATGCTAGTAGTAAACTTTGGCACACTCCCTGTTAAGGGTATTATGGGGGTGTAGTTTACTACATGACAGGACTCTTCAGTAGCCCCCATGAAAAACATCTTATCTTAACTTCTCAAATAATTGTTTCTTTGGAGTAACTTTTTCTTCTTTTTTAAATGCTATGAATTGTTAAAATGGTTGAGTTTACCTTTTAGGACTGGTAACTAGGAAACTGCAAGCCAAATCAGTTATCTACCCTGAACAGTCTTATGGGCTCTTATGGTACAAAACTTTGCATTTACTTTATTCCAAGCCCATTTTTATTTCTCTACTCTTTTCTTCTGACTTTTTTTTTTTTTTACTTATTTAAATTTATGTCATATTGTTGTATTTTGGGTGTTCTTACAAGTCATCTTAAGTTCTTTGGTCTAACAAATAGCCAGGGTGGCACATAAATAAATCAACAAATAAATAGTATATTATAATCATTATTATTAATAATAATAGTAGAAGTATGAGGTGTAGCTACAGAGAGAGAATGAAGACAGTAAATATTTCAGAAGATGACTAATATCACAAGAAGGATGAATTTTCTTAAATGGATAAAATATAATTCTTTTATATAATGGGTTCATCAAGGAACATAGTTAAATCAAAAAATATTTATGGAGTACATGATATGTGCCAGGTACTACTACTGCTATAGTGATATGACCATGGTGATCATTTCCAGAATACCTTTGTTTAGAAATTGGAATTTGGGAGTAAGTATGACACAGGAGCATGGGTGTAGAAAATGGGAGAGAAGAGCTATTGGATTGTTATGTTGTTTTGTAAGGAAAAGAGACTAATGAAAACACAAAATGAAAAAAAGACAGAAGTTCTGTTGCTGGAAGGCAGAGAAATGGTGCTGGGCAGGGTTGAATAACAAACGTCTAAACCAAAGGCCATGTCTGCAGTGTGGTCAAAGGAACTTTGCTAAGGATTGTTGTCTCTGTGTACATTTTAGGAAGGGGGCTGGGGAGACTAGTTGAAGGGCAAAATCTTGGCTAAAAATGGGTATCTCCAATTCCCAGTTGCTGAATCTCTTTTCATGGACACTGAAGACATGACAGTCAATTTATAGCAGAGGTGATGTACAAGACTCTGGGGTCAGTGATAGCTGGCTTTTTCTCTAGTACTTTTTTACCACTTACATAGGAGCTGGAGAATGATTACAAAGGCCTTAATGTAGCTTTTATCATGCAATCTGAGAGCGAAGTGCTTTATGGTATTTCTTAGTCTAGAGTTGTTGTCTCAAACATCCCCTTACACCATCGTGTATATACTTCTTAGAAGATTTATTTTTATTCTAGATCTTGGTCAATCTCTGATACCTTTTCAGATGACCTGGGACAACTTCAGAGTATACTGGGCCCCAGAAAAAGATCACAGTCAAAAGCCAGGAAAAAAAATTCTCATGTTTTATAGAGAGTATTGTCATTTGCAGAACTCATTTACTATTATAAATAATATAGTCTGTCCTGGCTCAAGGTATAAATGAAGTCACCTCTATGTTTTTTAAAATAAGCACTTGCTTCTCTGTTTACCCAAGCTAATCACATGAAATCTAGTATGTTCTTTATGGAATCTACTACCTCAAAATTGTCCAAGAACACCTGGGTATATTTGGTCAAATGAACACTAGGGTATATTTAGGGAATATATACTAGGGTATATTCTTACAGTGCTAAAGAAAGTAGAAAGCAGAGAAGGAGGAGGAGAAACAAGAAGAGATAAAGAGGAATTGAGAATAGGATCAGCCCACCACCATTGTTACTTCTGCTACCTCAGAGTATTTTCTTTCAAGACCAGTCATACACATCCCAAGATAAAGCTTTCTTACTGCTATTGGGAAACTTTGCTTCCTTTGTCCTCTCCCTGGACACAGAAGTGACCCTCTTTTGGTACAGTTATAGTACTCCTTCTCTTATACTTCCTTGCTTCACCATTGTACCCAAAGCTTATCATTATATTGCCTTGATATTCCCAGTTTTCCCTGATGCTGACTCTTAAGTATTTCCTCAGTGCATCCCAACTCTGTGACATCATATCCCTGTGAGTAGGCTTGTGAGTCTTGGATTTTCCTCTCCCAGAGACCCTGGGCTTTTTATGAAAATTGATCTGCACATCCACAAAGACCAGCTTTTCATATCAGAGGTCTTAAGGAAAGGCAGTCTTGACTGAGCCCTGTAAGATTTTGTTATACCTTTTATTCCAGACAATGGGAATCTATCCGCCCTATGTTTGTTCAACTTCAAGTCAGACATTTAAGAGACTTCTTAAATAAGGAAGGATTACTCTAAGTTGATTGGGTCTCCACCTCTGGAAGTAAGAGAGGCTGACATAGTTTCTACCATCTGTCTTAATTAGTATCCATATCTTGTAACATAATCCAGAGAGGCAACCAGTATTATTTTTGTCCATCTCATGAATGTGGAAACTGACATTGTGTTTTAAGTCACACACTGATACATTTGAAATCTCAGTGCAGCGGCATTAGTTAAAAAGCAGAGGTCCCAACAATGCAGGGAATTGTAGAGATATAAATAGTATAGTAATAGAGAATGTATGCTGGTTAGATACTTTTGTATTAATGGAATATTTAATGAATATGCATATGGATATGTTTTTATATAAATATGTTTTACAGTAGTAGAATAAAAAAAAAGGAGAATTTGTTTTGGAAACGTTCTTGAAACAAGATCTTGCTCTTTGTAATGAAAGCAATGAGAAATTATAACAACAAACCAATGGGGTTTTTTGGAGTCCTTTGAGTCAGTCTTTGCAGACAGAAAGATTAAGAGAAGAAGGATCTCAGAGACTTTCTAGATAGTGAAACATTGAGTCCATGTGACATGAAATATAGCAGAAACTACTGCTAGAAATAATAGTCTCTTTCTCTGTCTCCTAATGTTGATGGCTTAATACTCAGTTTTTATAGCAGAACTGCAGTTTTTTCCTGTGAACCAATGAAACCACAAACCTTATATAAGTGAGGGAGATTCTATAGATAATACTTAAGTCCCCTTTTGAGATTAGGTGATTAAGTGAGAGGAGGCAGGGTTTGGCCATATCAGAACAAATCAAGGCTGCCTGGAAAGACAACATACTGGGGGTGTGTTGGGAGGAGGGTGGAAAGAGGGGACTGTGGAGAGAGAGCAAGGCCCATGGGAGATCCTGGGCATGTACCAAGGCAGGTTGTATATCCTTTTTTAGGTCTAAAGTAGTCACATTTGAAATATAAAGGATCAAGGTCTATACCCAATTGAATCAATCTAACAGTTCAGGAAGTCAACAAAAGCAAGGACAGAAGTCCACCCTGGAATGAAATGGCCATAGATGTAATCAGAGTCAGATGAACTGAAAGCTGAGTTAAGAACCCAACAGGTACTTAGCATATTATTCTTATCAGCTGCTTGATGACTCTCTTGGAGCTGGTAGTATGGTCTTAAGAGACACAGTGATGGTCACCATTTGACTCAGGTTGTATTCTTTTACTCTGTCCTTTTTATCCTCCCAGATTCCAGAGAACCCTCATCAATTCTCTAAACACGAGAACTGCCAAAAAGTAAAGAATAGATTAAAAAAGAATTGACTAGAGAATACAGATGAAACATCAAAGAGCATTCAACATTTAACTGTCCTCAGAAGAATTCTCACAGTTGCTGAGCCAAATGCCAAATGGGACACCATATTATAGAGGGAAATTTACTTAATGGCATATGTTTATCAAGCATCTAGTATGTGCTAGGCCCTGTGCTCAACATTTTATACAATGAGGAAGAAAATAGACAAAATCCTTGACTAACAGAGCTTATAGTCTAGAGAAAAAGTTCATATAAAAAATGAATAAAGCCATCAAATTATGATGAATGTTTTAAAAGAAAGACCAGGATATTCTGAGAATAATAAGAACATGAATTTGTTTGGGGTGCTCTTACAAGGAGTAGTTTCAAAGTTAAGGCTTAAACTTGACAGAGAGAAAGATGAGTTACCCAGGTCAAGGAAGGGTATTCCAACCAAAGAAAACAGATCAGGCAAAGACTGGGACAGGAAAATGCTTGTTGTATCTTAGGAACACAAAGAAATCCTCTTTGGCTGGTAGTCAGGAGAATGGCATGAGATAAAGCTCTAGAAATTCTGGAGCCAGATTATGTGAGGTTTGTAGGCCATTTTCAATGGTTTAAAGAAAGGAAGTGAAGTAGTTTTACTTGCATTTGATAAAGATCACTGTCAGCGTGGAGAAGAGAAAGAACAGAAGCCATCAGACCAGTTCTGAGACTATGATGTTGAATAAGATGATGGTGGCTTGCACTAAGCTGAGTGCAGTCGAGATGGAAAGAATTGAATTGATTTGAAATACATCTTGGAGTTAGCATCTACATAATCCACCTAGAATGCTGAATTTAGAGGATAGGGAGAAAAAGAAGAGATGATAAAGGAGATCAAAAAATACCACTCAGAGAGGTAGGAGGGAAGTTGAGAGACAGATGCAATAGAAATAATGAGAAATTGGTTCAAGAATCAGGAATGATCAGAAATTTAGAAAGATGATATTTATTTATTTATTTATTTTTAAAAAATATTTATAAATATATATTTATTTGAGAGAGAGAGAGAGATAGCATGAGTAGGGCAGGGTGGGGGGCAGAAGGGGAGAGAATCTTAAGCACATTCCCCACTGAGTGGGGAGAGGGGAGACTCATATGGGACTTGATCTCATGACCCTGAGATCATGACCTGAGCTGAAACCAAGAGTTTGATACTTAACTGACTATACTACCGTCACCTAGGTGCCCCAGATAGATGATATTTAAAATCATCTTTGGGATGTGTAAAGTTAGAGGTTATCTGTGACCTTGGCAAGAGCAGGTTCATGGATAGGTTGTGGTAGAGGATAGCATTTTAACCAGAGCCACAAAAATGGCAAGAAAAAAAGTAAAGATAGGAGGTGAAATAGAAGCTTACACAAAGTTTGGCTTCCCTTTATATATAAGAGTTCCTCAGTTGATATCTAGAAAGTTAAAGTGATGTGTCCAGTTGACCACATTGAGCAGAAGGGGATCAAAGTGGACATGCTCCAATCTTAGATTCTCTAGCCCAGTGAAGAGGGCTATCCTTAGTGTGACCAAATAATAGCAAAATATCCAATATAGTAGTCATTAGCCGCATGTGTCTATTTAAATTTAAATTAATTAAAATGAAATAAAATTTTATAATTTAGCTCATTAATTGTACTAGCTGTATTTCAGGTGCTCAAGAGCCATGCATTTCCAGTAGCTACCATAATGAACAACAGAAGGTATAGAACATTTCCATCAGAACAGAAGTTTTACTCAACAGCTCTGATGTAATTTATCGTTCACATTTGGGCGCTTTGAAAGTGAGTAATTCATAATCATACTGGGACAATAAGTTTGAACCATGACTGTCTTGGGAAAACTAGAACATATGGACACCTTTGCTAGATTGACCATTTTAAGAACTTTATTTCAGGTCTTTAGCTAACAAGACATGAGTGCAGCAAATGATTTCAATATCTCCAAACCTACAGGTAGGTGGGTAGATAGCCTCTAATCATATCTTCTGATGAGCCTCACTTTCTGACTGTCATGCCCTTGTGTAATTCTCACATCTTGAGTGTGGGCTGGACCTATTGACTCGCTTCTAGCAAACAGAAATTGGCAAAAGTGATAGGATGTAATTTCCTAGATTAGGTTACGGAAAGACCATAAATTTCATCTTAAATGTTCTTGCATGCTGAAATGCTATGGTAGGTCTCTGACCAATGAACTGAGGCCCTCAGTCCAGCAATTACCAAGGAACTGAGGACTGCAAGAATAGGTGAATAAGCTTGGTAGTGGACTCTCCCCCAGTCAAACCTCAGATAAGATTGAATCTGCAGCCAACAGTTTTCAACCTCTTGAGAGACTTTGAGCCAGAAGCACCCAGCTAAGCCACATGTGGATTCCTGACATACAGGAGCTGGGAGATAATAATAGGTTTTCTGTTTTACAGTACTACATTTCTTGGTAATTTGTTACACAGCCTTAGATAACTAGTATATCTAGGCTATTCAATGAGTCATTTTAACAAAATATTAAGGAGGTAGATGTTGATATGTAAGCATTTCACCTCATTGCTCATCTCTCCCAGACTCAATTCCTCTTTCTCTCTTGTCTTCTACAGTTTAGAAAGGCCAGCATGTAACTTGATTGAACCACAATAAGCCTTCAGTGTACATTGGCTGACTACATAAAACAATGAATAAAAAAACAACATAAGGCGGGCAAAATTGTTCTCCTTCCACCCATCTACAGTAGATAACTAATCTTTGACTTGAGAGAAGAACGCCTCTTCAGCATAAGCAAAAAAGTCCAGATAACTCTGGAAAGGTATTTAAACTGAAAGCAGTTAATTTTCTTGTGTTGTCTGTTTTCTTCTCTCTGACATCTGTTTTGTTCTTTCACTCACCATGGTTCTGTGTATATTGGTGGCCATGGACATATTGAATTGTGAGTACAGGTCTTTCACTCCACTTCCTTAGTGTTCTCTAAATGAGAGTGTTAGTGAACCATACCTTTTGTCTGCACCTTGACACCTATATCACCCATAATAACTCAGTAAACCTTGATGGAATTCTAGTTCGAGTAGGAGCATCTCCAACAACTGTAGCATATACATTATCTCTATGACAATGAGAGTAAGTCTGTGCTGTCTTAAATGTTCCTTTGCCACACCAGCAAAAGCCTAGGAAATCTTGATGAAAGCCATTAGAACAGAGGTTGTATAATTTCATGAACCCATGGGGTGCTATTGGCAAAATTATTCCCCAAAACCATTTTTGTAAAGAAGAACAATGTAAATAGTGTGAAAAAGAATTCAGAAGCTGAAGACTGCAATGTTGAGAGGCTTATAATTAACATTCAGCAAGTGAATGTACACAGGCATCCCAAGCGCATTCAATGTGAATATAACCAGGACTTAGGATAAAGGTAGATTTTAAGTACCATTGGATCAAAGATAAGTAGACATTCCAAGCAAGGACAATAAAACGCGCCAGGAGGAAGAAAAATATTTATGATTCTACTGAGAAAAATAATCAGCAGTCATCTGATGAGGTCAGGACAATGAACACCTAGTCTAACAATGATGGCTTGAATGACTGTGAAAATTAACCACCTACTTCTATTACTTCAGGGACAGCACAATTACCATAGCTGGCATCATAAAAACAACATTTCAAACAGAGGTTCACAAAATGTTTTTTGTTAAGAACCCTCTCGGATTCTGAATGAAAGTCCCTGAGCTACCTTCTATTTTGCAAATGTAAGTGTCCTTTTGGTACACTTCCTTTCTGCTCTGTATGGATGAGGAAGCTCAGTGACTTAGAAAAGCCCTGGGGTATATGCATGAAATGTCTCCAGGAATTCTAGATTCCCCATTCTGGGGAAAATGAATTTTTTTTTTTAACTGAACAATTTGAGACAGGCCTTCATGACACTGGGAAAGGTAATTTATATAAAGTGTAGTAATATGATTCAAAAATAGTTTGATGATGATCACTGTAAATTCAGGGTGAGAGATATTACCAGGAATGTTAGAGGACCACATGATACCTCAATATTAATTTTGAGGTGGCCTAGTAAGGAAGAAGATAGGAAATTCACTCGAGGTGGGAAAAGGAGAAATCCATGGATTTCTCCGGTTCACTGAAAACTCTGGATATTGATCAAGGGTTTTCTCTACTACGAGCTAAAACATTCCTATCTCATCCTGCTTTATCTTTTCCTGGATTAGTTGGCTAAACTTTTCTTTCTTGTCTAGTTAAGTAATTCTTCTGTTAACCTCTTTCTCAAGAGGAAATATTTTCCATGAATTCTAACCTCTCTCTTGTAGAGAATCTTGTTCTAGATTCCAGTGATCCTTGAGCTAAAATGACCTTGTTGGCTAGTGCCCTCAAATGCGTAACTAACTTACTTTTGGTATGGGTGCATATATGTGTGCCTTTTGTCCTTGCTAAACTAAACTGTAAGCTCCCAAGAGGGCAGAAAGTGTGATTTATGTTTTTGGTGCTCGCCTTCTTCACCATTATCCTATTTAAATGCTACAAATAGAGTAGGCTACGTGACCATGATGGCTTATCCACTGATGGAGCTCCCCACGCAAAGTGAGTCTCTTCAGAGAGAATGTCAATGACATCAAGGTTGGAGGAGAATACATTTGAAATGAATGTGATTTATAGTTGTGGTTTAAGCTTTAGAGTGTAATAAAGACAACCCTACTCTGAGTTGCTGGTTTGGAAGTACTAAGGATATAGAGTTGTCTTTATGACCACACAGTAGTTATGGGAGGAAATTGTGATGATTAATAGCTTATAATCACTGGATGCAACCCTTCAGAAAGATAAACATTTAGACTGAATAAATATTGAGCAGTTACTATCTGCCAAGCACCACCATATTTTACCCTTGGAAACATCATACTAGGATATCATTAGCCTTATTGACAAATGAGGAAGGTGAGCTCAGAGCCCAGAGAGGGTAGGTTAAAGAACCTACCTTCCTTGGAAAGCAGGCCTCTTGACTTCAGCTGTAGTTGGTCACAGTTCATGTGGGGTGCTGAATTTTCCAAGAGAAATATTTTTCCATGCTTTCAAGTTGCAAAATAAAAAAGAGGCATATATTTAATTCTAAACCATTCTTTCTCATATCACATTGGTCATGAGTTGCACTATCGATCAAAACCAAATATCTGGAAATAAATATTGATATATTTGAAACAAAGAAACAAATTGCCAATTCAAAAATTAAAGATAGCACTACTTATCTCTTGATGTTCTTACTCAGTCAAACAAACAAATACCTATGAATATTATTTATCGTGAATAGAACTGTTTGGAAGAATATTTCAAGGCTACTTGTAGTGGATGCCTGGCATTTTTCGCAGGAGAGTTGCTCAACAGAAGAACCTCCTTCTGGTTTTGCTGAGTTTCTGCGGTATAGCCTTTGCTGGGAAGCTGAGTCACTTCTTTACTACAGAATGTGCTGAATTTGTCCCCCATACCCTGGAGGCCAGATGGAAGGATGGGCACAGGAGCTAGTCTCAGCTGGCCTGACCCTGTAGCCCAAGATTTTGGAAGTTGAGTGGGTGATTTTGCACTGAGATGATAAAGCCCAGCAGAAGTGGTGGACACCTTGGAGTCTATAATCAGCAGTGACAGTATTGACAATGTTCATCTCCAACTATTTTTCATCCATAACCTCCCTTACTTCCTTCCTGTTTTCTAATGCTGCTACTATAGCCTCTCCTCTCAGTTCATTTAGCAGGTACCCTTCCGCATCAGAAGAGCTCAAATTAACTTGAGCAGTGGTCTGTGCTTGCAACCAACAGCATAGTCATGTGATAGCACATTAGGATAACATCTAAGCCATACAAGCCATAGGACTAATGGAAATGATTAAGTTAATCTTTATTTCTTTAATTTTTACCAGGGACATGTGGATTGTTTTCAAAACAGTGATTCACAACCCAAACAGATTCTTTTAGGTGCTCAGGGTTAATGACCATTGTCAGAATGAACGAAACACTTGGTATCTGGGCTAATGCTGGGCCTAGAGATGTTGGATGTTTTCCCAGGGTGGGGCCCAGAAACACAAGGTGCACAAAGTCGAGACACAGAGAGATGCAATAGGAAACACACAGGCTTTGCAACCATTTCCGCCTGCACCACCAGCTGTGCAGATTACCACCTTCTCTAGTTTTACTATCCTCATGTGTTCACTGGGGAAAAGCCCATATACTCTTTTAGTTGTAATAAGAATTTGTGAGCCTGAAGCACCTGGTAGATACACAAAGACATGTGGGCCAAGCCATTTCCTCTTCTGTTATGACTTCTCTTGATTTCTGTTATGTGGTGGAAACCATTGCCTATACAGAAGGGATAATAAAGGATAAGATCACTCAAGGAGTTGTCTGTCAAAAAACCAGAGGAAGCATTACATATACAAATGTGTCTGTGTGTGGCTACTGAGATTTGTACAACCAATATTTATAACTTTGATTATTTAAGAGTAATCCCAGAGGTCTGTGACATGAAATACTTTGTAGTTTTGATAAAGCATATAAATGTTTGAACTGTATTCTGCAAAGGTGGTGAAAGAGAGCAAATCACTTAGCTAGTGAATAAACCCAGCTGACTTCCCCAGTATTAATAGTTCAGCTCATCTCTCTTGTTTTCTAGTAACTTCTCTTGTTTATTGAAATTCTCATCAAGTGATCAAATTACAGATTTTTTGTGGGAGGGGACCTCTAGAAGAGAAGGGGTACAGCTGATGCAAAGCAAAAGAGTGAAGAAATGCAAGGGGGAGAAAAAAAAGAAACTGATTTTTCTTTTTCTTTTTTAAAAAGTTTTTATTTATTTAAGTAATCTCTATACCCAACATGTGGCTTGAACTCACAACCCCAAGATCGAGTCACATGTTCCTCTGACTGAGATAGGCAGGACCCCCTAAACCAACCTGATCTGTTTAAAGAACAGATACCTTAGAGTTAAATCTGACCTCAGCAATGGCTTGGCTTGGGGTGGGTGAATTTCCAGACTTACTCTCCATAGAAGTACAACATAGGGCTGCCTGAAAACATTTTAGCGATTGCTTCAGCCAGCTCAACACTGTTTGTCAAGTGAGAGAATATTAAAAGGCTGAGAGGTCGTTTAACATTTTTATTCACATCTCATTGCAGTTTGTGTTTGGAATTATTTGCTGTCATAGTACCAGGGAACTTGTGGGTTGGCAAAAGTTCATGAACAGTGGAAATATATATATATATATATATATATATATATATATATATATTTTTTTTTTTTTTTTCCCTGTCAGTGGTAAAATTTAATATAATGTTAAGGGGTCAGAATTTTACAAGGAAAAAAATAAGTCTATATGATAATGGGTTGATTGTCTCCCCAGAAATTTCAAGAACAGTTTTCATAGCATGATCAAATCACAAAACCATGGAGCACCCCAACACACCTCTAGTTATTTCACATGATAATTTTAAGTTAACATTCTAAATTGTGTTTAAAATTTTGGCGACACTTCCGTGGATGTGAACTTTAGGAAGCTGGCTATTAGATCAGATCAACCAGGCATGATATAATCCATGAGATGGGGGTAAGGGGTATGGGTGAGTGGAGGGGAGGCAGGGTCATTTAGCCGATCGCCACTTGAGGACATCCTTTGATTTGGAATACATGATTATTGGTACTAAGGGAGTTAAAGTAATGTGTCCCTTCTGTGCTTCTCCACTCTGGACGGCTCAGGTCTACAAAGCAGTGTTTGACAGGAAAATAAAACAAGAAGGCTTATGATGGTCAATCAGAAAATGCCTGTAGCTCTTACCTTAGTGAATTTCAGTTTGCACTGATGCGAGCTACCTGAAAACATGGCTTCAGTTCCTTAAGTAGGATTTTCAGTGATAGCGTGTTTTAAGGAAGGTGCAACCATTATGCTGTCTCTTTTGATGGATAAAAAATGTTTCCTCCATAGTCTCTACAATTAACATTATATTGCTTTATTTCCTCACTTCGAAGGACACATTATTTTTAAGGGTTATTTATTGTGCAGGGAGGTTGTCTCTGTGATTCCTTCCTCTGATGAGGTTACTTGGAGTATTATCCTGCAGACATGCAGTAAAGCTCAGTAGCTGAGAAAATAACAGTGTCGTTAACCTCCTTAGCACTGGAGATAAATTAACACTAATAAGATAGGTACCAGGGTAGCAATTGACTTGACAGAATGAAACTCACCAGCCTAAGGAGGCGGTAGTGGGTGTCACTGTGCTACCCTCCCCAGTCCTGTGTGGACGCTGTGGCTGGCGAACGGCTTATTCCTGCTCTGCGGACATTCAAGTATGCTGCCCTGAAGTCCCGTCCAGCTGATTCAGGGCTGCTCTCACCCTCCTCGGCTGCCCCTGCTGATGGAAACCAGCACCACCGTTATTAATTGAAGTCTCCATGCATGCAGTAAATTTTTTCATCTCACTTCATGACAGGATATCGTGACAGCTTCTTGGTAGACACACATGTCATAACTAGAGTGAGCTTTGCTATACTGGAAAACATTTTTGTCAAAATATTGAAATGATGTGCTGTGCAGGGAAATAGCCCACAGTGGATGTCTTAGGAGAAGCAAGCTGGGGAGGGGGTGAGGGTGGAAAGCAACAGTCTAAAAGACAAAAATTTAAAAAATATATATATATATGCTGGTTATTCAGGGGTCTCCCGGGTCACCTTTGGCCAGCCGTGGAAATGCACTTTAAGTTTTCATTCGTTAATTGACCAGTAAATGAATATGGTGATAATTAATATCTTTACTGCTTATTAATGAGGAACCTGTATCCTTTGTAAGCTGCCTAGGAAAATGATATATGAGGCATGACTAAGTTGCCCACTGTGAATTGATGGTGCCTCACACATGGAAATACAGACGTGTTATTCGTTTGGCTTCATTATCAGAGGAGATTTTAATAAGTGGACGGTTCTTCTAGTCCTTTCTTTGTATGCTGGGGGGGACTGCAGTTACACAGGAGGGAGACTCTCTTTGCTCTTATTTACCGCTACCAGCGTGCTGAGATCATGCGCAGCCTCTGGCTCCCACCAGGTCCGCTTCTGAAGAGCCTTTGTCCGTGGCATGTGGAGTTTTTCAGGTTTGTGCCTTCATCCCGTTGCCAAAACATCTGGTTCAGTTTTGGGGAAATATTTGTAGTTATTTTTCCATCCGGAATTAATTACTGCCACTGGAACATTAATGGGTGCCCTGCTGGCTTAATAGATTTTATCTGTGCACCCTCCTATCTGTGAAGTGAAACCGACAAATCAGAGCTCTGTTTTGCTGGGACTTTTCTAAAACGGCCACAAGCAGAAGAGCTAACGGCTTATGATTCAAAGGACGACCAGATAACAGACTTGTGAGACAGCAATTCAAATCTGCAAAGAAGATGACTTTGCTACTTAAATAATTTAGCATTCATTGAGAAAATGATCTACCATGTTCCAAAACTAATACCTTAAGTAAGAATACGTTAATGTCAACCACAGGAGTATGCTTCAACGTTCGAACTCCTGTGATCTCCGTTTAATGGGAACGTTTGCTTGTTTCTTTGTGTTTTTTTCTCATACTTTGAAACACCAGGTTACATAGAAAAAATGAAGGAGGAGTTACTATTTATTGCTTTCTGTATAGCAGGCACTGCATTTAATGTTTTAAATGTGTAGTCTTACTTTAGTCATTCAGATAGTCTAGGTAGGTGTTTTGATGGTCCATGTTACATACAAGGAATTTAAGACTCTATGAGAGCGGTCCCTGGGTGGCTCAGTCATTAAGTGTCTGCCTTCTGCTCAGGTCATGATCCCATGGTCCTGGGATTGAACCCCACATAGAGCTTTTTGGGCATGGGAAGCCCGTTTCTCTCTCTCTTACTCCCCCTGCTTACGTTCCCTCTCTCACTGTGTCTCTCTCTGTCAAATAAATAAATAAAGTCTTTAAGACTCTCTGAGATTATGTTATCTTGACCAAGGTCACACATTGAATAAGTGGGAGGAGGGCTAGGATTTGAATGCCAAGTACATTGGACCTCGAGTTCACTCTTTTAACTATAATGCGAATGGTATACTTTTACCATCCCTTTATCAAACATCTGTTAAACACTTGAGGTCTGGGCAATGTACTTGCACTGGAGGCACAAAAGGGGAACAAGATGAGGTTCCTGGTGCTGTCAGAGTGGCTGACAGGCCAAACAGGGTCTCTGTTGGATTATATTAGGCTTGACTAGCTATGTTGCAATTTTGCAATGCTTTCTACAGAGCATTAGAAAGCTTCGTCCCCTAAAAGACCTATCCCATTGCAACGATGGTTATTCATATTGTTGAAATGAATGAAATATATCTTTAAGACTTGTAAGATAGTAGCAGCTTATCACCACCTAATATTTAGTAATAAGCCAGCATGTTACAGTGGCTGAGATGACTGATTTTGGAACGAAAAGGATTTGCTTCTGAGTCTTTACTTGTACTCTTAGGAAGTTGTTCAAGCTTTTGAAGATGACACTTTTTTCACCTGTAAGGGGAGATAATGCTGTGGTTTTCATTTGGTTTCTCTGACCACTGGATGAGATGATGTTCTATATACTCTGGCACAGTGCTTAGCATACAGTTACATCTTAGAAATGTCATTGCTCTTCTTATTTGGAAAAGAAAAGAATATCTTAAGAACTCCTCTCCTCTCTATGTGTTCATTCCAGCCACATGAGTCTCATATAATTCAGTCTGTAAGTTGCCTCTTTCCTGGAAGCGTACAATATCTCTAGAGATGAGACAGCATAGCTTGGTAGCTTCTACCAGCTCAGTTTACCTCCTGGCTTGTTTGAGTTCTGGCTTTATCCAGCATTATTTCTATTTATTCCTGGGTTGTTCATCTCTTGCTGCAGGTGAATCTCTTGATACTGATTTTATTTTTCCATTTTGTTTATCTTTTGGATATTACTGTTTCCTTTACTCCCCTCTTTCCTTGAAAGTATGCTACTGATTTGGACCTCCAGCAGAGAACTCTGACTTGTTTTAATCTTGACCATACTTTTCTCCATGATAGCTGTGGCCCGTTGCTGCCCAGCCTTTAAAATAAGAAGATATGGGTTCTGTTTGACTGGAGCAGGGACATGCTTGAAAGTTGAAAAGTTGGCATTCAAATATATGATCAACCCACAAGCCAGTTAAGATGAGAATATTAATTTTTGGAAGAAATAAAAGCTTAAAGTAAAACCAAAACCAAAACGAAACAAAACAAAAAAACCCCAAACAAACAAACAAATATACAAACAAACACATTTTTGGAGAAGACATGTTAATTTTTTTTAAAAAAAGATTTTATTTATTTATTTGACAGACAGAGATCACAAGTAGGCAGAGAGGCAGGCAGAGAGAGAGGAGGAAGCAGGCTCTCCGCAGAGCAGAGAGCCCGATGCCGGGCTCGACATCATGACCTGAGCCGAAGGCAGATGCTTTAACCCACTGAGCCACCCAGGTGCCCTGACATATTAATATTTTGCCAGAAGAATGTTTTCAGTAGATTGTGCCAATGTGAAACAACAGGTACAAAAATCCCCAGGGTTAGAGCCTGGTGACTCAGTGGGCTAAAGCCTCTGCATTCGGCTCAGGTCATGATCCCAGGGTCCTGGGATTAAGCCCCACATCAGCTCTCTGCTCAGCAGGGAGCCTGCTTCCTTCTCTCTCTGCCTGCCTCTCTGCCTGCTTGTGATCTCTGTCTGTTTGTCAAATAAATAAATAAAATCTTAAAAAAAAAAAATCCCTGGGATTAGAACTAAAGGGAATTCCCACAGAATTGAGGAAAAAGGTTTGCACAAGAGGAAAAGCACAAGTATAGATGTACAGTAGGTCAGTTTGAAACTTGACTCTCAAAAACTTGCTTTGTAACTTGGAGAAAATCACATTCTCTGAGTTTTTCTTTTTTAAAAAATTTGTCTAAAAGGATTATATTATAATCCTTGTCACAAATTACTATGAAGATTAAATAAAATAACACCACATAGTTGATCTCATTCCTTGTATGCAGTGGTTCTGATTACTCTTGCTGTGTTCATACAGGTTTTCTTGCACTAGGTGTCTATGTGGGCCACGACCAACAACTGTCAAGAATGAAGTCTGGGACTCAGTTAAGGTCATTTTCACTTTGTCTTGCTATAAAAAGTTCGATAAGTTCAGCAGCCTGGATGGAATAATAGCTCCTGGGAAGAATTATTGAAGGAGAGTTCTGAGCCTTTTGTTTTGTCATGTAGTGCAAGGCTGTTTTATTTTTTTAATGAGTACACTTTATCTTTTCGAGCTGTTTATAGAAAATCAAGCAGAAGGTACTGAGTTCAAGTATCTCCCCCTAAGGTTTCCATCCCCTTTTGTTAACATTGTCCCCTATTATTAACATCAGTGTAGTGTATTTGCCACAGCTGATAACTGATACCAACACACTGTTATTAATTAAAGTCCATAACTTATGTTAGGGTTCACTCTTTCTGTTGTACCGTTCTAAGGATTTTGACAAATGAATAATGCCAGTTGTCCACTATAGTATCGTAGGGAGTGGTTTCACTACTCTAAAAATTCTGTGTTCCCCCTATTCATCCTCCCCATCATCCTTTTAAGCCCTTGGCATCCACTGATCTTTTACTGCCTCCATAGTTTTGCCTTTTCTGGAATGTTATATAGTATGTGGTTGGAATCATATAGTATGTGGTCTTTTCAGATTGGCTTAACTAACTTAGAAATATGGATCAAAGATTCCTCCATGTTTTTATGTGGCTTGGTAGCTCATTTCTTTCTAATGTTAAATAACACATTTTATAGATACACCCTAGTTTATCCATGTACCTATTGGAGGACACCTTGATGACTTCTAACTTTGGGCAATGATGAGCAGGACTGTAATGAACAATCATGTGCAAGTTCTTGTGTGGACATAAGTTTTCAATTCACTGGAATAAAGACCTTGGAGCACTGATAGTGGATTGAATGGTAAGGCCTTGGAGCACTAATAGTGGATTGAATGGTAAGATTGTGTTAACTTCGTGAGAGACCACCAAGCTATCTTCCAAAGTAGATGCGCCATTTTGCATTTCCATCACGAATGCCTGACAGTTTCTCTTGTCCACCCCTAGCCAGCATGTGATGTTCCTTTTTTTTTTTTCTTGATCTATCATTCTAATAACTAAGTAGTAGTATCTTGTTGTTCTAATTTGCAATTTCTTAATGACACATGATGTTGAACATCTTTTCATCTGCTTATTTACTATCTGTATATCTTTTTGTTTTTGAAGATTTATTTATTTATTGGAGAGAGAGTTCATGGTGGGGAGAGGCAGGGGGTGAGGAACTTTAAGCAGACACTTCACTGAGTGCAGAGCCCCAGGCAGAGCTCGATCTCATGGCCCATGAGATCATGGCCTGAACCGAAACCATGACTTGGACGCTCAGCCAATGGAGCTGACCAGGTGCCTCTGTATATCTTCTTCAGTTAGCTGTCTCTTTAGATCTTTTGCTCATTTTTAAATTAGGTTGTTTACTTTCTGTTTGTTGTTGAGCTTTAAGACTTCTTTGTGTATTTCAGACAGCAGTCCTTTAATAGGTACTTTTCAAATGTTTCCTCCCAATCTGTGACTTGTCTTTTTGTTCTTTCAAGTGTCTGTTGCAAAGCGGAAGTTGTAAATTTTAATGAAATCCAATTTCTAAATTTTCTTTTTCATGGCACATGCTTTAGTGTTATATCTAAAAAAAAAATCACCATCATATCCAAAGTCACCTGGAGCCACTTCAATTCTATTTTCTACAAGTTTTATAGTTTTGTGTTTTACATTTAGGCCTTACCCATTTTGAGTCAATTTCTGTTTATTTTTAAATATAACATTCTAAAGTAATTTTTACTACTGATAGGGTTTGAGAATCATTGAGATAGAGGAACTTGACAGAGTGGTCTCAGACACTGGTAATAAATTCCAGACTTGGAGTTGCTGTTTTATATTCTTAGATGTGAAGCTTTGTTTCGATACAAATAGACTGTTTTTTCCTTATGTTCATAAATGTTACTGGAAAAAATAGAGTGCAAATGTTGAGATCTGTTATGTAACTCCAGTTCATTGGTCAGGGAGGAATGGGCACCTCCACTCATACTTATCTGTAATTACCAGTATTATTTGCAGTAATGTCCCTAATCACCAGTACTATCAGAAAATGATTATCAGGATTCCACTTAGTTTCTGTGAAATATTCTATGCAATTAGAATATTGAGTGTCTGCTAGAATTCCATGCCTCTGCAGCTGCTCAGTGATTTTAAAGGATGAGAACTCTTATATAAGCCCCCTTATATCCTCCGTGTCCACCTGGATGGAAAGCTCTGTGTAATTTTAGACAGCACAGCCCAAGGCCAGTGGGGATTCTGGAAGCACACTGCTGATACATGGCACAAAGAATATGGTAGTTTAGTTTCAGGATTCAGAAGGTATGAAAAAGTCAGAACTTTGTATACAGGGCTTCTCAAACTCCATTGTGCATTTAAGTCACTCGGAGATCTTGTTAAAATGTGGAGTCTGATTTGGTAACTCAGGGGTGAAGCTCAAGAGTCTGTTTCTCACTAGGGCCAACTTGGCCATTAGATACTCTCTTAGGGGCCCAAGGCAATGTTTTCATTTCTTTTAAAAGTTGAACTTTTAGGTTGAAAAAAAAAAGAAGGTTTTAGGTATAATATTAATATATCTGTCTTTATATTGGAATAACCATAAATAAAAACATTTCACTTTTCTTACTAAGAGGGACCCATGAAGACAAAAACACCTATGGTCCCCTGAAGTCATAATGAGACCCTGTTTCTAATCCTGGTAGCAATGTACCTGGCCTAGAGACCACACTTGGAGTAAAAGTTTTCATCAGGTTCTCTTACAGAGAATGATGAGAGGAATATTTGAAACCAGGTAGCATTTCTGGGATTCTCTCCTTGTTAAACAAAGTCTACACATGCAGGTAAAACTGTCATACCTGAATATTTTATTTTATTTATTTTTATTTAAATTTAATTAATTAACATATAATGTATTATTAGTTTCAGAGGTCAAGGTCAGTGATTCATCAGTCTTCTATAACAGCCAGTGCTCCTTACATTACATGCCCTCCTTACTGTCTGTCATCCATCCATCCATCCTCCTCATCAGCAACCCTCAGTTTGTTTTCTATGATGAAGAGTCTCTTATGGTTTATCTCCTTCTCTGATTCATACCTGAATACTTCAACAGAGAATGCACTCTTCCCAGTTTTCATGGCATTGATTTTCTTGACTAAAGGTATATTTTCCCTTTTGAATGGACTCCCCAAAATACTGGGCCCAGAGCATATAATCAACTAAATCTTTTCAACTGCTATTGTTGGCTTTGGTGAGTTTCCTTCAACATGGGCATTCTCTATGTGATTAGGAAATGTGTTCAAGGCAGTCTTTGAAATGTCTTTGCTACTTACTCAGGATTTCTTCTTTCTCCACTGAGAAAGCAAAGCCATGTAACTCCCCTGCTCCTGTCAGAACTTGCCTTTTCCTAAATTAAACAAATATTTGTTAAGAATTTATTCTATGTCTTCATATGGTCCTTACCTTCGAGTTGCTCTCTTATCTTCCTTTTTCTTGAGTCCTAGAAACTTCTAAGTTCAGGAAAAAACAAAAAACAATTAACTTACCAACGTAACTCATCAAAAAATTCCACCTGGAAAAAAGAGGAAATCTCTCACCTGGATCGCTTTGCCATTCCACATGACAGTGATTCTCAAAGTGTGGTTCCCCAGACCAGCAACATCACCATCACTTGGAAACTTGTTAGAAATCACAAACTCTAGCACCCGCCTCAAATCTACTGAATCAGCAACTGTGGGGGTGGGGCATCAATCTGAGTTTTAACAAGTCCCAGGTGATTCTTATGCAAGGTCTTGTTTGACAACCACAACCCTGAAACATTCATTCTTAACTAAGCTGCAAAACAGAATCACCTGGAGAGCTTTAAAAAACACAGATGCCCGGGGTTCTCATCCAGACATTCCGATTCAATTAGTTTGTAGTGGGGCCTGAGTATGGATATTTTGAAAGAACTTCTCAGATGATTCTAATGTACAGGCAGGGTTGAGAACCGCTGTGCCATCTGTTTCTTCACATTAAATTCCTTGATGGCAGGTGTGTGAGTGTGTAAATGTGTGTGTCTGTGTGTATGTGTGTGTATCAGTAACCTGGTGTGACTGCGAATGAGCTCTGAATCTTTGTCTAATTAAGCCTCATTCTTAGAAAACTGCCTATCCCGGAGATTGTTCTAGAATAATTGGGATGGTGGTTATCAAACAGTGCCCATGGGCCACTTCTAGTCCAGATGCTTTCTTTGGACTAAGAATGATTTTTTTTGTTTGTTTGTTTTTACATCTTTAAAGGGTGGTTAAAAAACAGTCACGTGGCAGAGACCATATGTGGCTCTCTAAACCTACACATGAGGCATTTGGTCCTTTACAGAGTATCTTGCTGACCCTGCCAGAAAATGTAGCAGGGACATATATAGAGAAGTTTGTAAACTGGTCTTAAATATCAGGGTAGCACATAGAACAGCTACATGGTAAGCCTATGTGATGGAACTTAAATGATGGAACACAGAGGGAACTCAGCTAAAAATTAAAGCATTTGGAGAGGCAGAAGGAAGAGGACAGCCATTTTACCTGAAGCTTTTGGAAAGGGGGCAGCCAGACTTTAGGAAGCTCCACTTAGAACATAATGCTCATGATGTTTTTGGGCTCCTTCATACAGAAAACGCTCTATCCTCCATTGAACCACAGGGCTTTGCAGCCATGATTACACTTTATTTTCAAAGATGTATCAGAAGCACTTTTTAATTTTTGATTTTTAAATTTTAAAAATATTTGTTTACTTAAGTAATCTCTATGCCCAATGCAGGGCTCGAACTTATTACCCTGAGATCAAGAGTCACAGATCCTTCCTACTGAGCCAGCCAGGCCGCCATATTTTTTTTATTTTTTGAATTTATTAATTATTTACTTAAAGCAAGCTCTATGCCCAGCATGGGGCTTGAACTCACGACACTGAGATCAGGAATGGAATGTGCTACTAAGTGAGCCAGCCAGGTGTCCCAGGAGCATTTTTTAAAGATAACTTTGAAGTTTACAGGAAATTGAGGCAATAGTAGAGAATTTCCATGGATCTCCTTTCTCTCTAGCTTCCAGTTTCTGCTGTTGTTAACATCCTGCATTACTGTGGTACATCTATTAGCATCAGTGAATCAATATTAATGCATCGTTAATAAGTAGACTCCATAATTTACATTGGGGTTCACTCTTCCCACTGTACAGAAAGTTCTGTGGTTTTGACCAATGTACAGTGGTGTGCATGTATCCACTGTAATAGTATCATACAGAAGAGCTGCTACCCTAACAATCACCTGTGTTCCACCTCTTCATCCTCTCTCCCTCTCCCAAACTTCTGGTAATGACTGATCAATTTTTACCTTTTCCAGAAAGTAATATAGCTGGAATTATACAATATATTGCCTTTACAGACTGGCTTCTTTCACCAAGCAATATATATATTTTAAAAATTCGATTTATTTGAGAGAGCGAGAACAGGGGGAGGGGCAGAGGGAGAGGGAGAAGCAGACTCCTCACTGATCAGGAAGCCTGATGTGGCATTGATCCCAGGACCCTGAGATCATGACCTGAGCCGAAGGCTGAAGCTTAACCAACTGAGCCATCCAGATGCCCCTAAACAATATGTTTTAAAGTTTCCTACATGTCCTGTTGTGTCATGATAGCACATTTCTTTTTACTTCAGGCTATTGATGCACTTTTTTGTTTTTGTTGTTACATTGTAGGACAGCTTATCCCATCCCAAAGTCTGTTCCATTCATGACATATGGCTTCCTAAAAGAGGTTCTCCTACTACAGAACACTCATGAAAGAAATTGAAGAAGACACAAAAAGATGGAAAAGCATTCCATGCTCATGGACCAGAAGAATAAATATTGTTAAAATATCTGGACTGCCCAGAGCAATCTATACTTTCAATGCCATCCCATCAAAATTCCACCAGCATTTTTTAAAGTGCTAGAAGAAACAATCCTAAAGTTTGTATGGAACCAGAAAAGACCCCAAATTGCTAAGAAAATGTTGAAAAAGAAAAATAAAACTGGGGACCTCATGTTGCCTGATTTCAAGCTTTACTACAAAGCTGTGATCACCAGGATAGCATGATACTGGCACAAAAACAGACACATAGACCAGTGGAACAGAGTAGAGAGCCCAGATATGGACCCTCAACTCTATGATCAAATAATCTTTGACAAAGGAGGAAAAAATATAAAATAGAAAAAAGACAGTCTCTTCAATAAATGATGCTGGGAAAATTGGACAGCTGTGTATAGAAGAATGAAACTCAACCATTTTCTACACCATACACAAAGATAAACTCGAAATGGATTAAAGACCTCAACATGAGGCAGGAATGTATCAAAATCCTTGAGGAGAATATAGGCAGTAACCTCTTTGACATCGGCCACAGCAACTTCTTTCAAGACATGTCTCCAAAGGCAAAGGAAACAAAAGTAAAACTGAACTTTTGGGACTTCATCAAGATCAAAAGCTTCTGCATTAAGAGTCACTTATGAAAAATTAAAAATTAAAAAAAAAAAACAAAAAAAATAAAATAAAATAAACTGAGCTTTTATAGGCAAAAAAAAAAAAAAAAAGCTTCTGCACAGCAAAGGAAATAGTCAACAAAACAAAAAGGCAACCCACAGAATAGAAGAAGATATTCACAAATGACATTACAGACAAAGGGTTGATATCCAAGATCTAAAAAGAACTCCTCAAACTCAACACTCAAAAAACACATAATCGTGTCAAAAAATGGGCAGAAGACATGAACAGACACTTCTCCAAAAAAGACATACAAACGGCTATCAGACACATGAAAAAATGTTCATCACCTTTAGCCATCAGGGAAATTCAAATCAAAACCACACTGAGATACCACCTTACACCAGTAAGAATGCCAAAATCAACAAGATAGTAAACAACAAGTGTTGGAGAAGATGTGGAAAAAGGGGAACCCTCTTACACTGTTGGTGGGAATGCAAATTGGTGCAGTCACTTTGGGAAACAGTATGGAGATTCCTTAAGAAATTAAAAATAGAGCTATCTTATGACCCTGCCATTGTACTACTGGATATTTACCCCAAAGATAGAGATGTAGTGAAAAGAATTCAATATGTACCCTAATGTTCATAGCAGCAAAACTGGAAAGAGCCAAGATGCCCTTCAACAGACAAATGGCTAAAGTATGAAATATTATGCATCCATTAGAAAGGATGAATGCCCAAATTTTTTATAAACATGGACGGGACTGGAGGAGATTATACTGAGTAAAGCAGAGAGTCAATTATCATATGGTTTCACTAACTTGTAGAGCATAAGGCATAATATGGAGGACATTAGGAGAAGCAAAGGTAAGTGAACTGGGGGAAATCGGAGTGGGAGACAAGTCATGAAAGACTGTGGACTCTGAGAAACAAACTGAGTGTTTTGGAGGGGAAAGGGAGGGTGGTTAGGTGAGCCTGGTGGTGGGTACTAAGGAGGGCACATATTGCATGGAACACTGGGTGTGGTGCATAAATTATGAATCTTGGAACACTGGAAAAATAAAATAAAAAATAAAATAAAATACTAAAAAATAAATAAAAAATAAAATAAAAAATTAAAAGAGATCCTCCTTTTCTTTTCTTTTCTTTTTTCTTTTCTTTTCCTTTCCTTTCCTTCCTTCCTTTCTTTTTTCCCTCCCTCCCCTCCTCTTCCCTCTCTCCCTTTCTTTCCTTCTTTCTCTCTCCTTCCCTCCCTCCTTTTTCTTCCTTCCTTCCTTCTTTCTGAAAGATTTTATGTATTGATTTCAAGAGAGAGGCAGAGAGCAAGCAGGGCGAGAGGCAGAGGCAAGGGAGAGAGATAATCTTCAGTGGTCTCCATGCTGAGTGTGGAGCCTGACATGGGAATCAATCTCACAACCCAGAGATCATGACCTAACCCCAAATCAAGACTGGATGCTTAACCAACTGAGTCACCCGGCTGCCCCCAAAGAGGCCATTTCTAATGTGGATGCTCTTCTCATTGTCCCAGCATCCCTTCCCTCTTCATTTCACTATGTACCACTGAGTATCTCTTTGAAATGACTATCGTCCATCTCTCCCTACTGGAGTATAAGATCCAAGAGTATAGGAACCTTGCCAATTTTATGCAATCCCATGTCACCAGCATAGTGCACAGGGCTTGGTATAGAGTAGACATTTCTCAAAATGTGTATAGAATGATAATTCATAATTGCTATGTTTTTTTAATGCAATTAAATAAACAAAAGATTTGTAGATTGAATATACTTGGGGACTCTTACCAAGGAAAACAGTTCTTTTTAACTGCAGGAATTATCAGAGTTCTTAATATGCTAACATTCTAGCTTAATAGGTAAATGTTATATGTATTATAATGTCAAGATTCCAAACTGTTTGTAACCACTCGTATCAGATGCAGTTCATAGACGAATGTTTGTAAGAAAATGGAGCTGGTGAATTCCTAATCAACACAGGCAGCTGTATGTTTATGGGACTTTACTTGGTATTATCTTCTCTGATATCCTAGTAGTTTATACAATTGATTGTGAATAATATAATCATGGAGGCCTGTTTCTGCTATAGTCACCTGAATATTTTTACATTGTTTAAAATGAGAGAGAGTCAGTCTTCTAAGAATATTTCTTATCCTTGATTAAAAGGCTTCCCGAAGTAGAGCCTAGTTTATGGACTCAATCACTGAGGAAAAGTACCCAAGTTATCTTCCTATATAAAATGTAATAAGCCACGATGGTTTGGAGTACTTTGATGTCTTACTCTCAATTCTAATGGGAAATGAGAGGTCTCTGGTGTCATTTCATTTGGGGAGAGCTATTCATCCCAGATAATCCTTCAGTTATTCAATTAGCCAAACACCATCATTCTTACTTTTTAAATTAGTTGGAATTCTCTGGTGAAAATCAGTCCAGGTTGAAAATCCATCCAATCATCCAACAAAAATTGGACTGCCCTCTGAGTTCAAGGTGCTGTGTCTCTATGATCAATAGGAGACAAGTGAGAAATGGCTTGGCTCCCCTAATACCTACGATCTGGCTGAAGAGCTGGCCATACCCCAAGTTTACAAAGGGGACTTGAAACAAAATACGTGAAACATGGAAAACAGAAATATAATGCAGGTGCTTGTTATTCAAAAAATAGGGGAAAATAGGGAAAAGCACAGGGATTTAATCATCTTTGTGCTACTAATAGAAATTTTTCTGTGTAATGAAGAGGAAACCAGATAAAGCCCTGGGCAAGCTCTGAAAAATTTTGTTCAAAAGCTTAGTGAAAAAAGGACATCCTCAATATGCTACCAGAAATGGCAAATGATACAATATACCTTACATTTTACAGAAGCCAGTATAGGAAAAATTGAACTGGCCCTGTGTGAGACTTTGGAAGCAACCTTCTCTGGGGAATTCAGTCTTCTTTCAGCAGGTATAATTGGCAATAGCTGAACAATCGAGAAGTCACACAGTTAATGAAATGACCAAAATCACTGTATTGATTACTCCTGTTTGGTTCCTGTTATTTCAGCTATCAAAACAGAGCAATCTAATCATTTCATAGTTGACAGCTACGACTACAGCCCAAATGTATTTGATTGGGAAATATTAAACACAGGTTAAGTGTTGGGCTTAGGTAATCTAGCCTGTTAATGACTGCTTGCAATAGAAGATTGCAACCCAGGTGAAAGCATCCCAACTTTGCAAATTTCAAATATCTTCTAGACCCCATGGGGAATAAAAAGTGAGTAGTCCTCATCTTTTCTTCATGATTGCCTGTTTTTCTTTCTATTTTCTGTGACTTTTAAGTAATCACTACCCTCAATGTTGGGGTCAAACTTACAACCCTGAGATCACGAGTTGCTCCAGACTGAGCATCCAGTGCCCCTATTTTCCATGACCTTTAATAACAGAAATCTCTGCGAAGTGAACTTGAATTTCAAGAAGCACCTTGGGTTTCCTTTCGTTTATATTCCTGATATGATTTTCCCCATCCTTATTTCTATAGTCTGACAGATTGGTAACAATCGAATTAAAAAAGAAATACTAGGGTATATAAATCCCCTGGCAGTAGGGCATCTGATGGTACAGAATTATATATATATTTACTTGTTTTTTGTTTTGTTTTTTTAAACATAGTCCCTTCTGAGAGTGCCTTTGAAATGCTAAATGATTAACTTAACCAAAAGTTGGTCTTAGCCAACGGTCTGGTTACAAAAAACAATAGGAAGAATTCACCACCTGAAAATAATTTTAACAGGATGCAAACTGAGCACTGTTTTTCTTTACCTAAAGTGTGAGTCACACCACCATCCTGTTCTTTCCCTTGCTTTGGGGAGTTAATGTTTTACAGAAGTTCTAGGGATGGATTGATTTGCTTAGGTGTTGGTTTTGCTTTGATGTACCATAGACAGATGCTGTCAACATTGGTAAGACAAGGCAGCCTCTTCTGTCTCCTGTAGAGCCTCGAGACTCATTTCACAACTCATTCATTAGAAAACCAAGCCCTTCTCAAAAGAGGCCAACAACAGTACTCCAGAGCCCTCTGATGCAGAGGAGAGCAACCCTGTATCCCTGGGGGCAGATAAAACTCAACCTCTGAACCTCAAAGAAAGCTTTGGTGCTTGGAGGGAGCAAATTTATGACAGTTGATGAACCAAAGAAGCCATGGGCATTTGAAGGAAAAAAGGTTAACTGAACATTGTCTTTTTGTTGGTGGGGATGGATTTGTTCTTTTTGTTCTTCCCCTTTTGAAGTATTTCTAAAGGGAAGAAAGTCTCCCGCTCAATCACATTTTTTAAAATAATATACAGCATATTCTAAAGAGCACATTGGAAATCTCACACCCACTAGGTAAGACTTCCAGGACTGCACTTGAGAAGGGAACTATACTAGTTGAGCAGTAGATGGTCTTAGTTTGAGCCGTGGTCAGTAGTGGAAGACCCATGCTGATCCTTTGAAAGTTCCAGAAATGTATACCCAAGGTCACAGCTTGATCTTAGCCAACTTTAAGCCTCTGCCTGGAGACAGCAAGTGGCTTCTGTCTCAGTCGAGAAGGTGGTCAGAAATCTCCAGTTATCTGAACCCTGGGATTATTATTCAGAATCATCAGGGCCTTGAAAATACATTAATAGAAATAACAGTCCTCAGGGGCACTAGGGAAGGTGAACAACTTTTGATCTACACTGCCATTCAAAGAACCACCTGGTAAAGAATGATTATGCTTCTTACAGGTAGTTTCTATTGAGAAAAATTTAGAGAAACTAAAAAGCAACAGTAGCAAAAAAAAAAAAAAGACAAAACTGATTGAAGTTCATCTGAGAGGCTAAATATTATTTAACCTTCATCTTGAGTACCTGGATTTCTGACTTCCTGTATGTACTACGTGTTTCTTAACCCTAATCTTGCCTACTTTAGACTTTGACTTTATTATGTCCTTACATCTTCTAATAGCCCCTCCAGTATTAAATGCTATTCTCATCCCAAATACCCCTGGTAACTCATATTCCACTGATTACCCATGATGAGTCTGTTGCAACGAACAGGTTGGAGTTTTGGAATTACAAATAAAACAGTTCAAGGTCCACTTTATTCCAGCCTCTTTTTCTGCTAGTAAAAATAATAAAAACACTGTCAAACATTCAAAAATTGAAGTGCATGAACTAGGTGCACAAATAAATACCCACTACAGTGTTTTTTTTAGTTTTTGTTTGTTTCCTTTTTTTCCTGTTGAAATCCAAAGGAGTCAAGCCTAGTGTTTTTATTCCATTGGAACAAAATCCCTGTGTAGTCAAAGTACGTAGGTGCCCACATGAAGTAATATTGTGTGTGCAAGTCCACAGAGGATTTTTTACCCATCCTGTTTTATTCTGTTAACTCTTTATTCTGGAATGGTCAATGTCCCAGAGAGTTTTTACTTCTAGTGACAGTTTCAGTGGGATTGGGTAGATACCGAGTCTCTAGGTTTTTGGTGAAAGTTCTAGTGTCGCTTGTGGTCCAGTCAGTGAAAGAGAATTGAACAGTTACAGAACAGAGCTATCCAGATCCATCAAGTTCAATATCAAAATGAGAGTCCTCCAACATGAACGTATTTTGTCATCCAGGCCTCCCAAGCCAGAGAATTTAAAAAATAAGGTCAGGAACTAGGTAGAAAGATTGAGCACTAAGGAGTTTCGGAAAACAATGGTTATAACATCAAAGAATCATGTGGATGAGAAATGGCTCTGCCAGATTCTGAGCTTTTTTTTTTTTTTTTTTTTTGTGACATCTTCCAGACCTATCTGCTCTTGCAAGTAGCATGATCTAGGATGAAGAGTATGTGACTTGGAGTCAGCACAGTCTGGATATTAACTACCCTTCTGGAGCATTTATTCTGTGGTACTTTATATACAGTCGTTCTAATCTTCACTATCTGCTACCATGCTGGGATTATTATCCTTACTCGACGAGCACAAAAATCGAGTCTCAGAGAGGTTTAGTAATTCTTGCAAAATCGCCAAGTTATAACATGGTATTTGAACCCATCAATAATCAGTGGAAACTGAAAATGTGAAATGGGAATTATACAATGTGAGGTTGCTGTGAGGATCAAGGGAAACATAGCATGACAAGGTATGGTAAAGGCAACTCAGCTTGATAGAGATATTCCCCCGTTTTCATCTGTTTTCAAGTATGCCTTACCGGCATTAAAGCTGGAATTCTGCCCTGTGTCAGCGGAGCTTGCCTCACCTGAGGATGGAAAATAAGTCTCCCAGTGGCTATGGCTGACTTGGGGATCAAAAAGATGTCATGGTGGGGCATCTGGCTGGCTCAGTTGGTAGAGCATGTGACTCTTGCTCTTGGGATTGGGATTTCAAGCCCCACATTGTGTATGAAGTCTACCTAAAAAAAAAGAAAGAAAGGAAGAAAGAAAGAAAGAAAGAAAGAAAGAAAGAAAGAAAGAAAGAAAGGAAATCATGGGCTGCTATCCAATATGTAGGTAATAGTCTCAGCTGGCCATTGATGCTGGAAGTGTGGCTTCTTCAAACTGAGACATGCTGAAGCTAAAAAACAATCATCAAACTTCAAAGACTTGGACCAAAGAAAAAGAATGTAAAATACCTCAATAATAGTATTTACATTGATCACATATTAAAATGTTAGTATTTTGAATACACTGGGTTAAATAAAAAATATTTTTGAGATTAATTTTACCTGCCCCCCCCCTTTTTCATACAACTATTAGAAAGTATTAGTTTATGTACATGGTAGTGTTATATTTCTATTGGAAGGCACTGACCCAGAATATTTGTGACTTGGTTTCCTATTTTTAAGACCATCTTTTTATAATCTATGGTTAAGAGTCCTGATGACCTTTCAATAATAAACCATTAATATTTCCTAGAAATAAACTACTGTGTTCCTGACAGCTATCCACACTATATAAAAATTAATTAGCTTTGTTAAATGCCAAGTAGTCTTTAGAATAAAAATGATAACATGAAGCTTTAAGTTGTCTTGGAAGATACAGACAAGTCCTGGTGGCAAGGGGAAGAAGAGCTGGGAAGCACAGAGAAGCTGGCCAGCATGCTGGGTGTGACAGGCGACACCTGTCCCCTTGTGAGCAGGATGCAACCAACTGAGGAATAGTGTTCAGAAAAGAGATTGTACTGGCTTAGATTAATCTTGGAATTTCTTCTAAGAGGTTCCCTATCACCATTAACCTTGAGGTTTTCATTTCTTTCTAATAGACTACTTTTTATAAAAGCTTTAGTTTCACAGCAAAATTAGGTTCAAATCATAGAACTTCCTGGATAGCCCCTATCCCCAGACATGTACAACCTTCTCCACTATCAGCGTCCAGCACCAGCATGACACATTTGTTTCAATCAATAAGCCTCATGTTTTCCCAAAGATGCATCATGTTTTCCCAAAGTCCATAGGAACTTCTATGAGTTTTTTTTGTGAAATACATGAAATACATAATTTTCTGTATGTATGTGTGGTTAGGTTTTTATTTGTACATGTACATACATACATACATACTCACTTGCTTTAAAAAAAAAACATTATTCAGGACAGTCAAAGGGAAGTTTTAGTATTTTATTTAGTTTTGGGGAAGACAGTTGGTGGGTAAGTAGAGGGCTTGTGGTATGCCCCCAGGTCTGTTGAAATCCAAAGCCAAGTTGTTTTCTATGGGTCAGGAAATGAATGAAAAATTTCAGAGCACGAGATCCAAGATTAATATTAATTTGTCTGGATGCAGAAAATTGCATGATCTCTACCATTCAGTTTTCTCATCTATAAAATGGGAATGATTATATTGACCTCAGAGAGTTGATGTTCACATGATAGTGAGAGAATACTGCATGTTTGGTCCAGAGCAAGCACCCCCAAATGACAATGATTATTAATTCACTAAATAATGCACATTTCAAATAACCTCTCCTGTGGACAATGAATGAGTCCTATCTGAATCACTTGCCAGCTTCTACCCCAGGGCTTTGAATCGCATTCTTGCTTGATGAGCTTCCAATATGCTTGTCTGGTTCTTGCACACAGCATCTGTCTTGGACACTGCCTTTCTATTGCTTATGCTCCCTTGGTCTTGGAAAGGTCCAGCCTTAATCTTTAGTAAATCTAGCTTGAAAATGCTGTGGTCTTGGAATGTTTTACAAACCTTCACTATTCTCTAACTAACTGCTCTAATGAAGAGAAAAATGGTAATTGAAATGAGACTAATTAGATTGTCAATTACCTGCCTCCTCACATAGGTAATTGAAATCCCCCTAATTACGGTGTCTGTGTGTCTAGATGCTTTGTACTGGGGAATTATTAATGGAAAGCAGCTTTAGATGAAGTAACAGGAAATCTTGAAAAATGATTTAGAGAAAATTTGCTTTAAAGCATTCATTCTTTCAAAGCAAAGACGTTATATAGCCAATCCAGCAATGAAGTCATCAAGCAGGAAAAGAAATCAGCCTAGTATTTTGCTTTGACTATAAAATTCAGATTTAGAGGCAATAAGGTGATATTAAACCTTGACCTTGACCTTGATTTCTATTTCCTATTTACCTCTGCTTTTTTAAAAAAAAAAAAAAGAACAAAAAACACAAACCTCCTTTGCGGCCATGGGTTCTTTTTGCATGGAAGGAATCAGCAGGTCCTTAGAGGACCTCAAGATAAATATAGAAAGTAAGATTTGCAGATGAGGCGCAAAAATGTACGCAAAATTAAATATATACATCAAACAAATTACTTCCTCTGAGTGCCCACTAGGAAGAGCTTTTATTGAAGTGGCTTCAGGGGTGAGTAGGGAAGGCAGTTTTGATTTCTGAAAAAAAGTCAAAATGATAAAATCCTTAGAGTTCTCACAGCTAGGAAGGTGGTTTCCAAATTTAAGCAAAGTATGTTCTTAGAAATGAGACCTCTTCCATAGCCATTTCAATGTTTTAGTGGAAGAGTTTCCTGAGAGAGAGCAGTAAGGTCACACTGATGACTATATTGGGATAATTTTTAAAGCTTTTCCCAACACTGTGACATCTGAATGCTTGTCAGTTTATAATAAACTTGAAGTTAGCCAGGAAAGATCTCATGACCCCTGTCTGAGATATGGAGAAAGCGCAAGATGAAAAACTGAAGTAACTTGACCAATGTGAGTTACTGAAGATAATTGAATAATTATCTTATTGGTTAGCATCTTACTAAATGGAGTCTTGTTTCTTCTCCTCTTAGATTTCTATGGCAAAACAGGGGTCCTGGAGGGACTGCTAACTGGTTCAGTTGGTAGAGCATGCAACTCTATCTCAGAGTTGTGGGTTTGAGTCCCAAGGTGGGTGTAGAGATTACTTAAAAATAAAATCCTAAAAAAAAAAAAAGGAGAGGCCAGGATGGGTGAAATGTGATTACCATTATTATTTTAATCAAATGTCTTTTAATTAAATGAAGCTGCAAAATAAAATATGCCTTCTCTTTTATCTGTCTAGGTAAAGACTAAAAACAGGGTAGGCTGCGATTTTGTGATTTGACCCATCTCCCTTTAGCTATCTAAATATTAGGAACATTGGAACTCATGGGAGGTTTAATATTATTCCAGTTTTATAGTCACCATGAAAAAGCTCCTATGGGCCCCCAAGGGGAGAATTGGCCATGACAGATTGCTATTTAGATCAATCTCAGAGTTTAAGGGAATGTGAAAGAACTGCTGGGGTTTTGGCCAGGCTCTTATTGCAGTGCCCCTAATCCTGGATGCCCCACCCCATCATATGCTCACATTTCAGAGATAATGTGCTCAAGAGTTCTTATGGTGGGAGTCCAGGAGTGGAGTGGCACTATGGTCTATGAGGTCTGGGAAGTGGTGGATGGTATTATTGCACCATCGAGTTTACGCTCAGTAAAAATACCACATGATATCAATTGCTG
Organism: Mustela nivalis; assembly: GCF_964662115.1. NCBI lineage: Eukaryota > Metazoa > Chordata > Mammalia > Carnivora > Mustelidae > Mustela > Mustela nivalis. The sequence continues at coordinate 83,707,127 of NC_139030.1, forward strand.
AAAATTGTGTTCCTTCTTGCTTAGTGAAATGGTGGTGCAATAAAGTCATTTTAGTGGGTAATAATCAGCATATTTTTGGATTAAATATAGAATATAATAGAAAGTAGCAAGACAGGAAGCACAAGTAAAACAAATGTCTTTAAAAAGAAAATATTGAGGGCACCAGGGTGGCTCAGTGGGTTAAGCATCTGCCTTCAGCTCAGGTCATGATCTCAAGGTCCTGGGATCAAGTCCCGCGTCAGGCTCTCTGCTCGCGGAGAACCTGCTTCCTCCTCTCTCTCTCTCTCTCTGCCTACTTGTGATCTCTGTCATATTAATAAATAAAATCTTCTAAAAAATTTTAAATAAAAAAAGAAAATGTTGAAAAAAAAATAAAGAAAAAGAGAAAGAAAATGTTGAAAATCTCTAACTTGTAGATTTACGGGAAAACCCAGTCCCCTCCCTAGCAGGCATTTAGAGGTAGACTCTCTATTTGATGGAATAAGTAGCCTTCTTATTCTTGCTTATTTGAGTAGTGAGTGGAGACCCCTGGGGAGATACTAGAGTTATAGGGGGGAAAGGGGAAAGGGTAGGGGTATATTTGAAGGAAAAACAAACAAACAAACAATGTACTGTCTTTGGTCCTCAAGCTGGGGAGATGGTTCATGCTGATTATAATGACAATTAAATACCTTTGTTTTAGAAATTCCTAAAACTGCTGGGTCATTTACATGATTATATTCTAAAGCATGATAAAGAGTCTCAAGTTTTCTAATCTTCATTGTGATAGGCTCAATCAATGAGGTGGGACAATTTTGTTAATAATTTTCCTTCCTCCAGCTGTTCAGTCTCCTGAATGACAAAAGGCCGATTAAGCCTATTTCTATATAGTCAGAATAAAAGGAACTAAAATTTTTTAAAAAGCGCACACTCATATTTATTAGTATGGGTGGATTGGAGAGAGGGAAGTGAAGGAACAAGAATGTGCAAAAAGTATCTTCAGGCTCTCCGGAAACTGCTAGCTTGTTCGTCGGTTTATCTAATAAGAACGATTGGAATTTCACGGAGAGGGGAATCTAGAAAGAGGACATTGTTTTCAGATGTCTTCTTTTTGTTCCTTGGGTTGTAGGCCAGTGATGGTTTCTGATGGCACAGTAAACTGGTAGCATAGCAACATTGTGTCTTGATGGGATTTGAGGTAGGAGTTTTTAACTTCCTATCAACTCTGAGTACTTCCTATAGGCAGCATTGACCCTCAACCTGGTTTCGTTCCTACTGCATACCCAATTTCTCTCAAACATCTGTGTTGCACTTTCCCTGGTCCCTGGCTCTGTTCATCCACCCAGTCACAGGTGCATCACTTATTAAAGTCCTGCTGTGTGCTTAGGGCACAAACAAAGGAAAATATAGATGTTCCCCTTTGGAAACTTATAGTCTTCTTAAGCATCTCCAGCCTCCATTCACTAGTAGGAACCTATGGCACATACCACTTATTGGCTAACCCAATAGCTGTTCCCAATATCCTTCTCACTCTCCACCTTCCCACAAAACCAGGGGTGATTGTGTCACTTTTCTGACAATGAGACATGAGAAAACCCTGGTGGAGGGGGCACTTAGAATTTGTATTTCCTAATTTAAGGCACAAAAGTGGCTGGTGCTTCCCCTTCATGATGTCTTTCGGGCTTGAACAAGTTGAGACACATGGTGCCTTCTTGAAATAACGAACTGATCAACGAAAAGGAAAGGCCAGGAGAAGAGCAGGTTCAGACTGTCTGAACTAACACTGTTATCAATCACTTTGAGACTTTCTATTATTTATTTAAGGCCCTCTAAGCCAGGTGAAGTTTGAGGAACTCTCTCATGGACAACCTGGCTGTATTTGACATTTGATGGGTTTTTCCATTATCTTTCATTTTATCCTCAATTAGGAGATCAGGTTATTACTATTTCCATTGGCTAACAAGAGTCTCTGGGCCTCCCAAATCCTTTTGGTATAATTTCTTTTCCTCCTTTGTAACTATTTGAAAAGAGTTTCACCAGGAAAGATGAAAGAAAAAGAAATCAAAATGTAGAATTCCACTGAAACCTGGCATTTAAATGAGATAGTAGGTGGTAAGTTCTTGACACATAGCAGGTGCTCACAAATGTTGATTTCCATGATCTTTCTTCCACTGGAGCTGAGGCTGCTCATCCTAAGAGCTGGGGACTAGGCATGGGATCATGTGAGTGCATTAGATTTGAGGCAAGAGCATCCATTAATTTTCATTAATTTGGCCTAAAAAAAATAATGTTCAAAAACGTATCTTTTCAACTTATGAGGCTCTCTGCTCTCACATACTCCTCTGTGTAGTGTTGTCGAAAGGACCCAAGACCATGACTTAGGAGAACAGTGTCATAGCCCTCGATCTGCTGTGACTTTACATAGAAAGTTGTGTTGTTCATATCAGTTGACAGGCCTCACGGGTGCTCACCATGCAGCAGTCTCTGCTGCAGCCTGAAACACAGACATGAGCAGAGAGATAGGGTTTCTACCATTGAGAAACTTCAGTGTAGTTAGGAAAAAGAGCTGCCTGAACAAGAGATTTCAGTTCCGTATCGTCTATGTTTGGATGGAAACACATACAGGATTAATGGGAACATAGCAGAGCAAACTTAGCCTTGGAGTTGGAGATGATGATGCTGAGGGTGTGTACTGCCCAATGAGGACTTAGCTAGGTGAAGAAGAGGAGAGAGGCTATCCTAGGAGCAGAAATTGTGTGAAAAATAATTTTTTCCCATGTAAATTGACAGTTTTGGGTGTATGATTCACAGATCTCTCTTTGGCGTCAGTGTTACTCTGTATTTCCTCATTTGCTGTCTTTGGAAAAACACAGGAGTATTTATTTTCCTGAGAGCTATCAAGCAAGAACAGAAAGAAAGAGGAGAAAAAGTCTAGGTTGGTAGAGCGGACCACAATAATTTCTGCTTCTATATTTTGACTCTCAGATTTTGTTAAAGCCAAATGATACATACACAATTTCATTCTCTTCTATGAATAAAACTTTATTAAGCATGTAAAGTTTTATCATGGTTTTGAAGTGGTTATTGCTATATTTCGGAGGGTGGGGGGATCCTGTGAATGTTGTGGAATGTGAATGTTCTAGAAACTTAATTTTTTTAAAAAAAAGAGGTTACTCTCAAAGTTAGGAACAAGGGGCACTGGAAGTGACTGGATTAAAACTTTGCTCATCCTACCTTGGCTAAAAGAGGATCAATCCCTTATTAGTTGTATCAATGGACCAGGAAGGGGGACTGGAATATAATCTCCAGGAGAATAATGCCTCGTTCATGTCATATTCCTGATAACTAGAACCATGTTTAATACTTATTAGATGCTCGGTGAAAACCACTTAAATGAACGGGTAGCTGGGATGATCTGGTTCTGTGATGAATTGCTTGAGGACAAACAGGTAATAGAGATCCAAAAGGCAAGAACAAATCAAAATCTGAACTTTACCTTACAATATAGAACAACTGGGGTGAGCTTTCCAATCTGTGGAGGCCCCAAATTTCCCCAAACTTTCTTTCTGAATAAGAACATGGAGTGGAATTTTTTCCTTCAATTTATAATCCATTGAAGTCTACTTCCACATACCTTTGGCCAAGAGGTCAACAAATTCCGGTTCAGTATAGCCAGAGAAAATAGCCTTGGTCAATGTTCAAAAACATAAATCGAAAGACAGAACACCTGTCAAAGCTGGTCGCTAACGGAAAGCCCATAATATATTTCTCATCAAATACAAGTTGGATTTTAAGTTTAAGTGTTCAAATGCCACCTTGTTGATTGGCTGACCTCCGGTTTCAGCAGGTATTTTTATGCATGAACTTTGTGTGAACTTGGAGAGACAAAAGAGTGATGTGCTACTAGGTGAGGGTCAAGAAAGTGACCTTGCCTGGACCACTGTGGGATTCCCCAGGGGTACTGGAGAAGGCCCTGCCTTACATTGTCTAATAAAGTCCAATAAAAGGGAGAATTAGTCCTGGTGTGGTGTCAGCACTGCATATAAATTCTTATGCAATAATAAAATAATAGGATGCTATTAATTTAACCATTCTGGTTGCCTCTGAAATAGTATTAAAGTAATATCATTGATTCATATTTTCAACTGCTAATACATTATTTTCTAGAACTATTAACTGCTTTAAAACCAGCATGCCATAATACACTGGGAAGAGATAGTGAAATATTTCGACTGATTCCAGCAATTAACTTAATTTAAGGCTACTCTGCAGATTTTCAAATTAAGAATTATGCTTTGGAATAACTTAGAGAAAAAATTAAAATGAGACAATGAGCATTTTTGAACTTCATCATTCAGTCTTATAGGTGAAAGTTGGGTCACATTTTTTCCAGAAAAGAAACTTCAGTAGACATTTAAAATGTCAATCTCCCATATATTTTGTATCTTTGAATGAGAGGAGCAAAAAAACGGGTAAGCATTTATTGAATTCCTACTTTGAACAGTACATTGTACTAAACACTTTCACTCTATGGGCTCACTGAACCATGATCTAGATGAAATTGAAGTAGGTTTGCTATGTTCTCCTGCTCAAGACCTACAGTCTTAAAGAAAAACAATGTCTCCAACAGGTTCTAGGAATAGGGAGGTGTGGTGGGGTTTGGCAGGTGGATAAACGTCACTTCTTCAGTGTCCTGGACTAGAAAGTGATGCTGACATCTCGTGTATCTGAGTTAAATAAACAAACAACAAAAAACAATACCTTAAGCTGTTAAACGTAAAAAACAACATCATGGCAAATGAAATATATTGGTCTCTGGACAATTAAAATGGACTGAGGAAAAGGAAAAATGGTTTCACTCAATAAAAACGAAAGAACAGATTTCAGCATTTTGAACAACCAAGAAGCACTCTTGTTTCTAGGTTGTGGTGTTGAGAGTGGTTTGGTTTATAGAAGGGTTGAAAAGGAACTAAAATGAGAAAGAAAAAAATAAAACGCACCCCCCCCCCAAAAGAAAACCCACAAAGGCACAGAGGAAAACTGGTGTAGGAAAAGGTTCTGCTGGTAATTGAAAGAATTGTCCAGACCAAGAGGTCTTCATGACATCGTCTTCCTCAGAGCTTACTCTGTCAACCACTCCTGGTAGCGAGAGTACCGTGTGAAATCAGCCTGAGATGTTTTCGAACATTTTTCTGAGAAGTCAGCAGATTAGCATTGAATCAGTGTCTGTTGGGCTCTTCCAGGCTGTGAGGAACAAAGAAGCATCCAGTAGTAGGCATTTTCTAAAAGTTCTGACCCTCAGGCAGCTTGAGCATTTGGGTCCTTCCCTTGCATGAGGGGGCCCTAGCAATGTATTTCAAAATTCCTTATGATTTCAAAATTCCTTAGCTTCATTAATACTTATGGGGTATGGAGAGTTACACTGGTAGTTATCCAGAGTGTTTAAGGCAAGTCCTAGCACAGAGAGTCCTCAAATGTGCTGAAGTTTATGACTCGCATATAAATGAAACTATTTTCCCCAAATTTGACAACAATATTAAAAATCGCATGATATGACCAATATCAAGTTGTGAAGTTGAATTAAATCTCTCTAGTCTACCAACTTAAATGTTTTATTAACCATGCTAGAAGAAAGACTGATTTATCTTTTTATTCCTTCTATAAAAAACACTATTACAAAATTATTGCCATATAAAAAGCAACCAAAGAGAAAGCCCCATCGATGTAGGAGGCACATTATGGAGGTATATCAGGCAGTTATGTTTCTGGATTTTTCCAATGTTTGTAGTGTTGGTTGTGATTTATATCTTCAATTTAGATAAATATCACTTCACACAGACTTTAATGCTTATAATTTTGTGTCCTTTTTCTTGAAGAGGGCTCTTGTGACTGTATAAACTTCAGGACTCATAGACTTTGGGAGACTTTGCTGGGAGAGGCAGAAAATAATCTCATCTGCCAAAAGTCTGTGACTTAAAACAGTAGGAAACAGGATCAGTTGCTTAATTTGTCAATCCCAGGGCGAAATGCAAACACAGTGCTCCTTGATCAAAGTCCATCAAAAATTTCAAGATGGTGGCAACAGCATTAAACCATATGCTGGGTCCTTCCTTGCCCAGTGCCAGTGAGCCTGTGCCATCTCATACTCATGAAGCTGACGCTGACAGGAAGGTGGTGCATGGTTACACTGCATCTCTGGTTCTCTGGTCCCTACCTCAGCCACAAGCATCTGAGGCTTCACTCCCAAGAGCAGCCATTATGGCGAAAGATTTACAGCTCTTGCTTCTACCAACAAATGGACTTGTCTCTGCTCTTTCTTCCTGATTTTTACCTCCTGGCTTTATGCTTTAATACTTCAGTTTCCTACTGTTTCTCACATTCAAATTCTCTGAGAGGGAAAGAGAAGAAGTGGGTAGCTTTGTTAATATTTACCCAGCATGAAGCACCCCGTTGGGTAGAATTCTCATGCACAGCTGTTTTCCTGGATCACTAGCCAGCCTATAAATAGCTGGTGTGGGTCAGGTGACAATCTTGGTCTAATCAACTTGTGGCAAAGGTTGTGGTGTCATATAGCAAAAAGCACGATGACTTATTTGCTTCTAACTCCTTCACTAGAGCCATGGGCTTGGCAGAGATGGGAATCTTGTCGGTGGGCAGGGTGACTGGGAGACATTGGACTTTGTCGAATCCAACGTGCTTAAGGTCCAGTGCTAAGCTCCTGGAAAAAATATTTAACTGTATCATATACCGCAGTATTAAAGTCGACCTTTGCAAGTTAAAAAATATTGTGTTCCTAAACTGTGGTGATTTGAACATTGGAAAAGCAGAATGTGAGGCTGGCCCCCTCTGAGAATCTCCCTCTGCTTCCTTATCAGATTTCAGCCTTCTGCGAAGGCATTTTCAAGTGGGCCGTAATTGCCTGCCGGTATATACTTCATGCCCTCATAAATCTTCACTAGCACAGAAAACTCAATTGTGTGGTGTTCGAGAATTCTTTGGAAATGTATTGCCATTGGATTGTGGGATGGATCCAAGGTAAAGGAGAGGCTGTATTCTCAAGGTGAAAGTCACCAGTCCAAGAGATGGCAGTGAAGGCAACACGCATCTGAGAAGCCTTGGAGCAGCTGCCCTTTCTGGGTACAGCAGAGACATGTAGATAGGACAGCTGTGGCTGGCTGTCCCACAGAGGCGATTTCATCAGCGTCTGTCCTTCTAGAAGCTGTGTGGGTGAGAGCATTCTATGCATCGTGTCTCGAAATGTTGAGCTTCAAAGCCCCTCGGTGGGTTTTTACAAACAGACTTCAAGATTAAAATTTCAATCACAGCAATATAGGTGTATATGAGCCATGGTCTGGAATCAGATTATTTGTTCAAAGTCCAGTGTCAGGGCTTGCTGTGTGACTACTCTATACTCTTCTTTTCTTGTCTATGAAATGTAGACCAGAATCTTACTTTTTCCATAAGGTCTTGTGGGATTCCATGAGAAGATGTGTATGTCAGCCCAGCATATAACACTTGGGTAGTGTCCAATAAATCCTGATTGTTATCTTACATATACGTATCACCTATTTTATGTAATTCTGGATGGAGGTGCTCACACATAGGTTTATGCACATACATACGCAGAGACACAGGTAAATTACATTAAGGCTTAATGCACCACTGGAAAGAGGATACTTTACTATAAAATTTCTTTTGAAATCTGCTCTTGAAAGATGAGTGGTGTACCCTCCAACATGTGCTAAAAATTAAGTTAGAACCCAAATGAAAGATCCTGAAAGAGAGGCCTGGTTGTATATGGAGGGACTTGGGATTTGACAAACCACCAAAAGGAAAATCTAATTTATTTTAGGGGAGAAATTATTCAGAAGCCGAAGAAATCAGCTCCTGTATTGCTAAACATAGGGAGGAAAATAAGCCAGGCAGGTGTTATGACTCTTTCCCAGGCAAAAGCGACACTAATTCAGTGTGCTACCAGGCAGAGTAGAGAATTGCAGCGAAGCACAATCTTTTCTCTCCGATTTATAACTACAGCTCTCTAGATTGTCAATTCCTGCAGGGCATGGACCATGCCTGGTTTACTCCCTTGAGCTAGATCCCTACACATCACTGTGTGCGGATTAGCATTTAATAAGTGTTTGGGAAGGTGACTGATAATGCGACCGGTACACTTGGTAATTTACAGCAGGCCTGTGTCGGTAGTCAGAAGTTTTATTTTCCTTTCTATGAGAATCCCTTCTCTGCTTGACTTTTCTTGTTGATTGTAAGCTCCCTTGGGCAGGAAACGTGTTTGTCTGTATGTTTATTAAGAGGCATCGAGCAAATTGCGACAAAGTACACAGTGATAGCAGTGAGTAAAAATTTCATGAGATGCTATCAAATGATTCATTAAAAGATAGATCCAGGATAATACCACCAACTGCTACATTAACTAGTCATGTCATAACACCATCAAAATGCTAATTAGATTGTCTGGCATGATTTGTTATTAAAAAAAGAATCAATCCAAGTTTCCTGTGGTTCTTGAATTTGAATAGTTTTGCCTCTCCTAATATTTGCTTCAGGGTCAATTGTGTACCATTTAGTGCATTTGCTTTGGAGATGAACGAAGCTTCTGTGCGTCCTCTCCTCGCTGCTAATGTGGACATTTCAAGTACTCTGAACCTTTAGACAGAAGTCCAAGTCTGCAGAATAGTGAATCAAAATCACTAAGAGAGGACAAAGTGTGGTGTTAGGAAGGTGCCAGGGGGAAGAGACTGCTCATGTTGTCCTATCTTGGGATCCAGCCAGGGCTGATGGGCTGCCTGCTTGCAGCTGGACAGGGCAGGTGGGAAGAACTAAGATCTAGAGCTGGAGCCATCCATTAGCATAGGCTAGTTGTTGGCAGGGAAATAATAAAGGCAGGCAGACACAGAGAAGGTCTGTCTAGCAGGCCAAGTGTGGTATCTTGGGGACAGAGCTTTCAGAAGCAATCAAGGATAGACACAAATTTAAGATGAAAAAAAAAAAAAAAAGGTTGTCCTAATAAGTAGGAGTCACTCAGCCTTGGAAGGGGCATACCACACTTAATTATTTTTCCTAAGTGGTCATTCAGAACAGGAGTCTAGGCAGAAGTCCAGCTATCTGAGATGCCGGGGCCCACATGGGCTGATGTTAAGAGACAAACGGAGGGTCATTGGTCAGATCTGAGATGCTGTGTCATGGCTGAATTGAGTGCAAGATAACATAGTGTGGCCAAATGTGTTGGTACCAGTAGAGCCAAAATCATTGCTTTAAGTGGGAAGTAAGAGCAGGGTTGGGCCTGCAGAGACCACGTGGTCCTACTGAGAGAAAGGCTGGCAGCCAGCATGGCCCTGGTGTGTGGCAGCCAAATCTTCTGCTTTGACTCCTGTCTCCAAATGTCCAGAACCATGGAGTTGGCCTTCGTTCCTGAAGGCACAGACAGCAGATCATAATGCTAAGAGCACATGCTCTGGAGTGAGATGGTTTGGCTTTGTCTCCTAAGCAGAACTGCCAGATTTAGCAAATAAAAGTAAAAGGCACCCAGTTAAATTAGAATTTCAAGTAAACAATAACTAATTCTTTAGTATAACTATGCCCCAAATATTACACGGGATATACTTATACTTAAAAAAAAATGGTCCCATGTAATATTTGAAAAAATAGTTATACTAAAAAAATTAGTCATTATCTGAAATTCTAATTTAGCTGGGTGTCATATATTTTGTCTAGCAACTTACTCTTAACTCTTATACCTTCTAGCTATTGAACGTTGGAAAAGTTGTTTAACACCATAATTTTCTCATCTGTAGAATGGAAATGATCCAACCCGTAAGATCAGTGTGAGAGCTGAATGAGTTAATACATGTAAATTACTAACACTAGTACCTGGCACAGAGTAAGTGCTCAAAAATGATTACTTTTGCTTTTTATGACTACCATCACTATATCTAAGGGTCAGTCTGAGCTACTGGTGTCCAGTAGGATCTTTTCATTTTTATAGAGTAATGCAGGGCAAAGCCTTAGGAAAGGGGTGAAATGTTTTATTCATTTTTTTTTTTTTAACAACTCTATTCCCCCACCCCAATCTTGCAGATCTTACAATTAAAGAGCAGGAAGATTAGATTAAAAATAATTGCTGTAAGAAGAAAGATGATCACCAAGAAGTTTAAAAAAAGACAAAAATGTCAAGATTCTTGTTGAGGGCATAAGTCTATACAGCAGCTGAATAGACAGTTAAGTTTGAGTTTAAGGTTTGATGCACATTTGCTATACTCAATCACCCTTCCTTCTACCACTTTGCCATCTTGATGGCCTGTCAAAACTTGCTCTAGACTCATGTCCTAATATCAACTCAAGTTAGTACTACCTTCAAGAGCATTTCCACTTAAACTCCTTGTAGAACATAAAGGGTTACCTTCCATTAGAAAATACTTCGGGTGTTAGAATTTCATGAGTAGAGAGAGTTCTTTTTAGTGCTAGTTTTGGGGTGGGATTTTTCCCATCAAAGCAGTGGCCCTTGACTTTGACCAGTAGGATCATCTGCGGCTATCAGTGATTAAAATCTACAAGTCAAGGCTACAACTCACACCAATTCCTTCAGAATCTTTGGGGGTAGTACCCAGGCACAAGCCTTTTTTAGAGCTTCCCAGGTATCCACCTTGGGAAGCCAAAGCTGACAGCCATTAAGCTAAGAGGAATATAGTCCTGTGCAAATGATTTATATGGCAAGACTTATGAGATAACCATATAATCCAGGAAATAATAATAACCATGATTTCAAAATTCTTACCATATGCCTGTTACATATATATACTCCCAACCCTTACAACATTGAGAAGTGTTTTTATTCACATTGTACAATGAGGAAACAGAAAATTATAAATCACACAGTAAGTCAATGAGTCTAAAAGCAATTGGATGCTTGACTCCCAAGACACAGCCCTTTCCAATAAGTCAGATTGTGAAAGAAGGTAGAATCTGTTCTTTTGAGACCATACCAAGTGTCCTTTCCTTGGGTTTTATTTTCATCAGTGCCTTGGTCATGCAGGTCTGTGTCTTGGGAAATCGTAGGGAGAAAGCTTTGGCTGGCTTTTCCTCTAACATTTTCAACATGTCCATGGATGCTCTGTCCCCTCTGAGGGCCATTCCATGAGAGTAGAAGAGCAGACACCCTCATTTGGTCTTTGTTGGACTCACCTGTCTACAGACAGACTTGTGAATGGTGTGCTGGGGCTGTCTGGCCGTAATTAGACAGGGCTTTGCCTGACAGGTCCAGCCGGTTAAGCGGGACTTGATTGCGCCTATACCAATGACAAAGCTTGAATAAAAAGTAGGAGCAAAATCAGGACCCCACAGATCATGTCAGCCATTCTCTTCAACCCTAGTTAACTGTTTTTACTAGGGAAGCCCTCTTTGTGAAGACAGAATGCAATGCTGTCATATTTTATGATTCGCTCATGCCTGGAAGGAACTGCCAGGTGGATTCGTTTGCCTGTTCAAACGTAGCCTGCACGCCTGTGTGTATGCATGTTGTGTAGGTACTCGTTTTCATTCATGGTTCATTTCTTTGAGAGTTTACCTGCTGATTGATTTGATCACCCAACCAATATTTATTGAGGGCTTGCTGTGTGACTGGTACCACACTAGGTTCTGAATATTTGTTACTAAGCAAGACAAAAATGGTCCTGGGGCCGTGGGACTTGTAGGATGGGGATGGTGAGGAGACCTCACTGGTAAACAAATAAATTATACGTTTTACCTATGTAATTATCTGCTATGATGGAGGCTATTAAAAAAATGGGTGTTATGAGCAAGGAGAGATAAAATTTTTGATGGATAGAGGGGTAACAGGTAGGGCTATGTCTGGGAAGTCTTCTCTGAGAAAGTTATATTTGAGCTAAGCTATAATTTGGCAATTCAAAATGTTTTCCTTTGCATCACATTGTCATTGAGTATTTTTCTTAATTCTTTTTTCCTCTTTTATCAAGAATGCCCACTGTACATGTATTTTTTTCTCTGTATTCTTGCATAATTTTCACATGTAGATTATTGAGTGAAGGGTAAGAGATTGTTATATTAAAAAAAAAAACACTTCAGCATCCCACAGAGGATCATTGTACTTTAATATCTCTCTCTCTCTCTCTTTTTAATAAATCATCCTTTTTTCACCATTGTTCCTTATTTAGGGATGCACATTATCATTTGCCAGCACTTTCATGTATATTACCCTGTTGATCTTCACCAACAGCCCTGCAGGGTACAAAGAGCATCATCTCACTTTTAAACACTGAGGAACCATGATTCTGGAGGGTGCTTTGTGCAAGGTCATACAGGCTAGTGAGTACCAGAGACAAGAGAAGAACCTATGGGTTTTTTGCTCCTAGGCTAGGAATCTTTCATGCATAGTGGAGAATTACAGAATTTTCTCCTTTTCAACCCTTGCCCTTCCCCCAACCCTGGTTCCCCAATGCACACACACATTTCTCTCTCTCCAGTTCAGAGCATTTGAGGAAAGATTGATTTAAAGGTTTAATGTCTTTTGTGCATTACTATAAATCCAGGAGAATCTACCTGGCCTCTGTTCCAGCTCCAGCTCTGCAACCTACAGTTAATAAATAAATAAACAAGTAAATAATTAAGTTCAATATATATGTATTGGTTGCCTACTATCTATCCAATATAGCTCTAGGCACTTTTGCTATATTGGTGAGCAAATAGACAAGACTCCTCACCTCTACCAAGTTTACATTCTCCCAGGAGAGGCAATCAATAAGTAAATAAATAAGTAAATACATATAATATGTCAGATGGTAAGTGGTAGAGAAAAATAAAACAGAAAAGAGAATAAGGGAGTGCTGGGGGAGGGCATTGAAATATTAAATAAGATGGTCAGAATGACCTCCCTGAGAATGTGCTATTTGTGTACGCATGAGGTCATCTGGAGAAGAACATTCTAGGCAGAGGGGACACCGGCTAAGCTACTGGCCACGGTTCAGGACTTAGTCGATGCATCCCACCCTTGAACTCTGCTTTTCCAAAAGCACAATATTAAAAATGCTGGTTAGACACAGTTGAAATCATATTTTTAAGGATTAGTTTCTATATTCAATTTCACTGTGGGCTAAGTACCCTATTGTGGGCTGTCCAGAATGCCAAACCACCATGAATAATGTTTCCATGGGAAAATGTTTTCTGGGTTTCAACCCACTGACTTACAAATGAACTTAGGAATGGAGCTGGTTAGTAAGTTGAGAGCTGGCTGTGTTAATTAAGGGGCAATTCTCCTGCCACATCTCCCTCTTTTGGCTAGGAGAGAATGCTATTGACTGAGACTCTGCCACTCTGACATTCCTTTTCTGTCCTTATCCTTTCTCTAGTCTTTTTGGTTCCAACCTGTATTTTCCATTTCCCCCGCAGGGCTTCTCTTTTTGCCCTTAGATCTTTGAATAATCCTTCGAGAAGCCATATTGAAAGCCCTTGATTCCCCTTATTCTTTGCCTTCAGAAGAGCTGCCGTCTATCTCACCTTAATTGTAGTGTCTCGGAGATTTCCCAGGGCTTTTTTCCATGCACATAGATTTATTTGTATTATTTCACTGTCTGCTTCTGGCAATCTCAGTGCATTTAATGCTAGTAATGAGCATTGCACCTGGAAAATTCCAAGCACCTCACAAATAGATTAATGAATATACGTTGTATGTTTTTATGAAATTAATGACTACCTGCTTTCCAGTAAATGGTGAATTCTTCAAATTTCTTTTCTCTGTAAGGAACCCTCAAATGTCTGTCTGAAATTGACTGTGCGTGTTCATAAAAATAATCGGCTAGGCTTTCTTTTTTTCTTTCAACTGTGCCTCCCATTTCTTGAAGGTGGGATGGATGGATACGCAGTTTCGCATCTACAGAGAGGCACGACGGGGCATCAGAAATCTGTAGAATCAGAGTAACAAGTGAAAGGGATGTGGGGTTTGGGATACTTGTATACTGGGGAGACTATTTTGGATTATACTGTGAATTTGCCTTTGGGGTTTGCCTGGGTCTGCATGGAAATATGAAATATACATATATATATATTTATATATATCTCCCCAAATTAGTGGGCAGTATTTTCTGTATTCTCATTTTATTTATACAGGGAACCAGTGGGGTCAGATACACTAGTGGGCTGGCCAGAAAACAAAACCTAGAAAATAATCATGGTGAGCAGGTTGTGAGCACCTGCTATATTCTAGGTGCTGTGGTTCATATGAATTTTCTTTTATTTCACTACACCCTAGGAGAGCCCCAGAGACATAGAGGTTAGGTAGCTTGCCCAAAACCATTGAACTAGTAAAGCTAAGATTTGACCCAAGGCAGTCTGATTGTAAAACACAAACTTTTCACCATCACACACCACTAGTGCCTGTAGAAGGTAAAGGAGAGCAGAGATTTTCCTTTCTTTCTTTCTTTTCTTTTTTTTTTTTCCTTTTCTTTTCTCCCTTTATGACTCTTAGTGGAGACTCAAACCCAGAATTACTTTGATAGCTCACAGATCCTGGTTCTGATACTGGCCCTGACTTTCTCTCTCTCTCTTTTTTTTTTTTTTTTAAGATTTTATTTATTTATTTGACATAGAGATAGAGAGCACAAGTAGGCAGAGCGGCAGACAGAGGGAGAAGGAGAAGTGGGCTCTCTGCTGAGCAGGGAGTCCGATGTGGGACTCCATCCCAGGACCCTGGGATCATGACCTGAGCCAAAGGCAGAAACCCAACCAACTGAGCCACCCAGGAGCCTTGGCCCTGACTTTCTAACTGGTATGCCTCAGAATTACATGGCGGACCTGGAAACTCAGAGTACAGAGCCACTCTACCAATTTCCAAGCTGATGCTGATGCTCCTGCACTGGGACATACACTTTGAGAACTGCTCCCCTCCACCCCCATTAGATCCTCCCTATAGACCCTCCTAGATGAGTAGCATTCGTTATGATAACTTAGCCTTTTACAGCATCTTGATGCTTTCAGAGCCTTGTGTCCACATCATCTTGGTCCTTAAAACAGTACAGGGCTTTATCTTGGCTAAAGGTCAGTTCCATTGCATAGGTGAGAAAATCAAGCCTCTGTGACAGTAACTGGGTAGTAAGTGCCCCATTGCTTAGCAAGTCAGTGGCAGAGCAAGAACTTAGATATTCCATTTTTCATTGTACCCTATTGATGCTCTAATGAGCCCAACAATTGTCCATCCCCAGCATACATCTCACACACTGGTTCGGTTTACTTTTCTTTTCAACTGAAGCTTGTTATAGGAATGAGTGAGCTCCAGGGAAATCATCTCTTGCTCAAAAGGAGAAACTGTGTCCCTAGAGGCGGTATCTGAGCACAAAGGAGGGTGGGCCTGTTTGTTTCTGAAAACACGATCTCCACACTTGCATCCAAATTAAAGGTCTCTGAACTTGAGTTGGGCTGGCTAATATTTCTTTTCCCTTCCAGGTTTGCTGAGCTTATAAATATCAATTATAAGGCTGAGTAAATTACAGGGATGTTGAACTTTGAATTATTGTAGCACTTTAAAGTATCTATATAGGGATAATAAGGAGATTGTGAAAATCTGCTGAAGGAAATCTCACACATATTTATAGATAATTAATACACTGAGCGGAAACTGGAAATCAGCACTGAATTTTTTAAAGCAGTAATTTAAAAATGCATTATGGCAACACATTAGGTTAGCAGTTATTCAACAAGGAAATGTGAAGATTATTAAGCTAATTAAAGGTAATAAAAACAAGTTAAGGTATTTGGCATATAACTTCGAAATTAAAAAGAAAAAAAAAGTCCTTGCTCCTTCTAGGCAAGTCACAGATGGCAATTAATATATTGATAAGTTACTGGGCTTGTATGTAATAAGAAAAGATTGCTGTATAAAGACATATTCCCTGGAGAAGCACAAAAAAGGTACAAGGAGATGGTTCTGTGTAACTCGAGACCCTTTAGCAGGTCCCGGTGGGGGCACGTGGGCTTTCTCTTTCTCACCACGAGATGAATGATGGCCATTTCGGGAACTCAATCTTGGAAAACTTTCTCCAATATATCTGATCCCACTTGGCTTTCAGATCCTGTGGCCTCTTTCCTGATCTTGGGGCTCTCTTCCACTTCGAGTTATGTGACAGCGATCAGGGTGGGGGATGGTACCCTATTCTTCTCTGCATTTTTAGATTGTGTCCTCTGCGTGCAATGTCTATGGATGCAAAAGGGAGCGGTGCCCACTGGCCATGTCGGAAATAGACTCCTCTTTGTGGCAGAGGCTTTCGCTAAGTGTGTTCAGCTCCGCAGTATTTAGATGTTTCTTTGGGGAAGGATAAAAAGAAGGGGAAGAAAAGGCAGAAAGCAATAATTAGAGAATGAAAAAAATAAATGTGCCCACGAAACAGAATGATACATTTGTGTCCACATATTTTTGTGTGTTTGTTAGTTTGTATACCAGTTATCGAGGAGGAAGGGGTTGGTAACAGGAGGCAATGGCCAGACCCCGAATAAACCGTAGTTGTGTCTGCCGGCACTGCGAAACAGATTATTAAATGCCTCTGGAAGAAATCTTGGGGGTGTTTATGGCAGCTTGGGACTTTGCAATTTCAAATTAAGGCTGGCTCGTGATTTTTAATTCTGGTAGAGGACCCTTGTAAAATTTACCACTGAGCAAATTGGGGTGTGCACAGTTAACTGGGGTCAAAGGGCAAAAGTTATCACAGGGAGAATTATTCAGCTTATCAGAAAAATGGGGCTCCAGTAGGATAAAAACTAATAAATAGTCTCAAAAAGGAAGTTCCAATTTGTCTGCAATCTTACACAATTATAGAGAATAGATCAGAGGTGTATAGGCAAGCATTCGGTTCTACAGCCTGAAATTGTTTGACTATTTTAGTTCATGAGGTTTTATAAAACTCTTTACAAACTCAGCCTTTCCTAAAGACATGGGGAAAAATCATCTTAAAGAGAACTTTGATCCAACACTTAAATTAAAAGAAGGTTTTAATGTTGCAAGTTATTTGGTCCATGATTATGCAAATTGTAACCAAGATTTCTGTAACCTTTGTTCTAAGATGCTAAATAAGGGAGACTTTCTTTGGAAAGCTAGCACACTTTTATCAGCAAGGTCACACTAGAAATTTCAGGAGGACAAGTAAAAAATGACTTCCCCAAGCAAAAGGGATCCTTTTAGGTCATCAGAATGAATTGTTTGAAAGCTTCAAAGCAGCCTTGGTTCTCATTACTGGAGCCTGCCTTTACAAGAAATGCCTTTTTTCAATTATTTTCACTTTTCATTAGAAGTCTTTGCAGTTGTTGCTCACCTCATTAAATCCACTAAGATGCTACGTGTTTAATTTCCATGTTATAATTTGTAGCAAATTGTTTGACATGAAACCTAGCTTTTTGAGCCTGTGATTTCTAAGGTTTTCCCTTCCCTCCACCCGACTCAGCAGTTACCTTTTGGAGGATGGAACAAATTAATGCAATTAACGTAATTTGTAATGTAACTGGTCTACATTATTGGAATTTTGTTCGGATAGGTTGTCTGGGACACGGTGCCTTCCGAGCTCCGAGGCCGTCATTACCCGATGCCTTGTGGAAACCTGTCCCTTCCGCTTGTAAAATGTCCCTCCTGCTCCAGCCTCCACTTCCCTTCCTCAGTGACCAGCGGGCTAATTGAACACTTTCTCTCAGAAGAGTTTTCAAGTTCTCAGCCACAGCTTCCCTCCGCTAATTGATATCAAGGAATGTTTGCCTTATTTGGCAGACGCCCATTTCGGGTATTTGTAGCTTTTATCATTTTGCCCCTCAGCTATCGCGCCGTCAGATTTCTTGATTTGACTCCTTTCATCTTTTCTCATCAGTCAATCACTTCCAATCCCCCCCCCCCCCCGCTCCTTTAATCATCTCCTTTGAACTCAGTCCAAGGCGGTGGGCACTCAGGTACCCAAGATGCTGGGCCGCGCTGAGCTCAGGGCGTGGTCTCGCTGCAATCGCCGGGGACTGATGGGGGAGGGGCGAGAGCCAAAGAACCGTGGCCCGCATCGCAAACGCGTTCTGATGACCATTTCAAAAATAGTTCTACTTTCCACTCTCTAGTCGTGCGCCCCTCTCCTTTCCTTCTTCCCAGGCTTTCCTGATGGGCTGAGATGGACCGGGTTTCCAGTCACCTCCTGTCACGTCCTAGACAGATCATTTGCCCCTTACGGGATGGGTAGCATCTTGGAACCTCACGAGAGGCAGACATTCTGGAAAGTTGCTACCCACACGTATATACCACGAGCATATTCGGATTCTGAGTTTTCCAGATAAATTGTGCTTTATTTTTTCCATCTGCCCATCAGCCTACAGAGCCTGGAAAGACACATGGGCTGGGCGGATCCCCAGCTTTCTGGCAAACACCAAAATGCTGTTGAACATTGTTGTCAGGTCATGGGTTTTTTTTTTTTTTTTTTTCTTTTTTCTTTTTTCTGAAATGCATTAGCAAACATGCCAAATACAATTTCAGTCTCGGATTGAAGTAAATAAGCCCTGGGGTTTTCGGCAGAGCGAAGCAGCCCAGATGTGGAAGGAGCTACAGGCATTGCTGTGGGGGCGGGAATGGGGTGGGGGTGGTTAGACTCTCTCATATCACCTTTGGTCCTCACATTGCGGTGGCCCTGAGTTATACATAAGGTTAGGGGAAATTAAAAAAAAAAAAAAAGTCATTTCAGCAAAAGACAAGGCTTCATATGATTGTCATTTCGGTTCGAGCATGAGAACCTCGCTGCTCACCAGAACTGAAAATTGGACTTGTACTATTCTGTAAGGATAGGAGAAGATCCCTCTGTTGTATACTGTGGGATTCTATTAAATCCACGGCACCTTCCCAGCAAAAGAATACTGTAGCTCTAGACCTTTCATTCACTGAGCGGCTGAGTTTTTCATTTTCCCAGTTCAGCCTCTTTCTCAGTAATAAATTGCCCTGAATTGGAGTCCTGTCCTAACAGTGTCTGTACTTTCCTTTCGTATCCCCTCATCTCTCCTGCTACGAATGTGTAGAGCCATGACAGGAGATTAATATTGAAAGAGAACTTTTCCCCCGGTTACATTTTACCTGTCCACTTCTGCCTTTTATTTCCTTCTCCAAGACTTCTTTTTCACGGGGCAGAATCCTCCAGGTTAATTTAACAAAGGATTCCTCTCGGAGCTTACCAGAGTTTCCTGTCCATGGGTGACCTGTTATTCAACCAACTGATATTTGTCACTGAGTGATTCTGAATGTTGATCTTGCTTCTTTGAGTTAAGAGGGAACAGTGTGCCTTCAGGTCAGTATCCCTCTTAACCACAACAGAATGTAAGCCTCATTCTCAGACAGAAAGCAATGCATTTGTTCAAAGATGAAGAAAACATAAAAGGGATGAGGCTAAGGATGGAGACAGTTTCTGGGCGTTCACAGGTAAGCTGATACTTGGAGATTCTCGGAGATTAGTGTTCTATCAAACGGCAGAACATCTTTGGCAAGAAGAAACCTAAGGGATTAATGGTGGGGCGGTGGGGAGGGGGGAGCTCACTGTGAGAGTATGGGGGACAGATGTGTACAGAGAGTGTAAAAGTCATTCTCAGAGCTGGGAAAAGTTTAGACATTCTGGGGATTGAGCCAGCTAACTTTTATTTTAAGCCTTCCAAATCACAAGATTACAACAAGCACGGGCAAGTTTAATTATAGTAGAGGGAAGGTTAAAAAGCACACATGTTTTTACACTGAGTGTGCACACACATACACACAGGCACAGAAACTCTGTTTTTTGTTTTGTTTTTCTGTAGCAGAATTCACCGGCACATGCTGTAAATAATTTGAACATAATCAAAAGGGAAGGTAACCTTGACACTAACCTGACACCTGGAAGAGAGCAAATGAGAGAGGAAAAGCAGCACTGGAGCCTACAGATGGCTCCTGGCCAATTCTAAACATCACACGTGCGTGTGAGTGTGTGTTAAGAAATCAGTCATGAGGCACACAAATAAAAGAAGCTCCAACAAAATGCACTGGAGATAATACAACAGATTGGTCTTAAGCACAAGGCAAAAACAGCCACCAAAATGTAAATGGCAAAGTTGAAATAGAGCGGTGTTTTGTTGTTGTTGTTGTTGTTGTTTGTTTTTGTTTTGTTTTCTGTTCTCTCTTATAGGGTAACAGACCATGCCACAACTTTCTGATTTATTCCCCACAATTCTCTGTGTTGACTGGATTCCAGCGGGCAACTCTGCTGCAACTCATGTCATTAGCTGAGGTCACTGGCTTGGCTGTGTTTAGCTGGGAGCACATGTGGGGCTGGGAAGTTCAAGTGGCCTCCCTGGAAGGCCTGGGGCTCTGGTGGAGACAACTGGAAGGAAACAGTGGAACTCTCCTCTTGGTGGTCTCTTTGGGAGGTCACCGTGCCCCTGTACATGGTGGCCCCCAGGTGACAGTAAAAGCAGAAGCTACCAGGCCTCCTACAGGCCAGGCTGGGTCTGGCACTATGTTACTTCTTCCTTATTTTATTGATGAAGGCAAGTCACAAAGCTGGCCCAGGTTGGAGGGTGAGGGGAATAGAGACCGTTGCTAGAGGGGAGGAGGGGCTAGCAGGGACAGACTCTGTCGGAGTTGGTGTCGGCCATTTTGTAGACAGTTTACTTCAGTCTGTTAAACATACTGGGTCAAAAGGGAGGGTAAAAATTTGAACTCTGCTCCAGTTTCTAAATAGTGTCTTCATGTGTGAGATAGAGTTGCACTTTCAGTTTAACTCATGGACAGTCATAAAGTTCTTCATTTCAGGTTTGAGCTGATAAGTGAAATTAGGTGTCTTTACAGTTAGCACTTAAATGCAACTGGAATGTTTCCTCAAATTTCAGAAAGTCAGTGGACTGGGTTCACGGATGAAACCATGTTGACATTTGATTTATTCACTTCTTTAGTCTTTATCGTATTTCTTATATTCTTGTATCTTAAGTTGAATATATGAACTCAATAATACTGCATGATTTTATGAGAAAATTATTAGGTCTTTGCTTTGGCTGTGTGTTCTGCTCAAGTTTAATTTATAATGCTTTGGGGAAATGTGTCATCCATTCAATCAATGCCTATTTATTGAGTGTCTACCATGTGCTCCATAGTGTATTTTTTTCAGTAAGTGTCTATCAAGAAGGTGTATCATCTAGGCAGGTCGTTTTGAGACCAATCCATGTAGGATCATGAGTTCTGAAGAGACAGAAACATAAATATATAATAAATATAAATTCATAAAATAGACTGAAAATAAATATGTTGAAAACTTAAAGTAGTTGCTAAAACATGGATCAACAAAAGTAATATACTCTATGGCAAATACACATGTTGTCTTTGTGTCTTCTCAGAAGTTAAACCAGAATTTCCTTCCGTGGGAGGCTGTAGGTATTTTCTTTTTCCTTTTCTTTTTTTTCATAGGTTTTCTTAAAGACTAAAGAAATACAGAAAATAAGGTAACATCAAGGGACAGGTTAAACATAACCAAATTATTTATAAAGTATAATGCCAGAGAAGCAAATACTTGCAGACTTGGATCTTTGGATACATTATTTTAATGTGAAATATTTAATGGCAAGTTATTATTGAAAGGGGAAACAAACACAAATTTTAAAAATATATATAGAGGCTCCTGGGTGGCTCAGTCAGTTAAGCATCTGCTTTTGGATTGGGTCATGATCCCAGGGTCCTGGGATCAAGCCCCACATCAGGCTCCCTGCTCAGTAGGGAGACTGCTATTCCCCTGCTTGTGTTCTCTCTCTGTCAGGTAAATAAGTAAAAATCTTTAAAAAAAAGTATATATATATACACATATATATGCATATATATCTTAAAAAAGTATATATAAATATATATATATATATATATATATATATAAAACAATCAACATTATTATACTCCAATCCAGATCATAAAAAAATGAGTTTTAAGGGAAATGAAAGAATGAACATAGAGGATAAAAATAGTTGTTTTTATTTACTTATTAGCTTTTAAGAAAAGAATAAAATAATTATAATAAAACAATCTTATCTATAGTCATTTTTTTAAAAAATTCTAAAATCTTTATTACAGTTCTAAGTAGCTTTCTCTAATAAGAAAACATACCTTGACAGGTGGATTCTTTCCTCTACATCAGAGTCAGCAAACTGGATCAAGTCCTTCCCGCCATGCCCATCCATTTGGATGTTGTCTACACCACTTTCATGCAAAAACTGGTGTGAAAAAATTGAGGTTGTATACCTGAAGAGCTGAAAATGTGTATTATCTGACCCTTTACAAAAAATGGTTCCTGGGACACCTGTGTTGCTCAGTGGATTAAGCCTCTGCCTTCAGCTCAGGTCATGATCTCAGGGTCCTGGGATTGAGTCCCACATCGGGCTCTCTGCTCCACAAGGAGCCTGCTTCCCCCCCTCTCTCTCTGCCTGCCACTCTGCCTACATGTGATCTCTGTCAAACACATAGATAAATCTTAAAAAAAAAAAAAGTTTCCTAACTTCTGATCTAGAATGTACAACAGTTTTAAACGAGTTATAGTAAGGAAGACCTTGAGTCTAAACGATGATGATCTGACTGATTCCTCTGCTATATTAAAATAGACTTCTATTTGACACCATTCTATCCTATTCCATAGCACAAGGTTTTCAAGAAGAATTGCTAACATTAGATCTCTCCCCATTCCCCTTCAAATAAATCTTACCTGGAAACTCTGTACATAAGATAAAGATAGAGGTAGGGATATTAGGGAAAATGTGGTGTTTTAGATGAAGATGGGGACCTTGTACTCTTGACAGTGAAATTGTTTTATCAACCCTCCTTTTTTCAGTGAAGTCCATAAAGTTTCCTGAAGAAGCTTCTGGACTCCCAATAATTCTGGGCTAAATGGATAAAATTAATGGGATGTCAGGGCCAAAAGGGATTGTAGAAATTGTCTTTTCTTTACAGATGAAGAAATCAGAGCCCAGAGCATTTAAATGCTTTATACCAGGGCCTACAACAGTGACTGGCAGAACCAACAGCCAAGACCAGAGCCAAGTGACCTGATTTGCAACCCATACTGCCTCTAATCCTTTCCTGCAGAGAATGATGCAGGAACTCGGCTCCCTTGGTGGCATGGGAACCCCAAGACCAGCAATATCTTCTTAGGACACACTCCAGCAGGTTCCTAAATAGATTTCTAAGTGATAGGAGGAGAGAGACAAGAACAAAGAGAGAGGAGAATAAATAGCTACATCTCAAAACAGAACAAAGATAAAAGATGGGTCTCTGGAAGTGATTTTTATTTTTTATTTTTAAATTATTATTATTTTTAAAGATCTTATTTATTTATTTGACAGAGATCACAAGTAGGCAGAGAGCAAGGCACAGAGGGCAGGGGGAAGCAGGCTCTCTGCTGAGCAGAGAGCCCAATGTGGGACTCCATCCCAGGACCCTGAGATCATGATCTATTTGAGCTGAAGGCAGAAGCTTAACCCACTGAGCCTCCCAGGCACCCCTGGAAGTGATTTTTAAAAGAAAGCTTTATCTTTTTTTTTTTCAAAGATAATAAATTTATTTATTTATTTGAGAGATAGAAAGTACATGAGAGAGGTCAGTGGGAGAAGCAGACTCCCTGCCGAACAGGGAGCCTGGTGTGGGACTTGATCTCAGGACTCTAGGATCACGACCTGAGCCGAAGGCAGTCGCTTAACCAACTGAGCCACCCAGGCACCCTAAAAGGAAGTTGTTTTTTTTTTTTAAAGATTTTATTTATTTATTTGACAGACAGAGATCACAAGTAGGCAGAGAAGCAGGCAGAGAGAGAGAGAGAGAGAGAGAGAGAGAAGCAGGCTCCCCGCGGAGCAGAGAGCCCGATGCGGGGCTCGATCCCGGGGCCCTGAGATCATGACCTGAGCTGAAGGCAGCGACTTAACCCACTGAGCCACCCAGGCGCCCCAAGAAAGTTTTAAAATAAACTGATGATATTAACTATTAAGTGTTTCTCTCCCACAAATGATATTGAAGGATTTCATATAGCCAGGGCTGTATTTGACTGTATGCATTTCTGTTTATAAATTATTTTTTTCTAATTTCAAAATAAGGGAGCTGGTACAGAGCAGCAATCATTAACTCTGAGAGACAGAAAGAGAAAGAGAGAGAGAGAGGAAAAGAAAGAGCTAATGGAATGAAATACAAGGCTATAAAATTAATTTAGAAGAGGAAGTGGAGAATCATTCACTTACTTTAAATTATACGGAGGTTTAGGTAGGGAGAATTGAATTACTAAAGCAGGAATTTGGCAGGGCACTGAGGTTAACAGCTTGAGCCTTATGACAAAGGTTATAGGATCTCAAATGAGGACAAGTGACCATGAGCATCTAATTAATATCCTTTTCAATTTATGGAAGAGGTTAGAAAATCTATTTTGGCCTGAGATTTCCCCAGCCTTGCAAAATAGATTTCTGTTTATTACACTTCTAATAATATTATCACTGTTCATTGATAAAAGTTAGAAGCAAATGAGAGCATTAGCCTTTACTACCTGTTATATCTTTCAAGAGGAAGATGTTTTTCAAGTACCATCAAAGATCTAATAGTAATTACTGAACACTTGATGCCTGTGTCTTCTTACCTTAATGGCACTATCAATTTTATAGATGAAAATTTGAATGAAAACTTTAGGAAACTTTAGTTGTGGGCATCCAGCCAAAGTGAAATTACCATGCTTAGGAAAGTCAAAGAAAATAATTGATAGGAACTCATACAGATCTCTTTTTCTTGAGATACTCATTTGTATTTGTGTTCTATATTGATCTGTCCTTTATTATTTTTTAATTTAAATTCATTTTAGTTAATGTAGAGTATATTATTAGTTTCAGAGGTAGAATTTAGTGATGCATCAGTTGCGCATAACACCCGGTGCTCATCACATCATATACCCTCCTTAATGCTCATCACCCAGTTACCCCATCCCTCACCTATATCCCCTCCAGCAACCCTCAATTAAGAGTCTCTTAGGGTTTGCCTCCCTCCTTGTTTTTATCTTACTTTCCCTTTCCTTCCCCTATGCTCCTCTATTTTGTTTCTTAAATTCCGCATATGAGTGAAATCCTATGGTATCTGTCTTTCTCTGACTGACTTATTTCTGGGTTAGCATAATACCCTCTAGTTCCAGCCACATTGTTGCAAAGGGCAGAATTTGCATCTAAGGGGACACACATGGGCGAAATTTTGCAACCATATCCAAATATATTGGAATGGGGGTAGTAACAGCCTGTTGAGAGAAAAGCACATTAGACTGGAAAACTAAATTCCTGGATATGAGTTCTGATTTGGCCATTCATTTGCTTTGTGACCTTGGGACAAAATGCTGTATCTCTCTAGAAGTGTCTCTACTTACCTATATAAGATAGGGGTTTAAGAAGTGAGAATCTGCACAGATCTTGTCTAATGATTATAAAATAGGACATTCTGTGATAGCTTCTATTTTATTCAGGCAGCCCCAAAAGAACTTTCTTTTTCTTTTTTTTAGTGCAGAACTTTGCCATTTCTATTATTTTTTTGCTATCCCTTAGAAGTTTCTGAATCGTATAGATTTTCGGTTGGAGAAGACCTGAGATTATCTTGCTCAGTGGTTATCAGATTTAAGCATATATTAGAATGAACTGGGATCATTGTTAAAATAGTGAGTTCTGCATCCCCCTCCCCCACAGTTTCTGATCCAATAGGTCTCGAAGAGGATCCCAAATTTGCATCTGTAATCAGTTCCTAGATAAAGTTAACTCACTGGTCCTGGGACCAAACTTTGAGAACCACTGGTCTCAATCTCTGTTTTCACCAGATTTTGGAGGCCTTGCAAAGTTAATTGAATTATCCGTGCTTACTCATCAAGTTAGTGACTGAACCAAGACCAGCAAAACCCTGGTCTCCCAGATGCTGAGGTCAGAGACTTTTCTAGGACACCACAATTCCTCACTTTGAATTTGGGTTACATGATACAGACCAAACAATCCAAATGAATTTATTCCAATCCACATTGCTGTTCAGATTAGAATAAAAGAAAAGCAAGAAGTCTTTACTCTTCTGTAGACAGAAATTTTAACAACAGAGGTATGTAGTCAGCAGAAATTATTCCAAATACCCAGTATTTTTTTCCCCCCTAATTTGTGGCCTACACCTGGGCCAGGATTGCACGACAGAGAATTAAGGCTGAAATGGGGGAAAGAAGCAAGACTCATTGTGAGTGAAAGGTATATGTCATAATGAAGACAGACGAAGAAAACAACCCTGCTGGTTTCTACTAATGCATTTTTAATATTTTGGTGCTTGAATTTTAGTTTTTTTTAAAATTTTTAACAAAAACTGAGAAGATTTTTGTTTCACAAAATATTTTGGTAGCCTTGGACAGTTATGTATTAAAAACAATTTCCTCTAGCTCTTCATCTTGCAGAAATGAGATTTTATTCTTGAGTCCCTAGAAATAGACACACACACACACACTCTGCTTGTGAACACAATGGAGAACTCTAAAAGACAAATAGGTTTCCCTGAATTTACTGAACTCTGGGATTTCCTAGTATTTTCTTCCTTCTCTGGAGTCTTCCTTCATCTCTCCTCTCCTCCCTGTTTGTCCAGCTATGCATGGTTAGGGTCTGAGCTTAGATGCTATTCCCTGACCTTCCGAATCTGAGTAGGGGACTTGTGGTGGGCATCTTCCAAGAAGGTTCTCCATCATTGGCATCATTGGCTGCCTGGGTAGCTCAGTCAGTTAAGCATCTGCCTTAGGCTCAAGTCATGGTACCGGGGTCCTGGGATCGAGCTCCCTATCGGGCTTCCTGCTCAGCGGGGAATCTGCTTCTTTCTCTCCCTCTGCCCTTCCCCTGCTTGTGCTCTCTCTATCAAATACAAAAATAAAATCTCTAAGAAAGAAAGAAACTTCTCCATCTTGCCACATTATGGTATTCTTGCCCTTGTGGAGTCTTGCTGCTTGAGTGTGACCTAGTGATTTGCTTCCAGTGACTCCAATGTGGCAAAGTGGTGAGATGACATTTCTTTCTTTCTTTCTTTCTTTCTTTCTTTCTTTCTTTCTTTCTTTCTTTAAGATTTTATTTATTTATTTGGCAGACAGAGATCACAAGCAGGCAGAGAGGCAGACAGAGAAAGGAGGAAGCAGGCTCCCTGCTGAGCAGAGATCCCAGGACCCTGAGATCATGACCTGAGCCGAAGGCAGAGGCTTTAACCCACTGAGGCACTAAGACGCCCCTAGGATGACATTTCTAACGTTAGGTTACACAAAGACTCTGGTTTATAGCTTGCTCCCTGTCTCTTATTTGCTCATAGTGCCATGCTGTGAACTACCTTATAGAGTGGATTTTATGGCCAAAAAAAAAAAAAATTAAGGGCTCTGACCAACAGCCAAGAAGGAACCGAGGTGCTCAGTCCCACAACTCATATTGAATCCTCCAAAAACCATGTGAATGCGCTTAGAAGCTGGTCCTCTTTCTGCTAAGCACATGGGTGAGACAGCAAATCAACAGTTTTCTGAATGACCCAGAGGCGGGAACACCTAGGTGAGCTGAGCCCAGATTCTTGCCCCAGAGAAAGTATTTACTGTTTTGAGCTGAAAATTTGGGAGGAATTCGGCACACAGCAGTAGAAAGAGCCCATTACAGAACCCACGACACTTACTGACACTCCCTGTAGGACAGTGGATCACAAGCTTTAGATAGCAAGCTTTTAAAAATAGAGATACCCAAGGTCTGCCTTCGGGTAGTCGGATTCAATAGGTCTAGAATAAGGCTCAGAAATCCGTGTTTTTAAACAAGCATTGTAGGTAATTTCTAAGCTTATAGTGTCAGGACTATACTTCTGAAAACACTCTAGTTAGGAAGCCACAAACAACCATATATGTCTTATTCATGGCTAAATGCCCTTGTCTGAAATATAGATTCAGAAGAAATGTAATTGAATTAGTGAATGCATACCGTTTTACAATATAGAGAAATATTGGATGGCTTTACAAAATTTAGTTGTAAGTATAGTATGAATAAGGAAATTAACTTCTATGTCCTCAGAACTCTTATGTGGTTATCATAACTTTCCTTAACTGTTTATGAATTTGCATATGCAAATTCCCCTTCTCTGTAAGAACAAAACTGTGTATTACCCTTTTTATCCACCCACTGTGACCTCCAGGACACCTAACAGTGTCTTGGCATACATTCAATTCTCAACTGTATTTGTTTATTTCTCTCTTTTGCTCATTGTAAAATAACTCTTTAATGATGTAGATGTTTAAAGATCAGATAACTCTATCTTATCACAAGCCCATCAACGTGACAATCTAGCGTCATGGAAAGAATAGAATTTTCAAATTATACATGCATGGCTTCAAATCCCAGTTCCCACTTTTAATAACTGAAGGTCCTTCGGCAAATCATTTAAGTTCTTTGAGTCTTTGTTTTCTTCTTTTTGAGTGGTGGCTGGTGTTCTTAAGAAATTTTAAGAAGCTAATATGCAAGAAGCTTTATATCTGGCAGATGCTTAAGCCCATGTCATTTCCACCTGTTTTTAATAAACTTTTTATTTTTTATTTTTTGCTCATGCTATGAATTGAATTGTGTCCCCTCAAAATTTTTATGATGAAACCCTAACCCCTGGTACCTCAGAATGTGATTATATTTAGATAAACCATTTAAAGAGGTAATTACTTTAAAATGAGGCTACTAGGGCGGTTTTAATCCAATCTGGCTGGTATCATCATGAGATGAGGGAATTTGTACATACAAAGACACACCAGGGATGCATGTGCACAGAAAGAAGACTGTGTGATGACACAGCAAGAGGGTAGCCAGCCGCAATCAGAGAGAAGCCTTAAGAGACACCGTACTTGCTGACAACTTGATCTTGGACATCTAGTTTCCAGAACTGTGAGAAAATACATTTCTACTGTTCGAACCCCGCCTCCGCCCCCGCCATCTATGCTATTTTGTTCCGGAAGCCCTAGCAAATAAATACACTTTATATCGTA
Source organism: Mustela nivalis (assembly GCF_964662115.1). Lineage (NCBI taxonomy): Eukaryota > Metazoa > Chordata > Mammalia > Carnivora > Mustelidae > Mustela > Mustela nivalis. The sequence goes on from NC_139030.1 coordinate 83,736,142, forward strand.
GTATGTTTTTATGCTGCTCTACACTCACAGTCATGGTTTTGAGTGACGACATTGTGTTGTTGTAGTTTGCACAGCAATCCCATTGGATATTTAATGTTTTGTTACTTTGTAAATAGAGCCAGTTCTTTCAGGTCTGGCTTGTTTTCCAAACTGGCTCTCCCCTCCCTTTTCCTATGGTAGTGAAGACATTCATACTAACAAGCTTACCCTTTCCTTCAGTTTAAGCACCAACGCTGGCCTGAAGCAAGAGACAATATTTAAGAGACGGTATTTAGGCACAGAGCTAAATTTACCTTGGCTATGGCCTGCTTCTTTCTGCTCTCAGGACACCTTGAGAGACCTGTCTCAGTGTTCTTGGTCCTCTGTCCCTATTGTTGGGATCCTGACTCGGCCCTGGAAACCGACACTTTGCTAGCTGATCATCATTTAGATAGGTGGTCAGAGACAAAATTGTCAACAATTTTCTTCCACTTTCACTCATCTTTGTTTCCTAAACCAAGAATTGGGGAGTTTTTCATTCTACTATGTTTGGGGAAGAAAACATAGGCATGACTACAAAAAGACCGAGGAAGAAAGTGAGCATGCTTCTCTGTGTGTTGCAGGGAAAGAGGATGACAGGGGTAGGGAGGGAGGCTGGAGGTACCAGGGTTGTGCCTTCTGCCCCTCTAATGGTTTCTCTGTTTTAGAGACTGGGGTTCCAAGCCATGAAAAACAAGGCCGGAAAATATTCCATTTCCTCAAAAAGTTAAAAAAATCACTCGCTCTACTAGACCTAGCTCAAGTTTCAACTGCAACCAGAGGGCTTTTGATTACAAATAAGGAAAAATATTCTGAAAAGAAGGGTGGTCAAACATCATAATATGTTCCTAGAGGGGGTTGTTGAATTACTGTAATAGTTGGTCTTTAAAATACAGAATGTCTCCTTTATTTAGGGTCATTTAAGTATAGTTGATTCAAGCCTGAAGTGGAGAAAAAAACAGGAGGACTTCTTACAAGCACATTTGCCCCTGTAATTCCACGGTCTTCATGCATCAGCAGCCCTTTCTCAGTGGGTTTACCAATTTTTAATAGTTGATATTATTTTAGGCTTACCAGTAGCTGATTCTTAAACATGCTCCAGGCTCCAAGGCTGTGCATACCAAGATTTCTGGTAACAGCTGGAAATCCATAATTATAGTTCACGGGTACAGTGCTCATCTGGCACAATCTGTAAATAAGGCTTAAAAAAGCAAATAGACCATTTATATAAACAGTTTCTGAATACTCGTAGATCTATTGCCAAGGGAATGGAAAATCAGCCTTTTCTCAATTATTTCTTTTCTTATATCAGAGGGTAACAGTTTAATACTTGATGTTAAAAGAAATGCTTTTAAAAAATAGTTAAAGATGTGAATGTAAAAAGTGAAATGTACCTAAAATGTTGTTCTTTCTTGCCTTCATATAGCTTGAAAAACTGGTCAATTTTACCCTATTGAATCATCATCAGAAAGAAAATTATTGCTTGAAAGCAATTTCCTACTGGAATCTATCCCTTACAGATTCATTTTAAGGAAACTTCTGGATTAGCTTCCAAAGAGGTCTTTCGTTTTAACTTCTTTTTAAAAAATTATTTGAAGTGCTGTAAACCAGCATGAATAAAATGGTATGCGATCAAGAAACAATTTTGTGTTCATAAATGAAAAACAATGCAATGTATGAGCTGCATTCGAAATAAGCATGATTTATAATTAAGGGTATAAGACAATGAAAGTTTGCCTTTTTAAATGACACACTTAAAAAACCCCTCGCTACTTTTCGTTTTTCTTCCAAGTATGTTTTTGAAACTAAATTTTTTTTTTTTTAAGATTTTATTTATTCATTTGACAGAGAGAGAGATCACAAGTAGGCAGAGAGGCAGGCAGAGAGGGAGGGAAGCAGGCTCCCTGCTGAGCAGACAGCCAGATGCGAGGCCCGATCCCAGGACCCTGAGATCATGACCTGAGCCGGAGGCAGAGGCTTTAACACACTGAGCCACCCAGGCGCCCCGAAACTAAATTTTGATGGAAAGTATTTTAAACTGAATGAGCTCTTAAGCAATTAGTGATTACAATTCTAGTAGAAGTGACATGATATAACCCCACAAATACACCACAAGAGACCTGCCAACGACTGCTTAGTATTTGTGGTGGCGGAGGAATGGGAGTGTGGTTCTTGTTCCTTCCAGAACAAGCAATTATAATGGTCAATCATGCTAAATTGCACGCAGTACACCACTGGTTTAAGAATAAAAGCAAACACGTTTTCTCTTTTCTTTTGCGATATTTTTACTTTTGTTTGGCTTTGAGCAGGTTTATACTAATTATTTAAGCACTTAACACAATTTAAACAAAATAAATGAACCAGAAAAACTGCCATTTGCCTAGATTGGTCACACATGAAGTTGACTGGCATCAGTCACTGTCTGAATGTCCCTGGGCACAAGCAGATGTAAAATCTGATTTTAAAAATCTCCCAAACTAGATGATTGCATATTTTAACATATATAAGATCTGATAATTGTGAATTGCTTCTTTTGCAGATTAATTGACATTAGTATGCAAGCGATCCTGAGTGTATCTTTATGCTCTTTTCTCTCTTTCTGTGTCTTTGGAGTCTCTGAACTGTTAATACTTCACTTACTTGTCGCCACTATGACATGTAAAGCTCTATGTGCATCTTAGTTGAAAATCAAGACAAAAAGAATCTAAGGGGCGCCTGAATGGCTCAGCCCATAAGTGTCCAACTCTTGATTTGGGCTCAGGTCATGATCTCAGGGTCATGAGTTTGAGTCCTGCGTTGGGATCTACACTGGGTATGGAGCCTTCCTAAGGTTCTCTCTCTCCTTTCTCCCCCCTTCCCTTCTAAAACAAACAAACAAACAAACAAATAAATAAATAAATAAAACAAACCTAAGAATCAATAAAAGAAGCAAGTTTTTTCTTCCTTTTTTAAACATTGAAGTACAATAAAATGGAAAACTGAACTCATCTCAGGTGGTAAATGTTTGCACGTATGTAATGTATGCACGTATGTAATCACCATTCACATCAACTGTCATAACCAGCAATCCACAAGGTTCCTTATGCCCTTTCCCAATTAATATACCTCTCCTTCCCCAGGAAGTGGCCACTATCCTTTTATTGCCATCAGGTGGTCTGGTGTGTTCTTGAAATCTCTGTCAATGGAATTATATATGTTCTCTTTTGTGTCTGGATTCATACATAAAATTAATATTTTAAACTCCAATCTAGTACCAGCTATGAAAAGTAGTTTGTCCTTGTTTCAATTTAGTTAAACTGTTTAAGTGGGCACTTGGGTGGCTCAGTGGTTAAGCATTTGCCTTTGGGCTCAGGTCATGACCCCAGGGTCCTGGGATCCAGCCCTGCATCTGGCTCCCTGCTCAGCAGGAGGTCTGCTTCTCCCTTTCCCACTCCCCCAGCTTGTGCTCCCTCTCTCTCTGTGACTTTCTCTGTCAATTAAATAAATAAAATCTTTTAAAAAATCTGGTAAGTATTTAATTTTTTAAAAAGGTTTTATTTTAAATAAATCATCTTTGTTTATTACAAAGAGCCACAGAGGTGTTAGAAGTTCAAAAATAATACATGTCTTTTATTGCTCTAAAATTGCATTGTTTTATCAGAGGAAGATAAAATTAGCCGAACTGAAGGTCTATAAGTAAGTATGTGAGTTGCTTTTAGAGGAAATATTTGGGGCAGTTGTTCTGTATGCCCAGGGAGGAATAAAAGGGAAATAAATTAATTATAGTGGAAAAGATTTAAATTTGGACCAAAAAAAAAAAAAAAAGTCTGATATCCCAAGATATCAGACTATTCTGATATCCTAACATGTACTCAAGTTTTAGTCCGAGGTCTGTTACTATCTGTACCTTGAATGGCAAACGACTGTACTCAGTGTACTCAGATGTGGTCTCAGTTTCCACATCTGTAAGAAAAAGGGTTTGACCTAGATCAGGATTGCAGGTGCAAATCATTAGGGAGGCCAGGCAGATAATACCAACATGTAGAAGTCCTGTAAGTGAGTGTGGCCAACAAGACAGGAGCTGTCAGATTAATCATGGAATGCCCAATGGAAATATAGGCAAGTATTGCCCAAACCTCCCAGTTTTCAAGAACATGGAAAATTTAGAAATCTGGAATTGTTCATATGAAGTATCTTAGTCTAAAGTTTTTATCTACAAAACTAAGCAAAATTAATTCTCCCAAATAAACAAATAACACGTTGCAGTGCATTAAGCCATAAGGTCAAGATCTTTGATTTAGATATTTTCTATCCAATATGCTAACCATTAGCTACATGCAGCTATTGGGTATATGGAATATGGCTAGTCCAAATTAAGAAATGCTATAAGTGTAGAATATATTTCATACAAAAAACAATTTATTATCTTGTTAATAATTTTCACATAGGTTTCATGTTGAGATTATAGTGTTTTTAATATGTTCAGTTTAATACCTGCAAGGTATAAAATCCCATATATCCTTCTTTTCTTTCTCTTCCACAAGAAAAGAGAAAAAGAAAGGATAACGTGTACTTTGGTCAGATAACTTTTGAATATATTAAATTAAATGACAGTAGGCAGCCCTTTATAGACGCACATTAATTCTCTGCAAAGGGGAATGTGGAATTCGTATCTCCTATACTTACCTGACCATAAACAGAATTGTTTTGGTTGTAGACATTCTCACAGCACGTTATTCTGAAAAACACATGAAACAGTGAGACTGTATTCTTTTCCTGCCACTCAGTTTCAAGAAACCAGACACATGTCTCTGAAGAAACTACAATAGCTCTAGAGGACAAAAATAAATGGATACTAACACTTGGTGACCTTGTAAGGAAACAACCAGGACCCCTTATACTTGAAAACCCTCATGTTCTCAGAGTTTGTACTTAGCTTTTCAGTGCCCTAACTGATACTTGAGAGAAGCCTCCAACACAAAAGGCAGAGATCAAAACAGACAAAAGGATCACAGAGGTATCAGAGTCAATGCAAGAATCAAAAGGAAACTTCCAATGACAAGCACCCCAACTATATTTACCATTGTTAGAAAGTTAATAGAAGGTACTGTGTGAATAAAATAAGGAAAAGATGCTATTGTAAGGGAATATCTAAAGAGGAAGAGCTCTTAGAAACTAGAAAGTGACAGCAGGCAATTAAAAACATTGTAAGAGACTTGGAAGACAAACTTAAATCTCTCAAAGAAAGTAGAAGAAAACACTTTAAGAAAAAAAAATAGAAAAAAGAAGAAAATTAGAATTTTTATTGAGGGCTCCAATACCCAAATAAGGGCAATTTTAGAGAAAATAAGTAAAATGGGAGTGGAGTGGGAGAAATTATTTTAAAAATAATACAAGACAATTCACAAAAATCAAAAGTTACAAGTTTCTGTGTTAAGAGTCCACTGAGAGCCCAGGACAATAAAAGACCTGTAACAAAGTACATCATTGTATGCTTTTAGAACAGCAATCATAAGAATCACTAGACTTCTAGGTTGAGGGATGGATAGGGAAGATTACATAAAAAAGCTTTGACTCTCAATAATAGCTGTGCTAGAAGCTAGAAGTAGAATATTGCTTATATGTCCTGAATGATATTTGACTTAGAAATCTATCTATGTTCAACAAAAATATCAATATAATGAATCATTATAATAAAGTTATATAAGATACTCAAGGCCTTAAAAAAATACACATTGATTTTGGAAAGTGACCAAAGAATATTCATTCATTCATTTATATACACACACACATACACACACACATATGTGTTTGTGTATATATATATATATATATATATATATATGAGAATGAGAATGAGGAACATAGCAATAGGACTGAAGACAGAAGAGACAGTAAGTGAAATACAGATTAATAGTTTTGCATAAACCTTAACAGGAATCATTCCAAATCAGGGAAGGACATCAGAGAATTAATTTCAGAAAGAAAATCTCCAGAAATAAAACAAAACCAGACAAAACTTATGTAATCCTGGATGTGTTTGGCTGTGTGGAAAATAATATTAAGGGAGGTTTTTAATTCAATTACAAAGTTTAGGAAAACTTAGTAATAGATACATTAAAATGAAAGAAATTAAGTACTTAAAAAACATTTATTTATTTATTTGAGAGAGACGGTGCAAGCGGGGGGGCAGCAGAGGGAGAGGGAGAGAAAGAATCTCAAGCAGATTCCCCACTGAGCACAGAACCCAACATGGGGCTTCATCTCACAACCCTGAGATCATGATCTGAGCCGAAATCAAGACTCAGACACTTAACTGACTGAGCCACCCAGGCACCCCTTAAATAATTTTTTTAAAGGGAGATAATTTTGCTGCTGCTCTTGCTTTTAAGTGTACAATTAAGTGGTTTTTAGTATATTCAGAGAGTTGCACCACCATCCTCAGTATCTAATCGCAGAACATTTTTATCACTCCAAGAGGAAACCTTATCCATTAGCAGCCACTCCTCATCCTCCTTTCCCTCTGTTTCTGACAACTGCTAATCTAGTTTCTGTCACCATGGATTTGCCTGTTCTGGACATTTCACAGAAATGGAATCATATAATGTGGGGCATAAAAGCCTTTTATGTCAGACTTCTTTCATTTAGCATAATGTTTTCAAAGTTCATCCATATTATAGCAGGTGTCAGCGCTTCTTTCCTTTTCATTGACAAATAGTACTCCTTTGTATAGCTATACCACATATATTCATCTATTCATCAGTGAGGGACATTTGTTTCTTTTACACATCTGGTTGTTATTAACAATGTTACTATGAATATTCAGATGCAACTTTTTATGCAAGCATATGTTTTAATTCTTTGAGCTATATACCTAGGAGTAGAATTGTTGGGGCATATGGTAACCCCATGTTTAACTCTTTGAGAAACTGCCAAATTGTTTTCCAAAGTAGCTGAACCATTTTATATTTCCATCAGCAGCATGTGAGAAGTCCAACTTCTTCATATCCTTGCCAATACTGGATGATTGTAACAATCTCAACAGCGTTCTTTTGCATGTAGGTATGCAGCTGTTATTGTACATTTAAAAAAATTATAATCTGGCTGCAACAACTTCTTGCTAAATGTGTGTCCAAAGGCAAAGGAAATAAAAACAAAAATGAGCTATTGGGACTTCATCAAGATAAAAAGCTTTTGCACAGCAAAGGAAACCATCGACAAAACCAAAAGACAACCTATAGAATGGGAGAAGATTTTTACAAATGTCTTATTAGATAAAAAGGCTAGTATCCAAGATCTATAAAGAATTTATTCAACTCAACACCCCAAAAACAAATAATCCAGTCAAGAAATGGACAGAAGACACGAACAGACATTTTTCCAAAGAAGACATACTAATAGCTAGCAGACACATGAAAAAACACTGAACATCACTCAGTATCAGGGAAATACAAATCAAAACCACAATGATCTACTATCTCACACCAGTCAGAATGATTAAAATCAACAAGTCAGGAAACAATAGATGTTGGTGAGGGTACAGAAAAAGGGGAACCCTCTTACATTGCTGGTGGGAATGCAAGCTGATGCAGCCACTCTGGAAAATAGTATGGAGGTTCCTTAACAAAACAAAAAATAGAGCTACCCGACAACCAGCAAATGCACTACTAGGTATTTACCTAAAGAATACAAACATAGTGATCTGAAGGGAAACCTGTACCCCAGTGTTTATAGCAGTAGTGTCCACAATAGCCAAACTATGGAAAGAGCCCAGATGTCCTTCATCAGATGAATGGATAAAGAAGATGTGGTATATATACATACTACTCAGTCATCAAAAAGAATGAAATCTTAGGATTTGAAATGAAGTGAATAGATCTAGAGGATATTATGTTAAGCAAAATAAGTCACTCAGAGAAAGATAATTATCAGATGATCTCACTCATATGTGTAATTTAAGAAACAAAACAGAGGAGCATAGGGGAAGGGAAGGAAAAACAAAAGAAGACAAAATCAGAGAGGGAGACAAACCATAAGAGACTCTTAACTGTAGGAAACAAACTGAGGGCTGCTGGAGAGGAGGGGGGTGGGGGGATGGGTAACTGGGTGATGGGCATTAAGTAGGGCACGGGGGGCACGTGATCTAATGAGCACTGGGTGTTATATGCAACTGATGAATCACTCAATGCTACCTCTGAAACTAATAATACACTACATATTAATTAACTGAATTTAAATAAAATAAAATACAAATAAATAAAAATTATAACCATTTCAGTAGGTGTGAAGTGCTATTTCAGTGTGGTTTTGATTTGCATTTCCCCAAAGATTAATGATGTTGAGCTGTTGAGCACATTCGTGCACTTTTTGGCCACTTGTACATATTCTTTGGAGAAATGTCTTACTTTCTTTCAAATCTTTCAATCTTTCAAATCACTTACCCAGTTTTTTTTTTTAATTGGGTTATTTGTCTTCTTATTGTTGAGTTATAAGGCTTTTTAAATATATCTTGAACAATTCATTTATCAGAAATATGATTTGCAAATTTACTCTCCCATTTCTTTGTCTTCACTTTCTTGGTGATGCCCTTTGAAGCACAAAAGTTTCTAATTCTTATGTTCACTTGATCAATTTTTCCTCTTGTTGCTCATGCTTTTGCTGTAATAGCTAAGAAAGCATTACCTAATGCAAAGTCATGAAGATTGAAGTCTATGTTTGCCTCTTACAGTTTTTGAGTTAAGAAACTTTTTTTTTCCTCCAAATTTTTATTTATAGACGAACATTTATTTAGGAAAATTATATAAGTAAAATGGCTTGACTGTGATCTTAGGAAGTCATGATCTGCACGAAGAATCAAATATCTTAAAGAAAATCTCTAACATATATTATGTTGAGAGTGAAAGGAAAGTTCATACACAACACGGATCAGTAGGATACAAATAAATTGATGGGCTGAATGAATAATTAAATATTGTGAGAAAAACTGGGGATATTTTTGAGAAGGACTAGCTCTATAAATTTAATTTCGATTGAATAAAAGTATAAAAATGGTGCAAAGTAGGGAGATGGAAGGTGAAAATTGGGGTAAATAGTAGGACTGAGAACTTAATGGCTCGAAAGTTTATTTAGCCATAAAATATAGGATGCATAAAAAATGAGGATTTTTCCTATTTAGAAACATTCATTTGAAAACATTTCAATGTGAATAGTTTCTAATAGGTTTTCTGTAAATGTTTTCCATGATGAAATACCTATAGATCTATATAACATTGTAGTATGGACGTTCTCTCAAATAATTTACTTAAAAAGAAAAAACACACAGGTTCTGCTACCTGTAGCATAGCTCAGACAAGATGGGAAGAAATCAGTAATTTTGTCCTATACATAACTGTAAAAGATAAAAGGTTATTTATAATTTTTTTCTGGATTATGAAATCTATATATAGATTCCTTAGAAAATGAGAAAAAGACAAAAAAATCATTTGTAACCTCATTACCCGGAGATGACAGCCTAATTAGCATACTAGGTACCATGTGGTAGGAACAAAGTCTGCCTTTTCACTTTATATTTTCAGTACCTAGCCCAATGTTTGTAACAAAACAGGCATTTGGTATCTATTTGTTCATTGATTAATTTTTACCTCTTTTTGGTGCATTTTCCCAGTGTTCTTTTATGCATAATATTTGCATTAGTGGATAGAGTTTATGTTTTGTCTCTAATACCAGAGCATATCACAAAGTATTCTAAGAAAACATGATCGGTAGTGGATATATAATGATCTACCGCTATGTATATATCATAGTTTAGAAAAGTGTGCTTTACAAATATTCTGTAATCTTTTTAATTTAGCTTGAAATCGAAAGCATTTCATTTGATGGTAAGAGATCAACAAAATGTCTATGACTCTTATTTTTGTAGCACAAATTTAAATTATGAGGTTTCCTGTAACTTCACTTCTGAGACAGAATGGTGGTGTGGCAAGAACTGGACAGATGGGTTTCATAATCTGTTCTAACACTAGCCGCATGGCCTTGTGCAAGTTATGAACTTCCAGTAGTCGTTTCCTCTCCTGTGATAATGGATGATTAGTATTAGTTTCCCTATAGAGTTGTTGTAATGATTAACAATGTTTAATAATTAGTTTGTAATTACAGTATGTCATACTAAAGGCCATATATGGCAAATTGTGCCTGGCACATAGTAAGATCTCACCAACGTGAGCTCACGTTCACTCTTTTTCATCTTTAAACCCAAGGACTGTTTTCTGTCAATGGAAATACTACTCTTAATTGCAAGCTAAAAGTTTTACCACATATTTTTAAAGTGTGGAAGAGGAGGAAGGGACAGGACAAAGATAAGATCTTATTACCAAGTCTGGCAGGGAGAGACCAGGCATCATGTTCTAGAAATGTATCTTACGGATCTCCTGACCATGACCCATGGTCTGAATATAACTACAAAAGTCAATTTCTTTGGAAGTAGACACTGACTCTTCTGGGATTCTACATAACTGGATAGTTTATGAAGATTCTCAGCTGAAAATTACAGAGAAGGTTTCTCTGTGAGTATGGTTTTATGATCTGCACATTCATGTTTATAAGCAATGTGGCTGAATGAGACCCTGAAACTCATTTAATCCAAGATTTCTATTTTAGAGATGAGGAAATGAAGACTTCAAGAGGTCAAGTCATTTGGCCAAGGTCAAAGAGATTAAGTGGCAAAGTTAGCATCAGCCTAATGTATTGCCATTGTGTCATACAACAGCTTGTTATACAAGATGATATTTAAATATCAATGCTCACCGTTAAGCTCATGCATATTTTTTGTTTGTTCTTTATATTTCATGTGCATATTCATGGTTACTGCAAACCCAAACATGACAATTTTGTTGAAGATTTTGATAATTAGATAATCAGTTCTGGGTATGAATATGGGTGGCCTTGAGCCATCTGGTCTTGATTTTAAATTAATCTTAAAAGGGTGAAGATAAATAGGATTCCAGATGAACCGAGATTAGAAGAAGGTCACCATCTTCCAGTGTAAAAAAATAAAATAAAATATTCATTCAGTTGGTTATACAGCAATTTTGTGCATATTTATATTCTTTGCATTTGGAGAATTTTATCTCCCATTAACATCATAGAATATTAGACATCACAGAGTCTAGTTGCTTTATTTTCCTGATAAGAAAATTGAGACTTATTGAAGTTAAGTGACTTTTTCATCGTTATTTTACCAGTTAGTGGAAGGACGGGGCAATTATCAAGTAGTGGATACTTTTAAAAATATTTTGCTCAGTATTTTCATATATATCTTTTATTTTCATTATCTTTAATATGAGTATTATTTTCCACATTTAACCTTTGAACATAAAGTTCTTCAGAAAAATTCTAGTTGTTGAGTTTCAAAAATATATCTGCTGATTCTAAGATGAAATTCTTTCACCACCACATACACTTGAGAAGAGGTAGAGGTTAGGTTCAAATTCATGTCTTTCGATACTCAATTTTTTGATGTTATTTTAAAGGTGGACATTGCCTTAACACCACTTACTTTTCAGATAAAGCCACCGATGTGATATACCTCTAAAGAGGCAATGAGGCAAATTGCATATAGATATGTGGCATATTATTACCTCTGTGTTATTGGTAGAGTTAAGCACCAAGTTTGATCTAATGCCTTCAAAAGTTCTGGTCAAACAAGAGATAACTTTTTCTATATCAGCAGATTATATTTAAAATTAAAGATCTGAGATCCACTTTTTAAAATTAGTAATTAAAGTATCATGTCTTTATAAATAGCCTTTAAATCTGGGGCAAAATTGTCACTTATATTCTGGTAATATTTACTACAGGAACTTTTTCTTTTTGAGTACATAATATATCCTACTATATATCTAGATCCATGTAATAACTATGTGACATGGGCTGCTATATTATCAATTACTTTAGAATAGACCACACGTATATTTTGTCTGCTTTGCCAACTTATGTTCAGTCAACATAAAATAAGTTGAACTCCATGACCTTGCAATGAACCATATCATTTAGTTACACATATTAGTTTCAAAAGGATTTACTTTTCCAAAGTCATTCTCTGTGTGTAATACTAGATAGGTAGGGGAATTTTAATGGACATTAAACACTTGGAGAAAGGCATTATACGTCATATTTAAAATAAAATATGTTGATTATATATATTTTTCAATCACGTGCACAGCTCTTTCACAGAGGAAAATGATTTTTTCAGCAGCAATGAATGGAACTCAGTGGCTATGTACAACTCAGTGGGTATTAGCTAAATCTCATCTATTTCTGTATACAGAAGAATGCTCTAGACATGAAAAATTTGTGTTAAAAATGTGTTTCCTATGTGATCTGAAAAATCTCTAATTAAATAACAAAAATATTTTATTTTTAGAAAAACACAAACATGTATATCAAGGATTGGATTGATTGGAAAAAATATTGTATAAGAAGAAGGTCTTGAGGCGCCTGGGTGGCTCAGTGGTTTATAGCCTCTGCCTTTGGCTCACGTCATGATCCCAGGGTCCTGGGATGGAGCCCCGTATAGGGCTCTCTGCTCAGCAGGGAGCCTGCTTCCTCCTCTCTCTCTGTCTACTTCTCTCCCTACTTGTGATCTCTATCAAATAAATAAATAAAATCTTAAAAAAAAAAAAAAAAGAAGGTCTTACAGTCCTTACAGTGTGGGGAAATATCCTAACCTGCCAGATTTTTTTGTGTAGTGACCTCAAGTCAAAATGAATTGCAATTATAAGCTCTCAATAAACAAATGTCATTAATTTGTTCCAAGACATGGATACATCAGAATAAAAATCAAAATTTCAAGCACTCTCCCATCATAATTAGATAGAGCGTTGCCATATATATTCAGCCAAGGAATAAAGGGAGCTTTAAAATATCTTCATAGAGGGGTTCCTGGGTGGCTCAGTCAGGTAAGTGTTGGACTTTTGATTCTGGCTCAGGTCATTATCTCAGAGTCGTGGGACTGAGCCCCCAGCTGGGTGCTGGACATGGAACCTCCTTTGATTCTCTCTCCTTCTCCCTCTGACCCTCTCTCTTTCCTGCACTTGTGTGTTCTCTCTCTCTCAATAAATAAAATAAAATAAAATAAAATAAAATAAAGTCTTCATGGATGGGAGTATGAGAGTTTCCTCTCAGGTATGGTTTACCTGCCACTGGCTTTTTTTTTTTTTTTTTTTTAAATCACTAAAAGGTAAGGTTGGGTTTGAATCTGTTTCACCAGATAGTGAAATGGTTCCTACTCCCTGTGCCTTTAGTGATATCCTGAGAAGTCAGGGAGTGGGGCCAAGAAGGAGAAAATTATATTAAAGTTAATAATAAAATATTCTAACTAATATTTCCTGGCAACTTCCTATGTACTGGGTACGCTGCTTCTAGTGTGTCTTCAGGAGCTTAGACATGCCATCTATAGGAAGGAGAGGAAACTTCACAGAGCATGATTTCCAATGTTTTCAGGTATGAAGAGCCTTTTTCTAAAAGAAAAAAAAAAGTTAAAGATTTCTTTAATGTGATAGTATTCATATTGTATTATCAGTGGAATCATAAAATAGCACAGGAAAAACCTATGAATTTATGTTGTATAATTATAATAGCATCTGCCCAAATTTTAAAAATATATATGTATATTTATATATGACAGAAAGAGCTGTATATATGATATAGACACATATGGTACATATACATACATTTATGGTACATATAGATATTTATGTAACAATATACATATATTTATATGAGGTAATATGTATAACATACACAAATAGTGCATAATCATAGATTTATATGAAATATTACTTATCTAGCCATTCTACATGTAATCTTAAGATGTATATCAATGTCCCTTGAAATAAACTTGAGGCTATCTAAGGCTTTGAAGCAGAGCCCCAAACCACTCAATTTCAAAACCCTGAGATCAGGACCTGAGCTGAAACCAAGAGTTGAACTCTTAACCAACCGAGCCAGCCAGGGGTCCCTGAAGATGACTTTTGACTGTCACTTGGTGCCATGTAACTTAGCCATTCATGTACAACCATATCTGAGGTGTAAAATATGCTAATTTTCATATCCATTTAATTGAATTTTGTGTTATTAGTCTTTGGAAGTGTAGGTGCCACTCATTAAAGATTTCCATTCTCACATAAGAAACAGACTTTCTTTTATATTAATTCCATTTCCACTACATTTTAAGATCTTTATTTCTTGTTTTTAAAAATTTTATTTTTGGGGTGCCTGGGTGGCTTAGTGGTTAAATGTTTGCCTTTGGCTTGGGTCGTGATCTCACTGTGTCTCTGTCAAATAAATAAATAGAATCTTTAAAAAAAATTAAAAATTATAGTTTCTTATTAATCAATACACTGCCAAAATCATGATTTCTCAAGCTTTTTCAGGATTTCTATTTGTTTTTTAGCCTCTGCTGTTTACCCAATGAAGGTTTTCTCTGCCTCTGACTCTATGTGTGACTATATGTGTACAAAAGCATTGCATTTGTACAGTCAATATAGTTTTTGCAAAGGGTATCTTTCTTGACTTTCTTCTCCTTTTCTCTTTGGGCAGTCTGGTTTCTTAAAGCTATTGAAATGGGCTTTCTTAAAATTATTTGTCCTATGTTTTTCCCACATTTTCTAAAAAATCCTTAGCCCTATCTATTTATGGGTACTTTTGTGTGTGTGTGTGTGTGTGTGTGTGTATGTGTGTGTGTGTGTGTGTGTGTGTGTGTGTATGTCTCCTACCTAAAGTTTAAATACTGAATGTCAGTGTATTCTGATTTTCCCTGAAGGGAAGGCCATACTTTTTCCCCCCCCCCCCCCCCCCATCTCAGCAAAGGACATAGACTTTTAAATAAATAAGTAATCAATATATATAGGTAAATGTTGTTCTATGGAGACCTTTTAAAGTAAAGAGGATTCTCATATGCCTAGAGAGACTTAATTATCACCTGGTTTGAAAGCAAAGGACTTCATCAGTTAAAGTCCCAGAATCCCAGAAATAGTCTCAGGATCACAGAAATGGAAATAACATTGAAAGTTAACTTAGTAACAGAATTTAGTTTATCACTCTAAGAATCACAAGGAACAAATCTGTTTTCTTTCTTCCATGGCAGTGCTACAAGAATTTAAACCCCATAAACATTTCTCTCCTTCAGTCTTAACATCTATTATTACATGACATGGCTGCTAATTGCTCCCATGATGTTTAGTTAATTGCTGTGGATTGAATGAAACAAACCTATTAGGAGTGGTTGGAGAGTAATAGCGTAGATAAGAACCATCACCTCCCTTATCTAGAAACTAGACCACCATTAATGCAACCCAAGAAAGCATTAAGTTCTGAGGCAGACATATCACATAATTCCTAATTATGATCTTGTTAACTTCCTACCTTTTTACTCTGTACTTGTGGGATCCCCCTCTCCCCAAGCCCTTGCCCCATAAAGCCTTTGGATTTTTTGTTACTAAGAAAAGAGCTACGTGCTTTATTGTCATCTGGGAGTTCTGAGAACGGGAAAGGTAATTGTCTAGACCACAAGAGGAAGGATTTCAATTCAATTCTTTGAACTTGAAACCCAGATGACAGGATAAGAATGAGAATTACAGACACTTTGTCTGGTCATTCCTTCAGCCCACTACCTATCTGAATCAATATGTCTTGGACTCTGTCTGAATTAGAACTCTGGAAAAGATAATACATTCAGACCTGTGTTTAGATTTTATTTCATGCATCCATGAGAAATGATGGTTGTATATTATCCCGAGAATCTAAGCCGTTCTCCTGGTCAGTCCTGATGATTTAGCACATTCACCCTGCAAAACTCAAATAAATAAAATCCCTATGCCTGAATGATTTGATTTGACATCATGAGTAAGCAAAATGTCTTCATAATTAATTGTACTCTTCCCAGGCCACTCTATTTCTGCACCATATTGGCACAAACACAGATATTTATTCGTGCAAAAAACTTCTCTAGTGTAAATGTGTACATGAACTTATAAATAAATTTGTATAATGGAAAAACTGTGCTTTAGCTGTTTCCCCTAATTGTATATTCAATATTTTCCTTGGCCACTTACAGTTGAATACCTTCTATATTCATGAAAATTCTATGAAGCATATTTGAAAAAGCATTTACTTGCAAGCACATTGAAATGTATCTCGCTATTCTCATATTTGTGTCATCCATTGCACGATGCTTTTATTGCCACCTGGAGTTACTTAATAATCAAAAAAAGGAATGAAGGAAACATGATATCTAATTATTCCACTACTAAAGAATGTTTGAATCAAGCAAGTATAAATGATTCTCATCACAAGAAGATGTATTTAACGTGAAGAGAGAGAGGGACCTAAATTGAGAGAGAGAGAGTGAGAGAGAGGGAAGCAGGGGGAGTACATACACTGGGCTGAGACTGAAATTTATTAACACTTGTGAAAACCCCATTAAAATCCTTCAATTTATAGCAGTTAAGCAAGTTTACATGCCAGAATCACTTGAGATTTCACATCTAAGGCAGATCATTTGATGTTTTATGAATTATCAGAGGTCTAAGAGACAGATACTTACAGCATAGTATCACATTTTATGGAGGACTCGATTTTCATATTCATTTGAGATCTTATTTTACTTACTGCTTTTAACAAGAGTGAGTCCAGGGAAATACTCACTTATTTATAGCATTACAAGGAAGAAATAATGGAACAGGAAACTAGAAAGAAATTCACCTGTCCTTCCTGGCAGTAATGTGAAGAAGTTGACATTTATAAGATTAAGTAATCCAAACAAGACATATGGAACTTAACATTAAATAAAAAGAAAAAAAAAAAAAAAAAAGCAAGGGTGGGTGATTTGGGAATAGAGATACCATTTTCTTATATTTTTTTCCCTTTTTGTTCAGCAGCAAATTAGAATATATGATAATCCACGACTTGCATTAGGAAATTTCCAAACCACAAGCCAGGCAGTTAGATTTCCCAGAAAATAGGTAAAGTAAAAGTCCATCCAGAAAACCGATCATGTATCTTTGCTTTAATAAACCTGCTTCTTTAGAATCTGCTTCTATTTACAACATGTAAATACTTGGATGGAAATTGATATTGTTTATGTCTTCCATAGCCAGAGATTTTTTTTTTTTTGTAACCTGTAGGTAATAATATAAACTGCTGGAACATATTATATCATTGCCTAGCCATCTTGGAGATTGAGGCAGAAGAGAGACGTTAATAATACTGGTCTTTCTTTCTTTAAAATGTTGATATTCCATTTATTATAGATTTCTGGCATTGATCTCGATTTTTTAAGATACTGCATTAAAATTATTAAATAATTAAATCAGGATAATTAAAATTATCCTGATTGATGAGATTTTGATGCGCCCTTCCCTTTATCCCCTAAGGCGAGTGTCTTATTTGCCGAACCCCAGAATGTTCACATATCCACACGTCGGAAATGGTTATTTATCCTTCACTCTTTCCCTTTACAGTTGAGGCCCCTTCCCCTCCCACCTCTACATTTTCCGTGTGTTTAAAGAACATATAATTACATTACATTTTCCTCCTATTTTAAGGTTAAATCTTCCTCTAGGCTCCGTTGTAGGTTGATTAACCTCAGAAGCTTTCACTTTTTCATTTTTTAACTCTCATTTTTATGGTTTCAAGATCAATTTTCTGCAGATATCCCCAACAGGTTGGTACTGGAGGAAAGATCTGCTCTCAGAGCTTCTATTTTTTTCATCTTGATATCGTTCTTGACCTAAAAAAAAAAAAAAAAAGAAAAACAGAAAAGAAAAAATGGACTAGTTTTTCTTTGTTCCATCCTCTCGTTGTCGTTCAGGGGAGAGACATTCCCCAAGACTTCCTCGAGGAGCAGCTACTGTGGGCGGATTTTGAGGGCTGAGCGACGGCGGCGTGAGTGTGCGCATGCGTGCTCATGCGTGCACATGCGTGCCCGTGTGCGCCTGGAGCCCAGCAAGTAAACCATCTGGGGATATTGCACATGCGCACATCGGGCTTTCCGAGGAAGACTAATCGACCTTCCGCGAGATCAGGCTCCTTGTTTTTAGATACGTAACAGCATTAGAGTTTACAACATAAAAAGCCACCCCATATTAGGCCCATCATACTCCTCTGCCTCCTCTTTCCAGAGAGTCAAGAGACACAAACTCACTGCTTTTAAAAATTTTGAGGAAGGATGAAACAAGAGCTTTGTGACCAAAGACTGAGACTCTGTGACGAAAATTACTAATAATTGACCGCCAGACTCAGATGTCCTTAACTTTTCCTTGTCTTTATTGGACAAATGTGTTCTACACTACCCCACAGTTATCCCCATTGAACTTTATTTATTTCAGTGGTTGTTTTGACAATTTACTCCGTTGTTTTGGATTTCATTGCCCCTTTTCCAGGAATCTGGCCTAACCCCCTTCCCCCTTCAGAATTTAACAAGAACCTTTTCTCTGTTAAATCCTTCAGGTCACTGATAGAAATGTTAAATGACCACAGGTTCTGAGCTGACCCTGGAGGAACCGTGGCACCATTTGTTGTGTGTCCCTAGGTTGACACTGATCCATTGATAACCTCTCTCTGGGTCTGACTTTCCAGCTGCTTTTCCACTCACTTCATAACTGAGTAGTTCAGACCTTGTTTTTCCACTTAATTGATGTGTGTGTTGTGTGAGGCAAAATCAAAGCCCCTGCTAAAACTTAAGATTGATTGTATCTCTGGCTTCCTTTGGTTGACCAGAACTCCCACAAGGATATTAGCCTGGGCAGACTAGATATGTTCTTGTCAGTGCCATGCTGGGATTCTTATCAAAGTGTTTACTTTTTCATATTATTTAATGGCTTCTCCAATATATATATTTTTTCTTAGTGTCAAAATCCTGCTGAAATTACAATACAGAGCTTCAGTTGTAACCTCAGTTCAAAACCCAGGATAGCTTTTAACTTTTAAGGAAGAAAAGAACCATTAGCCATTTTTTAGTGCGTTAAACCAAAATCCATAGAGTTTAGGGAAGAGGGTTTCTGGGAATGAAATACATTTTTTTTAAAAAAATTAAAGCTTTCAAAAGAGCTTTCTGGACTATGTATATGCCACTGCTTTCTTTGTTTCCTTCTTTTCTTCTCCTGGACTTG
Source organism: Mustela nivalis (assembly GCF_964662115.1). NCBI lineage: Eukaryota > Metazoa > Chordata > Mammalia > Carnivora > Mustelidae > Mustela > Mustela nivalis. The sequence goes on from NC_139030.1 coordinate 83,755,308, forward strand.
GCATACAATCTGACAGTTATTCAGGTAAGAAATCACCCCATTTTGAGAGCTATAACTTCATCTTGTTCATTAATGTCTCTGCTTTAAGGTAAAAAGAACAGGTACATCAATGTCTACCTGCAGGTATAATAAAAATAGATGTATCACACGGAGATGGATCATTTGTCTAGTTTATAGGGAATTCCTTTCCGTGCCCAGGGAATTTAAGTATTCACTTGAAAGGAGAGGCCGTGGCAGTGAGGCTTCTGCTGTTCTTCATTCACCACAAAGCAGTAATTCAATTAATTTATTACTTTGAAAGACTTTGACGCAACAGTGGTGTACATGACCTACTCATGTTGGGAACAGATGAAAATGCTGTGCTGGCAAAAGGCTTCCATCTTCTTAATGAGATGTGATACTGTTTAGGGCATTCTAAGGCAGAAGAATATGTTGAAAATTCAGGCTGTAAGGAAGGGAACATAAAAAAAATGGGATAGATGAGAAGCATAACAATTTCCATGTATTTGTCAAGATTTCCAACTGTGAAATAATGAAACTTTCCTTTTAGAGGGGAAAATTTTATGCTTTCCTATTTTAAGGGGGAAACTCCGGGCTAACTTTCTGGATTTTTTCCATGGATGTATGTTCTTTCAAATAAAACTTGTCACAGGAATATAAGTGAGAACACAGAATGCAAGATAGACACAAACTTTCTAGGAATATTTTGGTTGTGGGGGCAAGACTACCAAGCTGATGACTCCTCCACACCTATTGTATGCTGAGGGCTCTGCTAGCCAAGTGAGGGCAGAAGAAGAAGCCTTTGCATCTGACACTAAGGGATTCCAGTCTAATCCTGGAATTGGACAGACATTCAAGATAATCATCAATCACGCTGCTGGTCACAAATTGAAAGTGAAGCTTGGGTCATCTCTGCACATGTAGCTCCACTCATTCTTGTCCTAACAGACCCTTACTTTCACCTAGAATAAACTTGCTTTCCTCATTGGGTGGGAAATCCCTCAAGGTATAGTGTTGTGATATGATCTCAATCAAGTATTACAACTAAAAGAAATGAAAGCACATAGAATTACACATACGCAGTTCAAAAGCAACCATATAACAGTTAAAGCACAATCCAGTGTGCAGGGCTGGCATGCATGGTTGAGCAGTTTGTGTACTGCACAAGGACTCTAGATCAAGTGAGGCCAGCCAGGGTTTTGCTCACCAAATCTTGTGCCTGCCTGGCTAATAGCTTTTGCCTATCCTGCCAGAATGTGTACGGTGGGATATTGCCCTTAAGATGTGAAGTTTATATTCTTGATTAGCAGAAAGTCAAATAATTATATGCAATTTGTTTTAAAATCTCAAATTCTAGAATCCCAAAGCTGGTGGTTTAGGACACAAAAAACATCAAGGGCCACACAAAAGAAGAGAATGTAAGTAGGACTAACAACACATCATTTGCTTTAACTGTTACCACTAAAGGCCCAAGTAATTCTGTAGGGAAGAGAAATGAGAAGTAGGTATCTGAAAGATATTCCTTCCTTTCATTGGTAATTTCTTTGATAGACACTGATGACTGTGCTTCCAGTAATTACTTAGTAAACTGGTTGCAGTTCTCATCCGCGGTGTGGATTCTTATTCTCTATGATGCCCATTGTTGTCTTTATGACCAAAACGAAGAATATCTGCAAGAATTATTATAGAACATACTTGAAACAAAAGGACTCCCCATGGTAATTGCAATCATGATTCAGGTGTCAGGGTGGGGACACCAGGGAAGCAAATTTATATGGAATGCCTCATGTGGATTCTCCTATTAAGTAAGCCAATACTCCTGCCACTTATTCTTTACACTGCCATGGACAGGAGACTGTCCTGAGTGTTGTGCTAGGTGCTGGTGGAAATGATCAGGGAGGTATTCCTGGAAGTTGGAGATTTGGGGGAAAAAGAAGAAAAAAATTAGAAGACAAGGAAGTCACGTTGAGAAAAAAAGGAAGAAGGCATTTCAGGTAGAGGCTCCTGCTGGAGTCCTACTGGTAAATTTGGTGACTCTGTGTATTTGATTTTGCCTGCAGAAAGTTTATGTAACTAGGAAGATATTAACTAGCTTAGCACCTAATACCTTACCCAGGAGATTTATTCATTTGTGCATCCTGCCAGACCTCTAAGAACAGATAAACCTTTAAATCTCATGAGCATCTTTCTTTGGAAGTCAAAATGAAGAAAAGCACAATTACATCGAGAGAGTATGGATAGGAATGATCTTGAAGCATATATTGCCACATTTAATCATGACATAATCAGCAACTGGGAAGTTTTTGCAAAATATTTGAGGTTAGTTACCCTTCCTGGGTACCACATCATTAAACTGACCCCATACTCTTTCCAGGATGCATAATTCGTGTTTTATGAGTACAGAGCAAATATTATAACCTGCCTCTGTACCTCATATGAACACAACAGATGGAATCATGTCCTTGGTCATGCCTCAGAAGAGTTCAAACTCTTCTAAGATACTGAATTTAATAAGGAAAAAAATCTTTAATATTTTTAACCCAGTAACACACAAAAGAGAAAAAAAAACCTGAAAACAAACAAATAAACAAAAAAATGCTAATTCTGTAACCATATATTTCAAAATGTTTGAAGTTAGTGGATCTTACCAGTCATAGCATCATAAAACTGTTTCTGGGATGTATAATTTGTGTTCTATTATGTGGGTATTGAGTAAATATTATAACCTGCAGACATATCTCATTGAATTCGAACCCATAATAGTTTGAAACTGTTTCACAAGATCACTTTTTTTTTTTTTTTTTTTTTTTGAGCTGGAGGTTTAGGGAAGAAATTTAAGAACTAAGAAGTTTTAGAGGTTACAGATAAAAGAACGTAATACGCATTTCAACTATGCAGCATCTTGGTGATGCTGATCATACTCCTGTTAGTACCTGGGAGACTGAAAATACAACAGCAGATGCTGTTCTGAAAGAGGATTCAGAACAGTCAGCAATACTTCATGAATCTTTCTGTTGCAGCAGAACAAGAAGTCCATATGTGCTCCAAAGGCAGAGTCCATCCAAGGTGACTACAGCCACAGAGATTTCCTTCAAACTCCTGTGATTGAAAATTAGGAAATTTTATATTTCATCCTATGGTATTATTTTTATGCAAGTTTTTGCATGAAATGTACCCTAAATTTCTTACTGTTGAGCAAAACAGATGCTCCAGGAAGGATCGCTGCGTTGGTCCCGTTGACCTCAGCACCCGTTCACTCTGTGTGTGGATGGGAGAGAGGAAGGCATGTGAATAACCAGTTCGAGAAGCATGGTGAGTAGGGCGGACCCATGCTGATCAGAGATTGAAACTTTTGCACTGGGACAACTCACTCCTAATGAGGGATAGGCCAAGGAGCGTGCCCAGAGGAGGGCTCCGTTTACATGGCTACTCCATGCCTGGCTTCCATCCCAGGCACAAAACACAAGAGACACTGGAGGCAGGCATGGGAACATTCGACACCTGTGCAGGAGAAGGGGATCCGACATTCACTGAGTGGATGAGAACAATGTCCTATGAAGTTTCAGGTACCCACAGGTTGTCCCTAAAATTTTGCTCAGTATGGAATGATCATACAGCAGCCCCATAAGCATTCAGCTTTCACTTTAAGCTGACATTTTTTGCAAAGCTGTTTTCACTTTCTGCCTAAATCTTCTTGCAAAGTGCTATGGTTAACTATCCACACATCACAGATGATGGGCTTTGACAGACATGAAGAAGAATTAAAGTGAAATGCATGCACTGTTTAAAATAAAATCATGTATGTCATGAATAAGAAAAACAAAACAGATGGAATTGTGTCTTTAGTCATGCCTCAGAAGAGTTTCAAACTCTTCTAAACCACTTAATTTAATAAAGAAAAAAAAAAACTTTCAATATCCCAAATGCAATAAAGAAAAAAAAAAGACAACCTAATTCTATAATCACATTGGAATTTGGTATCAATAGTTTTAATGTCAGGAATTCACTGATGAAATCACATTCAGGTTTATGAGGAGTACATTGAGGGTAAATCACTGAGACAAAATAACTATTGATTTGAATGTCACTGAACTGACAAAATGGCTTTGCATTAGCAGATCTCATGCTAGAAGAAGGATCTGGTAAGGAAAAGGGTGGCCAAAAAAAGGAAACCTCATGTCACATGGGGGAGGCATGTCTGCAGTTTCTTTGACATAAGTGTTCAGTTTTTCAAAAAATATTCCAAGGCAACAATTCTTCCCAGACAATTTCTCTTTCCTAGAATGAAAGAGGGGTATGCTTGGTATAATCATTTGGTTAACTCACAGCCGCCAGAAAAGTCAACAATCTTGAGGTTGCTTTCTCAATGGAATGCTTCAACTTGACATCAACAGGAAAGCCCAATCAGTCCTAGATTGGAAGTACTGGAAACTTTCTCTCCAGCTGATTGGTTGGGGAGGGGGGTTTGCGGGTGGAGGGAGGAGGGAAGAAAAGGGAAGGATTTACTCAAGACCAGAGGAACCGAATAAACAAGTGCCATTGCAGTTTCCTGCAGGAAAGTGGAAAGATTAGTCTGGTTTATATTGAGATGAGGAGAGAGCTTAACACAGGTTGTAGTTGATTAAACAAGAGTGAATCATTGCACCGTCCCATCTAGATAATCTTTGGCCATTACCTTTCACAATAACAGAAATCCAAAGCATTCAGTTAGCCCTGGCTGATGTAGTCTATGAGGATGTAGAGCTCAAAGACATGCCATCATGGCCGTCATCCCACCTCTTCAGTATTTTCACTTGCTTCGGACTTAAAAATATAATAATACATAAGATAATATTACAAACCCTAGTCGTGAGTTTTAAATCATGCATTGGGAAGCTCAGGATCATTTTCAGCATCTTGGGAGAAAAGTCTCTCTTGCAAGTGTCCTTGGGGACCTCTGTTACTGGAAGTGGGCATTTTGCCAGATGCTGCAGCGAAGCTTTATAAAAATAGACAAGATAAATGGACTTTTAGTGCAGTGTCGTGCCAGACTTTTAATTTTCAGGAAATTATTTTTTTAACCTAGCTGAGAGTCAAGTCAATTTGTGAATTAGTTGAAAGGATGGCTGGATGTGGGGGTAGGGGCAGGGGGTGAGGTATCTGACATTTTAAGTCAGAAAAGCCTGCCACACAAAACAGATTTCTCTTGGCAATCAAGATAACTTAACAACCATAAACACATTGTCAGAGGGAAAAATTACATTTTGCTCTAACACAGATCATGTACAGATGACTGATTTTTCTTTCAAGTTCAAGAACAGAGAGACTGTTTATATATATATCAACTTCTGACCCAGGCAGGCAGAACAATCTCAGAGGTCTGAATAGAGATGGTGAATGAGCTCTGGGATATTTCTTTGCTAAGGATAGAGCATAGCCATGATGAGCTGTATCAACAGCCCAGGTTGCTAAGACTCAGGATGAAGTTGTTACCAAGATCATTTGTGCTATTTGTTCACTTTGTTACTATAACCTGCGGGGGGGGGGGGAAGCATAACTACAGTTTTAAAAATGTATTTCCTATTGCTCAGTTTATTTGGAACAAGACGAGTTAAGTTTCCCTCTTATTGGGGGGTACTTGTATCATTCTAAGAATCTTCTAAATTGATAGCCTCCCAATTTTATTATTATGATTTCATCAAATTCTTGGGTTACTAGTCCTTCAGATGATGAACGTAATATATATTTTGTGAAAGACTTTTGAAAACTGTTAAGATCTATATGAAAGACAAAGTATTGCTAATTATTATTATTATTAAATGTTCCCCAAAATAAAAAACAGTAACATTTTTTTAAATTCATGTGAGACTACCGTTCAATTATGGCAGGATTATTTGATCCATTTGTTTTTATTTAGTCCAAGTTGGGGAGAGGCATCCAATTTAGCAATTTAAACTATTTATTGCAACATATGTTTTAATAAATATATATTTATTGAGCATCTTTGAGGGACACACACTGTATTTGGTGTTTCTGACAAAGCAGCAAATAGTCCTTGCTTCCTTAAAGACTGTAAGCTAGTGGAACAGAAAAGAACCACTTGTGTTCACAGGCGCATGGACACACATGTTAACCATTAAACAACAATAGAAGATATTAGTGCAACGAGTGAATGTAAGCAGTAGTGTATTATGAATATCAAATTTCATTGTGACTTGACAAAATCACAGAAAGGTGATTTGTGTGTTTGTGTGTGTGTGTGTGTGTGTGTGTGTGTGTGTGTGTCTTCTTGCATCTCTGCAGATGGCTTAAAGATGTTTTCCTATAGACTCCTTGAAAGGGAACACATGTTTATTGAACTCGTGCTATGTGCTAGGCAAGTGGCATGTATTAATTACCTCATATAATTGTCAGAACAATAACGGGAGTAGCTGTCATTATTAATGCTGTTTTATAGATCTGGAAATTGAAGCTCAGAGAGTAAACAAATGATCCAAGTTACACTCGCCAGCTAATGGCAGACCTGAGCTTTGAATGCACACTTTTCATATTTGAAACACTGTTGCTATCTTTTCCCTTCTACCAGTGATTCTCAAAATGAGATTTGCAGACCTGAACTAGAATGGCCAGGGAAGGAGGGAAGTTTGGTCACTGGGTCCCCAGGCCTTCTGAACCTGTTTGGTACATTGCTCTGTACTCTTCATCATCTGTTTCAGTGACTTAGAGATTTTGTGCTTCAAGTAAACACACTTGTCTGAGATGAAAGGAATAGAAAAAATAAACCCCAATTCATTGCTCCCTGAGCTGAGGTCACCTGAGCTGCATTCTCTTCAGTTTTCGCTACAGTTTTTCAGGAGTCTACAAATCACTGTGCAAGTAAAAATTCTCTCCCTTCCCGGAGGAAAAAAAAGGAGGGATTCCCTCATGAGTGGCTGGCGTCTGAAGGATGCTTCATATCTGAAAGATAAATTTCCAGGTAGCTAATTGGAACCTAATGTGGATCTCATCCCCCATCTGGAGGCTTCCTTCTCATATCCCTTTTATTCATAGCTATAAAACTCAAAATACATTTGGCCAGAATATAGAAGGAAAGAAGTTTCCTTATTAGATTTTGGGATGAAATGAAAGTTAATTGTAGCAAAAAGATTTCCATCTAGTTTATAAGATTGTAGTGGGAGATAAGAGAAAATTGGAAACTAATCCATAGAGTCCAAAAATCCTCGCAGATTGAATGGGAGTATGATTATGTCTACTTGGGAAAAGTGAAATATGTATGAAATATTTGTGTTCATTACCCTTCCTCTGAGCAGAGTGATACTGAAATCAAGCTCTAATTCTGAGAAAAAGGTCCCTGGGACTGAAATATAGGACTGTACTTTAACTCTGTTAAAAGGTAAATTTGATAAAGTAATTTAGTAATAGTAGTTGTAGGTAGTATTTATTAAGCAAAGGCCAAGGGGTTAAGGCATTGGGCTAATCCCTTGATTGTCATCTTTCATTGAGAATTAGATTATTTCATGCTGTCAGTCAATGTTGATTCCCTACCTGCCTCTCTTATGCAGAAAGGATATTCCATTTTACATATACACACACACACACACACATATGTATACACACATGCATACACACATACATGTTCAGTATATATATATATATATATATATATATATATATATATATATACATATATATAGTGGTATAAAATGAAATATCCTTATACGTATACATATATACATATATATACACATACATTCAACACACACATATATATGGTGGTATAAAATGAAATATCCTTTTTGTATAAAAATATATACATATATATATGAACACATATACATATATGAAATTTCATGCACAATCTTGTTATTATTAATATTAATAATAACATGAATAATTGTGGTCAAATTTAGTCCCCATGAAAGCCCTGCTAGGAAAGCGCGATGCTTTCCCAGAGGATGAAATGAGGCTTAGGGAAATTAAAAGATAAACCCGGTAATTCTGTAAGCTTAGCTTGCAGCACCTGGAGCGCTTGTGAAAACACGGGGCTTGGCTCTGCCTCCAGAGTTTCTGCTTTGGTATATTTTTTAAGAGTCACAGTGGGGAAGCTACTGCTGTCTGAACCTGGAGTAAGACATTGCATCCCCACACATACACACCACACTTGAGTATCCTATGATTGAAGAGTGCCCTGTTATGTAACAGTATATTTTCCTTAAAGTTCGATTTGCATTATTTTATCATGTAAAGACACTGTGCATCAGGGTGGGCCGTGATCCATACTTGGTGCTCACATAATACAGGAACCAGGCAGCCCATTCCCGGGAAGGAGGCCACATGAAAGATTGCGTTATAGAAAATAAGCCCGATTGAGGCCAGCTGGTTGTGGTAGGGATAGGGGGGAGGCAGCCTCTGGGGCATTTACACATTTCACTTCAGTGATCCAAACAAGGTACTCACTTGCCTCATTTTGTGTCAACAGCCTTTGCGCTTAAAAACCAGGGAAATTAGGGATGGGCGAGATCCCAAGCTATCCATTCATTTCATCACCTCTGTCAGTCTAGAGACATTCTCTGGTGTTTCGTCCTTTTCCACCAAAATCACTTCATTGTGAAAAATGAGAAAGTGGAACATCTAAAGAAAAAAAAATGCGTGGAAGAGAATATTTTTCAGCTAAAAATGTCAAGAGTTAAGAAAGCTGCTGTTTGTTGATTTCTCCGCCACTGAGAAATCAGGAGAGTATCAGTTTTCTGTCTGCCAGCAATACTCATGCTTTCATCGTGCTAATTGACTCACTTCGGATATGTCTGTTCTCGCTTCTCAGGCTCCAGGAAGCTGGAAGACATGGTAGCACTCCTCATGTTGGCCTCGTCTCTGTGCACAGGTGCAGCGGTGTGAATGGCAGATGTCGCTTCTGACAGCTCCCTAGTAGGGGCCCCACTGGGCATCCATTCTGTTGTCCTATCCACCAATTCTTGTGCAGTCTTTAATAACAGCACCCTGATTTTCCTCTGTGGCAGGGGTGAAGTTGACCCTAAACGCAGCTCCAAGAGCGACTCAGGTGGCCTGTGCCAGACCAGGCAGGATCTTCGGGAGCCTTTCATTTCTTTCTGTTGGGTCTTTTTACATGGTAGAATGTCAGCTGTATGCTCCTGGGTTTATCATCACAGGGGGGAGAGCCAGCTTCAGAAGGATGGGACAGAGGGAAGAAAACAGATGCTGAGGATGGAGAGAAAGATTCCCTAGGATGTTCCTTGATAACCTGAATTCCAGATGTGAACCCATAAATTTGTGCTTTCTCTTTTGCTTGAAGTTTTTTGGTATGGTTGTAGTCACCATCTGGACCCAGTTCTAGAAAGTCAAAGCAAAATAAATTACAAAGACTTCAGAATCAAAATAAGCAAGGCTGTCTGTGGGGGAAAGTTCTAGGTCCAGGGATCTGGGTTCCAGTCCTGATGGCATCACTGGTTCAGGTTCTGTTTTCTTCCCTCTGTCCCATCCTTCTGAAGCTGGCTCTCCCCCCTGTGATGATAAACCCAGGAGCATGCAGCTGACATTCTACCATGTAAAAAGACCCAACAGAAAGAAATGAAAGAACCTGGTTCAGGTTCTCTGGGAACATTATCTCTTGGTGTCAGGGCACCTCGAATTCTTTCTCATCCACCAGGGGCCTCACAAAATGCCTCCTATTAGTAATGAAATTGCAGTGAAGAGGCTAGCAGGGGAAATCGGAAAATGGCCAGGAAACAAGAGAGACAACTGATGTTGGAATGGTGGAAAGGAGAGGTGACAAGGCAAAGACTGCAGACTGAGCATCATAAGCAAGTTATAGACAATGGAATCATGTTCCCTGATACAAGACGGTAGCTTGGTTAACCTGAACCACTGGCTGTTATAGAAAGCCCAGAATGAAAAAGCAAACCAAGAAATAAACTCGAGAAAGGAAAAAAGAAGACATCCCATGTTGATCACTAGTAGTTTTATTTTTGGTGGGAATGCTTGTTGTTGCTAAAATATAAGAAGCAAAAGAGACCAGATATTGAAGGAAGGCCAAGAAAAACTCTTTCCAAAGAAGGGGGACGTGGGCTTCAAGGTTTTGGACATAAGATTCAAAGAATTCTCATAAAAATGAATTGTCACATTTCATACCATTTTTTTTTCCACTAAAGTTTTTTTTTTTTTTTTTTTTTCATCAGAGCTTAGCTCGTTGCATACTGTTTAACAAATGGATCTCCAGGGTGGGGGCCAGGAGAGCCCTGATCAGAGGTGTTTGCAGGTTTCGGTGATGTCAATACTCCCTCCATGACCCATTTCAGGCTACCAATGTGAGTCAACTGACTCCTAAAATTCCTGAAAATTTACCAATTGGTTCTGGTATAAACCGACTCCAGCCTACGTTGAAATTAGGGAGTGGAAATGCTATCTTCGCTCTGTGTATGCATTTAAGAGTTAGCTATGTGGCCCTCCTCCCTGGAGGTTCAGATGGGAATCAGAGATTGCAGAGCTCCAGAAAGAAAGGATATAGATTCCTCTGGTGTCCTGTTCCGGGGCAAAACTCTCCTGATATACTGCGTGTTATGCTTCAGAGCAGAGCCTTGACTGTGGAGGTCGTGAGGCCCTGCTGTGAGGTCATTCTAATACTGTAATCCACACAGGCAAAATTAGTGTGGTATGCAGTCTGCTCTGATGCTTCTGTGCTGGGATTGTGAACACAAAGGCAGCCATTGTGGGAAAAGGGGATGGTGCAACCTTTGCAAAGAAGAGAAGCATTTGCCCTGGGGCAGGAGACAACAACAAAGGGATAAGGGGGTGGAGGCACCCTCACCTGCCCCAGACCCAAAGCAAGTTTAAACAGAGCAGGTAGGGAATCTATCAGTACCAGATGATGAAGCAGCCCATGAAAGGACATGGGAAAGGAAGGGCAGGGTGGAGAGGATTTCAAAGTAGCAGCTGCAGGAGGAACGAGGAAGAAAAGAAAGGAACAAAGACAGGAAGTAGAGAAGTAGCCACAGGAAGTTGGCAGGACAGCCCTTCACCTGTCAGACCTGTGGGTAGGCACAGGTGAGATTGGGTTAATGCAGGCTGATTGCATAAAGGGGAAGGATGATGGGTGTTTTTAAGGGAAATCAATTGAGACACACTGTGAACTTCCTATGAGCAGATATGAATGTGTGTACATATCATTTATTTAGGTACAACAATAAATCTACATATAACATATATATATTTTAACATTAATCATTTGACTCAGGCAAGAGCCAAAGCCCACACTGTATCTACAGACAAAAGAACAATAGGTACCACAGAGAGTATGTACAGACATCCCGATGTCGGGGATGGAAGTTAAAGGAAAAAATTAGAAATCTCTGCTCCTCTTGAAATTCTTTCACTTAGAACTTATTCGGTCATGGTAATGCCCGGATACCTCCAACTAAAGGGGCAGTGGATATCTTAAAGGAAAAAGAGCCCAAGAAAGATGTCATTGGCTTCCCACAGAAGATAAGACATATGGGGGGATTAAACAAGATGCTTGAGTAAATATTAAAATGAGAAAGAATAGATGCTTTTGGGGGGTAGTGGTGTGAAAAACAAGACAGTGCTGTTTGCTCTTGGGGGCAGCGAGCGATTCCTGTTATGCTCTGTTTGGTCTCGGAGGGCCACAAACTATAAACTCCTTGTTTTGCTTTACACAGGGACAGGTATTTATTTACTTGAAAAGAGAAAATTATGAAAAATATTCAAAGAATAATCCAACTAGTATCTCTAACCAACCTCTCCCCCAAAAGGAGAAAATAAAATTCTGTTTAATGAGGTTGATCTCAACAAAGATGTGAGGGAGTTGGTTTCTCTCACCCTCAAACTTATCTGAAGAATATTTATGGGTTTCCTGATAGAAAGAAATCAGAGATTAAAATGGAAATGTACAGTCATCCCCTCCCCCCCACAAAGTTTTAAAAGACAAGTAGAAATGTTGCAGACTTGGCTGAGGCAGAATTGGGTTTTTGCCCAAACCTTGCCTCCAACTTGGTTGCTACTGTGGACAAGTCGCATATTCTATCCAGCCCATCTTTAATAAATTGCAGAAACTAGGGCAGATACATTCTGTTTGGCATGAAACTGACAAAGTATTCTACAATCAAGGAAGACTCAGTCTTTCTAAATACAAAGTAAATAATTCATTTTAAAATTTAATTAATTCATTTTAAGTACATAAATAATGCATGAATAAGTGTTCTATATAAAAATTTCAAAGAACACAAAAGTATATAGAGAAAAAAATTATTGAATACATCCCTCCCTCCCCCATTTCATTTCCCTGAACAAAAATAACCATCACTCATGGTTTGCTGTGTATCCTTTCTAGTTTTTTTCCTACTTACTTATCTATATGATCATTTTTATATTTTATACTATTGAACCAATGCAGAAAAATATAACAAAAAGTGCCTATAATCTCATGACCAAACACAAATTCTTCAGCCCATTTGTTATTTTGTCTTGTCTTGTTTTGTTTTGTTTTCAAATTTCTGCCCAGGCATAGGTTTCAAAAAAGGCAATAATGCATAAAAAGGGAGAGGTATTCAATGCCTGGATTAAACATTAGTATGATTGTGTAGTTCTGTTTTGAAGTGGTATTTTAGTATCAGCACTATGTAGTAGTTTTAATAGTACATGTAACTAGGAACCAGATATCTAAGAAATAGGGGAGTGAATTCCATGTTTAAGAAATAGAAAATATGAATGACTGACCCTGTTTTAGGATACTCAAAGTGGATAGCAAAGATGCTAGAAATAACAAAAGCACTGGCTAGCAACAGCTTTAGAGAATTCCAGAAGCTTGGATCTCAGAGGACATCTAGGTGACAGACAGCTAACCCATGGTTTCTATTTCATAGAAGGGACAATGGAAGCCTGGGAAGGTTTCCCCAAGGTCACACTGCTATTACACAATAAAGCCAAGATTAGACCTCTCCCATCCTCCCTCACTCTTTCTATTTCTTTTCCCAATGAAATGGATAGTTCAACAGGAGCCACTTTCAGGGCTAGAAGGACTTGATCCAGCTACCAAATCTGACCCACCTTGTATTTTCCAAAAAAATAAACAAAAGACCTGAAATTCCCTGCATTTGAAAATGCAATTTCTGACTTCTCCTGAAACATCCAAAGATCTCCCCACATGAGGACCAACAGTCACGTGGCAGCCACAGACAAGAACTGCTTTAGGTCTGTCCTGTCCTTTCCCAAACATCTTGGCCCTCACCGGCTGGCCTTACCCAGGACACCTGCCTTGACGCCCTCCTCGGAGACACCATGTCATATCCACACCTGGACACTTTTGGGAATGTAAGTCTTTGTGAATAATTATTACGTTGAGATGAGAGACAAAACCCAGGACTGTTCCAGACAAATTGGAACATATTGTTACCCTACAGACATCTGTGTATGGGGAGGCCATTTCAGACGGAGGGCCCCCGTGTACTCATGTTCTGTCTCTGCTCACATACAACTCACCTCTAGCAATTACTCTCTTCCTCTGCCCCTCCCCAGCTCAGGAGAGCCACCTGCCTTCTCTGAAGCTGCCAGGTGCTCCTAAGAGTTAAGGATATCAGCCACATTGCTAGATGCATTTGGAAAAAGGCATTAGGAATCAGTTGATAGGGAAGGGCTTGACGGGGCGAATGTGAGAAGGGCAATTCTTTCATCAGCAAATAATTCTCAAGTGCCACCACTTGGTAGACATATTTAAAAGTACAAGGGAATGGGAGGGACGTTCCTTGGTTTAAAACACCTTAGAATTGAGCTAAGATGCTCTGAAAGGAGAGAGAGAGAGAGCGGAGTTAAAGGAACCAGAGTTCAAAGTCACGTGATTTTTCAGTGGCTCCGGTTTCCCAAGAAGGGCTTTGTGGTGAGCAGGTCTTGAACAGAATCACAAACAGTATGTAGGAATCTAGCCAACATGGAAGACAGTCACAGCATCCTAGGCAGAGAGAAAGCAGGAAGATCGGTGCTGGAGAGAACAGTGGCCTGGGAACGCCAGTCTCTTTTCTCAGGTTGAGCTGTTGCTTTTGTTTCCCCATCAGAGACAGAGACACACAGAGAGAGACAGAGAGACAGAGAGAGTACATTTTTATTATCTTTTTTTTTTTTTTTCTGGCAATGGATTTATGATTCTAGGGAAATAAATGGTTTGCTTTCCAAAGGATGAACACATGTTAACTTAATTTACTATTTGAAGAGCCAGGGTGGAGGTTGAAGTACACTCTTGCCTTCTCATTAGTCTGGGGAGCCATAGCCAGGTGGCTGGGGATCATCCTCTAGAGAAGCAGTTCTCAACCTTCTCACACTCAAGGTGTTCTGTGAGAACATACTTTGTAATGCCCCTTTTGCTATCCTGAAATAAAATAGATTGTATAAACTGCCCTCCACATACATAATTTAAAAAATCATTATAAAAGTCAAACAGCAATATAATGAAGAAATGAGAGATAAGTATTTTATAACAAAATTTCCCACATATTTAAGTATGTACCTTGTAGGGCATAACCAAAATAGAAGACATCAAAGAGCTGATGGATGTATATCTGTACATAGATCTATGGATTCTTTTGGCAGGAATATGAATGCTGGGGCTTTCTAAAATGGTGAACAAATTACAAATACTCTGAATAAAATGAAGTCCAATCTTCCTTCTATAGAAAAAACTTCATTATTGGAAAGTTCATTGTGTATTTGGTACATGCAAATAATCCCATGTCTGTATATAAAGGTGAGTGAGAATTTGGGCCTAATTAATTACCAACAGATTATTACTTATTTGAGACTGTCCTGTTCATTGTTGCCCATCTGGTAGCATTGTACTTACCTCAATAAATGTCAGAGGTCTCCCCCAGTCATTATGACAACTCCAAGCTGTCCTTCCAAATGTCTAAATTGCTCTCTGGGAGTAATAAAAAACCATTAAAAACCACCATCTTATATTAATCAAAAGCCACATTAGAACAGTTTTTAAAAATGCAAGAAAGATAGAAAGCATGATCTAATAAAGGTTTAATTCTATGTTAATTTCTTATCAATAATAAGTACTAAATATTGACAGTGCAGTTCCTTAGGCACTCTTTCGTGAAGACCTCTATCTCACATCAATCTGTAGATTTTCCCAGTATTGGGGCACACATTCCTGAGTTGAAACAAGCCTCATTTAGGAGAGACATACTGTATACAAAAGAGGCCAGAGATAAGAAAAACCAAAGGGAAAGAGAATACAGTATTATTTACAAAGGGAGGAAATGAATTAAACTATAGAGGCACCATAGTTTTAGCTATTCCTAGGGTAAAAGAGATCATTTGGATCCATGGTTTGGAGGATCTTATCCCTAACACAGAGCAGTGACTCAGGAAGGCAGTGGGAGGAAGAAGGAGGAGAGGGTACTGGCCACCTGTTTCAAAGCTTCCCTGAACTTCACAGGGTGACAGGACTCCAGGCAACCTAAGGCGCCAGGGACCTGGAGGGAGAATGTTCCTCCCGGCATTTACAAGTTCCCCAAAGGCTGAACAGCCGTGGCCTTGAAGCTCCCCTTGATGGCCAATATAACCTGATTTCAGATAGGTGATAAGGATAATGTAGGAGTGTGCAGGGGAATTGGTTCTGAACCAGAGAAATCTAGAGTAATTGGTGTGAGCTTCTACATAATGATGGTACACACTTAACCCCAATCATTCAGTAAAAAAGATAACTTTTACTGTTAACAAATTGAAAAAGATTTAGAACATTCTCAGTTATCCACAGCCTCATGAAATGGGCACTTTCATATACTACTTATGAGAGGTTGGTAATAGGAACAAGAAAATGATGGATAGATAGATAGATAGCTAGATAATAGATAGATACAGAAAGCATCCTATCTTTTGACCTAGTGATTTTCCTTAAATGATCTAAACTAATGATATAAATAATACACACAAAACCAAGCAAAAAGATTTGTGTACAACGGTGTCGATCTGGAAATACCTAAATAGTAAACACTTGACAACCCTTTGAACCAAAGATTTTTGGCCCGATATTTAAGTTCCTGGAGATTATAGGTGCAAGAATATGCACATGCATGTAGATATAACAAATGACTCCTCACTTTGGTATACACTTGCAGATCTATGATAATTCTTTATCTTTGTATGGTTTGATGCTAGTTTTGTAGTTTATATGCAAGTAGCTAAGTAAGATTGTTATATACATGGTATATAAATTCTGACTCTTTAGGTAGCAGTTTGTCACAATATTCTTAAACAATAATACTAGTGGTACTTTTTTTTTTAAAGATTTTATTTATTTTATTTGACAGATAGAGATCGCAAGTAGGCAGAGAGGCAGGCAGAGAGAGAGAGAAGAGGAAGCAGGCTCCCTGCTGAGCAGAGAGCCCGATGCGGGGCTTGATCCCAGGACCCTGGAATCATGACCTGAGCCAAAGGCAAAGGCTTTAACCCACTGAGCCACTCAGGCGCCCCACTAGTGGTACTTTTAGAATATTTTCTCTTTTAAGTAATAAATATTTACATGATTTCAAAAACTAGAAAACCCATATGAACGTTATTTGCAAAAAAAAGAAAATAATCCCAATATACAGAAATACCTTTTTAATATTTTGGTATCTGTTCTTCTGGATTTTCCTCAGATGTTTATGGCCTTTTCGAATAATGAAAGACACATTTTCCCTAATATTTGTCAGATTATGTGGCCTCTCCATCTCCATCTTTATAAAAGTCAAGAAAATAATGAAGCTTTAATGGAGGTGTGTATTTAGTTTTATTTATCCATCAATCAGTGCTAAGCCTAGATCCATAATTTAATTTCTCAGCTGCTTAGATTTAATGCATTTCCATCACATTTGATTGTATGTTAAAAATAAATATAGAACACCACAAAGGACCAAATATAACACCCAGCTATTTACCACTCAAAATGCAAAACATTTACCCTTTGTAAAATGCTTCAGGTTAAGAATTATTATCATAAAAATGGGGGGAAAAAAACTATTATTATGAAGGTCAAGTCCCTCATGGCACTTTTCCCAGTCCCATCTGTCTCTTTTCCTCCCTCTGTACCCAGAAGCAGAGACAGAGACTTTGACCATTAGTATATCCCTTTGGCAACCATAAGAGAGTAGGTGTTCAAATATTTATTGAATGAATATTCATCAACCACAGTTAACACATCTACAGTTATGTATCACATATAATATGTATTATTATACATTATATCTATACAAGTCATATATATTGCAGGGGTTTTCATATATTTTAACAGTGGTATCATACTGTTGCTATGTAGCAACCTCTTTAGATTGTTTTTTCTTCATTTAATATTAAGCACCATATTAAGTATTCACTATTTCAATTCATATATGTCTCATTCATTAATCTTACTTTTTTTCTCATATTATGTCTATGTTACAATTATGTACAATAAGCTGTATCTGTTTAAAGTGTACAATTCAATGAGTTGCCCCCATGCATGATGCCACCAACACAATCAAGATATATAACCTTCCAAAACAGCAAAAAAATTCCCTGTGCCCCTTTTCCTTTTCCTTGCCTGGACCAAGGCAACCACTGATTTGCTTCCTGTCATAGATTAGTTTACGTTTTATGAAAAGTAAATCATACTGTATGTATTTCCCTGTGCCTGGTTTCTTTCCCTCAGCCAACTGATTGAAACTCCTTCATGTTGTCTTACTTTTTAATGATAAATAGTATCACATTGCATGGACGTACAATGTTTTACTGATCCATTCACCTGTTAATGGACATCAGGGTTGTTTCCAGTTTTTTGATTACCATAAACAAATCTTCTATGAATATTCATGTACAGGTTGTCTAGGTGAACATTTTTTAAAAATTTCTTTTGAGGAAATTCCAATGGTCATATAGTAGATACATGTTTAAATTTTAAAAATTTGCCAAAATGATTTATTTTTTCTGCTCCATTCTCTGCTTGCCTCCTGTGACTCTATTTACTTGTATATTAAACTTTTTGCAATTGTCTCATAGGTCCCTAAGACTGTTCATTCTTTTTTTTTTAAATATTTTATTTATTTGACAGAGAGAGAGAGAGAGAGATCACAAGTAGGCAGAGAGGCAGGCAGAGAGAGAGGGGGGAAGCAGGCTCCCTGATGAGCAGAGAGCCCCATGCGGGGCTTGATCCCAGGACCCTGAGATCATGACCTGAGCTGAAGGCAGAGGCTTAACCCACTGAGCCACCCAGGTGCCCCAAGACTGTTCATTCTTAACAATTTTTTCTTTATCTTCCTTAAACTGTATGCTTTCTATTGATCTATTGCAAGATGATACATTCTCCTGTTATCTCCATTTTCCTCTTAGGCCCATTCAATGTTCTTTTAACTTTAGATACTGTATTTTTTTATACTTTCCAAATGTTTTATTCCTTTGTTGAGAATTCCTATATGTTTACTCATTTTAGGTTTATTTTTCTTTCCCTCCCTGATGATCATTACAGTCCCTGCACTAAAGTCTTTGATAATTTCAGTATCTGGATCATCTGGGTATTGCATCTGGTGATTGTCTTTTCCCTTGAGACTAATTAACATTTTCTTGGTTTTTGGTGTGAGCGTATTTTGGAATATCATCCAAGACACTGAACATATTACATTGTTTGCAATTATTACAAATGTTAATTCGGAGTTCTGTTATATTGCTCCCAAAGAAAAATTGATGCTTCTGTTTTAGGAGCAATGAACTTGATTAGACATAAATTTCAGGATTCTGTGCCTGAGTTCAGTGAATTTTTTATACCTTAGTTTCTAGAGCTTTTGGTTTGCCTGTGCTTGTTTTGTCCAGGGATTAGCAGAGATAGGCTGAGCTCATACTCAGTAAAGGGGTCCCCTTCCCTAGCACTTTCATTTCTGGGGGCTCTTATTTCTCTCTGGAAACCCTAGTTTTAACTGGCTCCTTTAATTCTTGCTCCATACAAAATTTTAGCTTCCCATGCCACTGTGGCAGTCACCAAGATCAGCTGATTTCAGGACAGAGCTCCCGAAAGACAAGGCACTTGTTCTATGTTAGTCAGTTTCTCCAAGTCTTGATTCCCCTCCAAAGTCTCCAGTCTTTAGTTAAATCCCTAGAGACCTCAGGTAGTTCTTCTTGTGTGTTGTCCAGAGTTTATAGCTGTCATCTATGGGAGAACCAGTTTGTTAGGAGCTCAACCCATTCATAGGCTTATTCATTCATTTTACTTGCTCTATAGTAGTCTATCGACTGACCGTGTCTTTCTGTCTTTCCCTTCTTTCCTTCTTCCTTTCTTTCCCTACTTCCTCCCTCCTACCCTCTCTCCCTCCCTTCCTTCTTTATTTACCTATTGAGGCATCTTTATTGTTTTTTTTTTCAATTTTTTACTATAGTTATCACATGCAGTAATTTTAAATTGCATGTATATCTTTAAGCATTTGTACTGGAAGGTATAGAATAGAAGTGGAAATTGGGGGCTATATGCATGCCCATCTTTAACTTCACTAAATATTAATCAGTTATTCATCAACATGTTTGTAGAAGTTATATTTCCATCAACTGTTTGCAACTTCTCATTCTCCCACATCCTAATCAATATCTGATATCCTCAGTCATTTTAATATCTAGTATTCTAATGTAGGCAGTGTTGTCTGATGGCTGTTTTTATTCAAAATTCCCTAATTACTAGTGAGTTTGAGCAACTTTTCATGTTTATTGACTATTTGTTTTATCTCTTCTACAAATTGTTCTTTTTTTTTTGTTTTTCTTTTTAAGTTAGGTGTTTGCCTTCTTCTCATTGATTTATAGGAATGCTTCATACATTTCCTGATTTCTAATCATTTATATTGCGTATCTTCTCTCATTCTATTGGTGTTTAACATACTGTTTAACTTTATTCATGGTATATTTTCCATACAGAAGTTTTGTATTTTGATAACATCAGATTTGTCACACTTTATAAGTTCTAGCTTTGAGGACTTTGTGAGAATTTTTTTTTTACATTAATCATTAAAAAAAATTTTTGAGGGGCACTTGGGTGTCTCAGCCAGTTAAGCATCTGCTTCAGTTCAGGGTATGGTCTCAGAGTCCTGGGATCAAGCCCCATTTTGGGATCCCTGCTCAGTACGGGGTCTGCTTGTCCCTTTTCCTCTACTCCTCATCCCCCACTCATTCACAATCTCTCTCTCTCTCTCAAATAAAGAAAATCTTTAAAAAAAAAAACTTAGTCAATTATCATATGGTTTCACTTACTTGTGGAGCATAAGGAATAATATGGAGGTCATTAGGAGATGGAGAGGAGAAGTGAGTTGGGGGGAAATTGGAGTGGGGGACAAACCATGAGAGACTGTGGACTCTGGGAAACAAAGAGGGTTTTGGAGGGGTGGGGATGGGGTTGGGGTGAGGCTGGTGGTGGGTATTAAGGAGGGCACATATTGTATGGAGCACTGGGTGCAGAGAATAAACAATGAATTTTGGAACACTGAAAAAAATTAAATTAAATTGCATTTTTAAAATAAACTTAAATAAATAAATAAATAAATAAATAAATAAATAAATAAATAAAATATTCTTGCGTGGCTCAGTTGGTTAAGCATCTGCTTTGGGCTCAGGTCATGATCCCAGTGTCCTGGGACTGAGCCCCACAGCAGGCTCTCCATTCAGCGAGGAGTTTGCTTCTCCTTCTCCCTTTCCCCCTTCTCATGCTCTCTCTTAAGTAAATAAATTAAATAAAATCTTTCAAAAAATATTTTTTGAACACCTATTATATTCCAGGCACTCTTTTAAACACTAAAGAATATGGTAGTTACAAAAGCAATAAGAAAGATAAGCAATAAACATGTAACCTGATTAATACAGAATATAATGTCAGGTAATGATAACTTCTATGAAGAAAAAAAATTAAAAGGCAGCATAACAACATAGTTAAGGGCACAGTCTTTGGAGCTAGACTGTCTGGTTTTGCATCTTATTTTTGCCACTTACTGATCTCTGTGTGCCTCAGTTTCCCCACTTACATAGTAACCCCTCTTTGATAGGGTTGTTTCAAAGAATTAAACAAGCATATCTATATGGTATATAAAGTGCCTAGCATTTATTAAAAGCTATGTAAGTGCTTGATAATAAAACAAAATACAGTGAGGTAAGGCCAGATAATAGAGAAGGCATAGGAGCATGTAACAAACTCTTGATAACAAACTTGACCATGGAGGTAGCCTTTGCACAGAGATCTAAATTAAATGAGCTGTGAAGATCCTTTATGTTCCAGTTGTGAAAAACTTAAGATATTAGTTTCTTTAAACAATTTAAATTTTACTTTTTCATTGTTTGCTTCTAAATCCATCTGGAGTTTAATTTCATGCATGGTGTGAAGTAGGAATATAATTATATTTCCTTCCATATGGAAAGCCAGTTGTCCCAACAACATTTATTGACTAGTCCATTCTTTTCTCCTGATTTAGTAATTTCTTCCCAATTATATATGATAGTATGTATTTATTTGAGGACCTTCTGTTCTGCCCTACTGATCTATTTGACTATCTCTGTGCCAATACCATGCAATCTTAACTACTAAAGCATACTAAGCTCTGGTATTTTATAGGGCAAATTCCACCCACCTGCTTTCCAATTATCTTGGATGTTCTTGTTCAGCTAAGTCTTCATGTAAACTTTAGAATCCCCTCATTAATCTCATGAAGAATCATACACAAATTTTTTTGAAATCACAGAGTTTAGTGGAAATTAACACTTAAAAATTTTCCTCCCTTGGAAATGATATACACAAGCAGTTATTAAGTTTTCATTTTATAACAACTTCTAAAATTTTCTATATGCAATTCTTTTCTAATTTTGTTAACTTATTCCTAAGTATTTCATAAATTCTCATGGCTAGTATGAATATCTCCTTATATGGTTTCATTTATGAATTATTGATTATGTATAAAAATGCTATTGCATTTTGATATTTATCTTGTATTTCACAATTTTTTTAAAAAAGATTTTATTTTTTTATTTAACAGAGAGAGAGCATAAGCAGGGGGAGTAGCAGGCAGAGGGAGAAGCAAGCTTCCCCCTTGCATGGAGTCCATGCAAGGCTCCATCTCAGGACCCTGAGATCATGACCTGAGCCGAAGGCAGACGCTTAACCTACTAAGCCACCCAGGTGTCCCTGTATTTTGCAAATGTTCTAACCTTTTTGCTAGTTGTAATAGTTTATCTGTAGAATCTCTAGGTTTTTCTGCAGAAATAATGAAGACACCTGCATTTGTAGATAACACCTTTTCTCTTCCTTTTCTAATCATATACTTCTTTATTTTTTAAAAAAAGTGAGTAGAATCTCCATTATAATCCTGTTAATGGGAGGTAGAGGACATCTTTATTGTGTTCCTGGTTTAATGGAAATTCTTTGAAAATTACATCATTAATTATTTATTATGCTTGTTGTAGGTGTTTAATTGGTGCTCTTTTTCAGATTAAGAACATTCCTTCTTATTCATTAAGAATTTTATCAACTGATTTTTCTCCTTTATGATTTTTCACTCTTATTTTTTAAATTGGTTTTGTGGTGTTGAATGGTTATGGCACTTCTTAATCAAGTCACTTGATTATGTTTTCAAATATACTGCTATATTAACTACATTTTATTATTTTGAGGAATTTTGTGTCCGTGTTCACAAGCAAATTTCAGTTTTGTGCCTGTTTGCTGTCTGATCTATTCCTTCCGTTTCTGCTCTGTGTAATGCACAAAACATTTCCCATTCTTCATTGACCTCTAGCTACCGGGCATATTTGGCAGATGAGAAGTGCTGGTTGTTAATTGATGGGTGGGTAAGAGGAAAAAGCAAAGAGTCTTATGACACCAGCCTCTGGCCAGAATATCTGGTGGTAGCTGCATCTCCTGTCTGGTTCCACCTCTAACCAGTCATCCCTTTCTCTGTGGTGCCCAGCTCAGACCAGATAACTCACCATAGTTCCTGACTCTGCTGGGTGGCCCCTAATTCTGGATTCCGGTAAAATCCCCGCTGTCTTTGTACTTTTTGTCTTAGAGTTGGCATTGGCTTCTCACTATGGCCAATCTCTCAATGCCTTCACAGTCCCTTCTTTGGTCTTTTGAAAATGTGTTTGTTGGTTTTAATCACCTATGCTACTATTAAATCTGTATTGAATTCTCTGTGCTGAAAGCATCTGGAGTGGTTTGGATCTTCCTAATGAGATCCTGCCTGGTACATCCTAGGAAGTTATTTTTATGTACTCTTCTCCTTCCGCTTTACATTGCAGCATATCCTCATAAAATGAAACCAGGAATTCTCACTTTGTTTCCTTGGGCATACTTTGTATGAGATAGACGCTGGCCTCAAAAACCTTTTACGATGGTATGTAAAGAAGGTACATTAAAGATAAATAAAAATTCTATTATTTTGATTTCTCAGATTATGTTTTAAAAGACAGCTAAGGTTGGATTTACTCCCATGTGTCTTTAAAAAGTGCTAGAACCATTTCCCTTAGAGTGGGGGTTTCTTTATGTGACATAAGTAGTATAATCAGCAAGTTCTTTATTTGAATTTTACTGGCAATCTTGTTTGATTTCAATCCTTTTTCTGAACTACTGTGGAAGTCAAGGGGAATACTTTAGTGCTACGTGTACCTCGACTCTGACACAAAAGATGCTCACTTACCTGTAAGGAGTCATTAATTTTGTTGTCATTATTATATAAGAATAATTTTCTTTAGTCAGTGGATGATGATTCTATGTAACTCCACCCAGCATTCTAAAACCTGTCTGATGGAATAATTGGGATGCTGATAGTTCAATGTGTAAGTAGGTAAAGAATTATTGTAATACTGGCAATGCAGTTTTATTCTTGCTTTCTGCCATCTCAACCTTCAAACATTTCTATTGATGCTATACGTATTTTTTCAATCCTTGGGGAGGTTAAGGATAACATCTTTCCTTAATATTTATTAGGAAGCACTACTTTAGTTCTCTACGTACATTCTCATCTAATACTCGTGAAATCCTCTGATATGTATTATTGAAACCTTTTCACAGATGAGAAAACTGAGGTTCACGATGATTAAGTTACCCCAAAGTCATAGAGTCCGTAAGGGTCCAGTTTATATTCTAAAGCCAACCTGTCTGGCTTACAGAAACACACAATTGGTACCATACCAACTATTGAACATGCTTTGTTGTTTCTATACAGAACCCTCTGTTCTAAGATTCTCTTGAAGGTTAAGGAGCACATCAGTATCACATTAGGGAATTTTTCACAGTGGACAGGTGGACAGGTGACCAGTAGGGATACTAAAACAGCCAATTACCTCTTTGTCTCACTATCCCACACCTGCAATTAAGCAGTGCTGAACATAATCTTGAGTATTTTCAAACCCATCCCCTTCTGCTGTGGTGTATGTACTAAGAGTCTAGATTATTTAATTTAATAGTCCATGAGATTTTTTCAGATCATGGTACATTGGAGATTTTTCTAACATATACTGGAAGGAAGGAAGAAAGGAACATTCAAGGGGAGACACAGCCCTCTGACCATCAAACACCTGTCATTCCCCAGATGTGTGCTTGTTTATATAAGTAAGCATGCACATATCTACAGTCCATACACATAAAAGTCACCCTTTTCCTCCTTTCTACTGGAGTACTCATTTCTAACTTTCTTGCAAGATGTCCAAAGCAAGGGGAAACGACCTGAGTTCTCACTATTTACTGAGATCATAATTTTGGTTTAGGATCATTTTGTCCACAATGTCTGGGAAAACTTCAACATATGCTCTGCTTTGGAGTGCTCACTTCTGTCCCTGGGTCTGGGCATCCAGCTCTACTCTTCAACTCAACATGAATAGCAACTCCACAGGACGGATGAAGCTGAAACCGAATGCCAATTCCTCAATCAACAGCAAGGCTTCTCCCTAGGAAACTAGTCTTTTAAGTGCCTAAGGCACTAGAGCTCTGGCGGGATCCAGAAAGGTTGCACAAGAAGAGGAGCTGTCATGGCCACAGAGACCACCCTCAGAGAGTTTCCTAGTGAAAACCTATCAGTGAAACCAAATTAATGGCTGAATTGCAGAGTGAATGTGGAATCATAAACAAGGGGTCAGAATCATGAGCTATTTAGAAACCTTTTCTCACTTTTTGGAGTACACTGTTCTCCAGTAAAAGGAATATCTGTACTCTTATTGAACCAACTTCCCCTTCAGTGACATATTGGACTAATACTAATACTGATCTTCCACTCAACCTTCCAAGATGCCGTATTCCTTTTCGCAGACTTTCTGATTTCTCTCATGTTTCCTGATTTTCCGATTATGTCACATTCCTGATCTTTCAAGTTCTCTATTAGCATTCCTACTTAATTCCCTGAAATTAAATAAGAACTGTAACTTTACACATTCTGGGTCATGCTCATAAGCATGCATGGTTAATTCTTGCTGCCAATTCACTCTCTATTTTGGCTAGAGACTGCTTTTATTTTGCATTTAATTATATCAGAGGTGGAATGCTAATATATGTTGGTTCTTTACCAAGGTCACTGGTCTGGGAATCAAGAATCTTTACAAAGTTCTCTTAACCTCCGTGAGCCTCAATTTCTCATCAGTAAAGTAGGGAGTTCAGAATAAATGTATTTCTTTCCTTTATAACAAGGTCTGCAGTAGTGCTTGGTATATAATAAGCACTCAACGAATTAATGTTAAATTAAATTGCATTATTTATTTTCTCTCTCAGTTCCATCTACTGAAATGAAAAATGTTCATATCATTGCTGTTACTTTAATTATATAGGAATACTAGCAGGGCTTCCTTTAAAATCCAGGGAATATGACAGAATCAAATTGTGAGTAATATAACTCCAAAATGAATGTCAAAGGAATTTCAATTTTAATATAATGACATCAAAGCTGGCTTATGAATTACATGAAAAAAAAATCAGCCTCATTATTTCAATGTTACACCCTTCTTGGACCCAAACATGAATTACTTGGTTTGATTACCCACCTTGTTTAGTGCACTTGGCTCTAAGTGACTTTTGATTATTTCCAAAAATCAAATCCATCTTCAAAGGATAGAGATTTCTTAACATTGAAGGGATTCAAAAGATTATGCACGGGCTCTGATCTGTAGGCAACAGAAAGAGGACCCGACAGTCTCTTTGTTATGAATTAATAAGCAAAAAAACCAGATCAGGATACCTGGATCCTAGCCCTAGCTTTGCAAATAATTAGCCGGTTGTAGGCAAGTCACTTTACTATGAATCTTAACTTCTCCATTCATATAATGAGGGATTTTGGCTAGCTGATTCCTTCCAGCTTTACTACTTTGATTTGAATCTAGCAGAAAAATGCGAGAAATGCATTGTTCATATGCAGAATCATCCAAATTTGTAAGACTCTGTAACATTACTTGTTATTGTTGAGTAGTTTAGAAATCTATTTGGAATCTTTTAAATGGGAAAAAGTAAAAATGAGTCGAAGGATGATTGTTATTTTTTTTATAAGACAAAAAAAATCACTTTAAAAAGTCATGCAGTGCCATATTGTAAGCCACATAGAATCTAATTAAAGCTAGTTCAAACAACAAAGAAATGTACTGGTCTATGCAATAGAAATGTTTGGTGGAAGGTCTGTCTTCCAGCTGTGCTGGACTTGTGATGTAGACAGTGTCACCGTGGTTCCAGTTGCTCCATCTCCGTTCTGTTGTCCTTAGATTGGCCCTTTCCTCGGACTCTCGAAATTGGCTCCCTGCCAACCCCAGCTCTCTTTTCATAGAAACTAAAATTTCCAGATCCCAGAGATCCATTTTTATGCCATTTTTAAAGAAGAAGGCAGATTTCTTCTAGTAGCTTTTGTAAAGAAGAAGAGATATTCTCATTCTCAGAAAATGAAAACATTTCCTATTACCATGTGAGCTCTGATTGGGTAAAATGCTCTTCTCTGAGCCAATCACTGAGGCCTATAGAATCAGACACGAGCTTTGACTGAAGCCAGGCAGCTGTTCCTGGAGCTAAGGGTGAGGCCATTTCCATCTAAACTATGTGATGGGAAATGGGTAGGTAGGATGAGTTTCCTCCAGGGAGAAACTGTCACCTGAAGGAGGGGATATGAAAGCTAGGGGACAAACATAGTAAGTGCTTGACTCCATATTATATCAATAATGGCAACCAGCATGTTGAAAAGTATTTATGCATTACTAGCAACTTACATAGTAACAGCATCTTGCAGTTTATGGAGTCCTTTAGCATCTTTGACTTCCAAAATAGCCATGTAGGAAATATAGGGCAAGAGTTCCATTCCCATTTTACTGACAAAGGAACTAAGACCCAGAAGATGAAATTCTGTGTTAGTGACAGACCTGGTTCTGAAGTCTCTGGTATTCTAATTCTAGAATTCCAGGCCTCTTTAGATTGCCTGTGTTCGGGGGCACCTGGGTGGCTCAGTGGGTTAAAGCCTCTGTCTTCAGCTCAGATCATGATCCCAGGGTCCTGGGATCGAGCCCTGCATCAGGCTCTCTACTCAGCAGGGAACCTGCTTCCTCCTCTCTCTCTGCCTCTCTCTCTGCCTGTTTCTCTGCCTACTTGTGATCTCTGTCTGTCAAATAAATAAATAAAATCTTAAAAAAAAATACATTGCTTGTTTTCAGATTCCGGCCTCCCCCAACCTCTTGGTAAATGCTTTGTCTTCTCTAAACCCTGGTTTCCTCATCTGTAAAATGGGAAAATTGTAATCCCAACCTCATGTGTTTGTTGTATGCAATAAATGAGCTTTTGATTTATTTAAACCATTTAGCATTGGGCCCAAGAGACAAAAAAACATTCAGTCAACGTGAGTTGTAATCACCATGATTATTGTTCCATGGCAACTCTTTGGAAAAACATTCACTGTGGAATCCATATTGTATCTTGTGACATGCTCTTGCCTGTGGCATCTCACTATCATTATCAGGTTTCACCTAAATATAGGCCTGAACTTTATGTTATGGAACTTGCTTTGTGATGCGGGTTATTTGCAACTCCTTAGGCATTGGTTGCCACTAATGAGGATTGCGCTAATTATATTTATTATGATGTTTGAATAGTGGACACCTGCATGTTTTCTGGATGCCCAGGACCTTTTATCTCTCTTTCCAAATCTGGAGACTTCCCTGTGTCATGAAGCCCACCTCCCTAGTGCTAGTGAGTTTCACTTCCCAGCCCCCTTCAGAGCTGGGATTCTAGCCATCCAATGATCCCACGGGCCTTCAATTCAGAAAGGAGCACAACAAAAGTCTAGTGACACTGAACTCTTCTTCGGATGAGCTGGGTGGTAGAGCTGTCCGATTCTCAGGTGGTAGCGGTGGCAGAGTTTTTGGTGTCTGGTCCTACACAGTATCCATGTAGGAGCTCTAAAGATGAAGTACCAGTGGTTTCTCCATAAAGGCTCCAGAATGTGATGAGGTTTTGTTAATCAAAATCTCTATTGGCTCATGTCACCAAAACTCCCAGCAGATGTTTTCCTGTGCAGTATTCACAGTACCCACATTCTCTGGCTTACAAAGTGGACTTTGTAAGCACTTAACACTTGCAATAACTCCTTTTTTTGTTTCAGCCAGGCAGAGTGGATAGTGTCTTCTGCAACTAGACTCCTGAATCACATACAGAGTTTCTACTACAACCTGTCATTCACCTTTCTTAGTCCAGTTCTGAGAAGGTTGTCACGTGGATAGGAATATTTTTCTTGCAAAATATTTTCGATTAGTGCAAAAGCATGGCCTTCCATGGGGAACAAAAGGAAGTTAGGTACATAACTCGGTGCTGATGGCATTTAGCACAATTTATATTTGAAATTTCTTGATTTTTTTGTTATTCATATTTCCCAATTGTCCTTGTTAAATATTGACTTCTTAAATTAAAACTACTAGAAAAAAGTGAATTGAGAGTGACTGCATATTGTATATTTGCTACATGTAGCTTCTCTTGAAACCCAGTTACATCAGAGAGCCCTATGGCACGAGCTTTTTGACTACTGCCCCTTACCCCAAAGTATTCATGAATTTGAATCAGAATCTTAAATTAAAGAGCCTTTCAAACAACCTCTTGCACTGATGGACCTTTTAAGACTAATTAGGCTGAATTAGTAGTATTTCTTTGATATTTTCCATTTATTTTCTGATCTTTAAATATAAGGCAGAGATGTTAATAATTTCTGAAGTGTGAGGGAGGTCAAATCATTCAGGTGCTGAAAATATGTTTCTTAAGCCAAAAAATAAAAAAAAAAAAAAGAAGTTGGTCGTTTGTGACTGTTTTAGATTGAATCATAAAGCTGAACTCAATAAGCTACATTTTGCCTTTATGTATCTGTTTCGGAATAGTGAGGCCCATGTTATTTCTTTCCATACTTGTTATCTCTTGGCAGAATTTCAAGAAAAATATTTTTCATTTAAGCTCACACCTCACCTCAAAAAATGTCCACAAAAGTAGTATTGGCAATTCCTGAGTTGTTACTCTAGTGGGAGAAGAGAAGAGAGAGAGAGAAAGAAAAAGAGAGATTTTTTTTTTTTTTTAATTTCAGAAGGAAAAGGTCTTGGAAAATATAAGTAAATATTAGTAAATTCTTCCCATATTGACTTGTATTAACTTGTTTTAAATTCTTTCTGAATGATAGGCCAAATTTTGGTTCACAGGGATCAGATAAATTCAGATAATATAAGAAATATATGTATGTTCTTCTTTTAATGTTAAATTTAATGCAAATGTCCAATTGTCCCATAAAGTTTATCAACAAAAACTATAGTTTTCTTCTTTTTAACTTTTAAAGTAATTGCCCCATTTCTTTGAGATTATCATTTTAAGCTCTTTCAGCTACTTATGGAAATTAAATCCCTTAAATAATATTATTGTAATGAATTTTATCAGCATTATATATAAACTTTTGAATACACATAAGCTATGTATGAAGATAAAAGCAAAGATTAAGTGATCTTATGCTGCACACACACACACACACACACACACACACACACACACATGTCTCCCCCACTTTTCAGGATCTCCTTTTATCTCATTATACATGTTTACATGAAGTGACCTCTGCTGAACCAAGAAGCATCCTATGATTATGTTTCTTCTTTCATACCATTCTTGATTTCTCCTGAAGCTAATAAACACCTCTTTTTCCTTTTGCTTGGTTTTCTATGTACCTACTACAATTTTTCCCCAAGAGCTTTGACCTATCTGTTCAAAACAAACCTATTAAATCTATTGTGCTTATCTCTAATATTTTCCGAGTATGTAATTCTTGTGATAATCCATCAGTCCCACTTTCTTCTGGGATCCCCCTTTGTGGAGACCTTCATTTCCTTCTCCAAAGTGAAATGCTTCTTTGGCCTCTTTCTTCTCCCCCTGGGGTGGAGTGTCCTTGGTCTTTTTTTATGCTGATCTGAAAGGGGGCCTTTTGTGACCTGGAACTGACTGTTATCTGGAGATTATCTTGCTGTCCTGGATAGGAGACAACATGGAAAACATGAAGCAGAAGTGCAGTTGCATGGTACTGACTGACTTAGTCATAGAGCTCATGTCAGGGTACATCCACAGAGCAGAGCGGTGGCTACAGGGGCCATGGAGAGTTTTAAAAGAAGTTTTGCTCTCCTTTCATATTTCATGTAAAATGTGAAATCCGTTTAGATTCTAAACAAAACTATTTTATGGCGCATGGATCTTGTTCTTCGAAAACAAGTTATTACTGAATGGGTTCCCATTGTCTTAGGTTAAAAACAAAGTTTCTAAGTGGACCCGCTAAGTTTCTAAGGCCCTGATTATCATCTGGTCAGCCTCTTTCTCAGTCCCATCCATATGTGACTATCAGCAGTATGGCTTTGTGTTAGGTGCCTCTCACGTGCCTGTACCCCCGCCTGCACGTGGGCTGTTCTGTCAGCCTGCTGTGCTCTCCAACTAACCCAGCACCTCTCCTCCTTTACCTGATGGACTCATTCACTTCTGCTTCAGATCTCACTTCCTTGCAGAAGTCTTGCTGACATGGCACACAAAGCCAGTGTCCTTTGTGATGTGTTCCCCTGGGTCCCTGTACTCTCTGTGCATTGTCTTGATGGCAGTGGGCATTTGCATATTTGTCCGTTATTTGATTGTCTCACTCCCCCAAGAGTTCATTGGCAACATAAGAATTGGGGGCTTACTATTTTGTTTGTTTGGGCTCACAATTCATTCCTCAAGCCCTAGCACAGTCTCTGGAAATAGAAGGCACTTAATAATTACTGACATGAATAAATAACAGCTAAATAATTAAAATTTGATGAGAAGTAAGCATGTCAGTGTGGCTTAATTTGCTGTACTTTGAACATGAGATAGTGCCTGCACATGGTTTTCATTTAGTAGATATTTCTTGAATTAATGCTTTAATTGATGAAAATTAACTTGGTTGTTTCAAAGTAACATATTAGGATAAGTTTGACTCCCAGAGAAATTTGTATATGGACATATATGTTTCAAAGCTCCCAGGATCCAAATTATTATTGAATTCAGATGCATGTCCATTATATTATTATTTTAAAATTTGTCCAAACCATTCTCTCTTATACTGTGTCTATACAGTTATGAACACGCATTAGGTCCAGACTGTACAAGTGCATTGCACTTGACTTTTGTTTTGTGTTGTTGAGATATCACAAAGCCCATGAGGGAAAGCTGTGTCCTAGATATCCATAGAAAAAGTCTTCAGATTTTCCCCTTCTACTATTTTTATACTTACTTTACTACAGTTTTATCAAGCTTGGTTATCAATATTCAACTTTGCAAATTGAAAGGGTAGAGAGAGTTTATTAAAAAATAAGAAGAGTTGATTGCAAAGAAGGTGACAGAAAATCTTCCAAAGACAAACACAATTAAACCACACACACACACACACACACACACACACACACACACACGCACACACGGAGTAGTGATTTAATTAATCGCTGAAGTGTTCTACATTCCTTGGTTGAATCTAAGGACATTTAAGTAGTATTAAAGTAAATGATTTGCGTTAAAATGCTTTTGACTAATTAAGAAATAACCAACTCAGTTTAACATGCAGGGAATGCTTAGCACATTTTCTGAATGTTTCAATTCAGAGTAATTAAATCACCTAGTTCCAGGACTTAAGGGAATTTGCCCTCAGGGATTTCCAAAGCTTTGCTTTCTGGAAGGATCCAATCCCCAAGGATTCTGAATGGCCAACGTTTTATTGTACTTCCTGAGCTAAATTTCCTGCTGATAATAAAAAAAAATAATAAAAAAATAAAAAAAAATAGAGGGTTTCCTGTTTGGTTTCCCTTGTTTGTGTGTTTCCATAGAATTCACGGTAGCCACAGTTTCAGAGTGACAAAGAAAAATTCAAAATATGAAGAAATAACTTCCCCATGTTCAGGACTGAATTTTGAAATGGTGTATGTAGTTGTGTATATTGTCTTTGTCGGTGCAGTGGTAATGTTAGTTGAATATTAAAGACAACTTGGAAGATAAGAATAGCCAGTAAAATACTAGGACCCACTCTCTTTTAGTCACTGCTGAGAAAGGTACACTAAATTTTTTACTGAAAATACCAAGTTAAATTTAGAAGATCTAATGGTTCAAGTATGAATTGTGCTATTATGCCCTTCTCTGAGTTGGTAGAACGATCTTGGGCAATAGTTTTTTATGGATTAAATAGAAATATTATTACTCAGCCTACCAGGTTGCTAAGGTGTGGACAAACAGAGTAAGATATTAAACATAAAGTGGTTTTTGAAAAGAAAACAAATATAGGTGTCAATCACCATGTTTTGATATGCTTATAGTAAAAACAATATGACCCTGTTGGCATGGGCTCATTTATAGTTATACTGGTTTGCAACAATGCTTCTTACTTGTATTAATACCCTAGCAAAAGCAACGAGGCACAATGGCTTCAAATGAGGATAGTGTCAATACTAATCGTCAGGATTCTTAGTAACTTGGGGTCTAATTTCCATTGGGTGTAGTCAAATTTCTTTCAAGTCTTAGGCCTATTTTAGTTGTCACCCACATTGCTGAAATTCAGAACAATACTAGCATGTCCTATTTGTCCAAGTTGGGGTGGAGACACCTTCCTGTACATGTCCGCTGACCCAAGTCATATTTCTGCCTTTGAGCTGATGGTGAAGAGACAGGCAGTTCTATTCCTTTGAACATTTCTATTTCTTTGTTATATACTAACAATGCCAGACAAATTTAACTCTTTTAGATAAAATCATCAATGAGCAAAATTGCCAAAGACTTTGAATACCACAAATATTTACAGTGCTCCTGAAATGGTATGATTTCTTATGTGTCACACTTACCGGATTTTCAATGCAATTGGATTATGCTGACCCTTGGGAGCTGGGAACTAATTAACTGGACTCCTCTTAGACCTTGGTATAGAGTCTGCTAAATACCATGTCCTGAATGTCCTCTGGGTTTGGGGAAGCAAGGCTATGTGTATACAGATACGATGAATGAATAGCTTTGCCAGAAATTGCTCCTGTCATAAATATTTAATTTTTTAGCCATTCTTTCTCTACAGCTGGTATTGTATTATTTAAAACTGGTATTTTCCCAGGGATGCTAAGGAATTCAAGTTGTCACAAATAAGGAGAAGCCACAGAGCATTTTTCAAATACATGTAAGGGCAGGAGTCTTGGGGATGCAGGAGAAAGTAGATGGTCTTTACGGCATAGTTAGGAAACAGTGTGGAGGAGCTAGCCCACATATTTGGAATCCTCTGCATCAGGGACATGACCTTGCAGCGATAGAAACATGGCTCTATTCTGCGCCCGAGTTTTGGGAGGGGAGATGTCAGCAATACGAGCTAGAGACCAAAATGGCAAAGCCTTTCCTCTCACGATACTTGCAATTCTCTTCAAGCCGACCAAGGGAAAAGAAGGGAAGGTTTTGCTTCTATCATTCCACCTTTCTATAGCTCTTCAGAATTTTTCTGACCTAGAAGTATTCTAGATTTCTAGAGCCACAGACAGTAACCACCAAAGATCACTGAATTGTCAGTCAGCAAGCTTGGAGGAGTAAAGCGTTTCTGGCATAAGAGCAGACAAGACTGAGACAATGAAACCAAATAGAAGGATTCTATTTTGCTGTGTTTTACAAAAGCATTGACAAAGTGCTGGCTATTTTCCTCCTCTTCCTCTTCCTTCTCCATCTTCCCTCCTTTTAGTGAACAGTTCCACCTTTTTCTAATTGATGTAAGTCTGGTTTGCACATGCCGAGTTAAATAACTTTGGAATCTAATGAATTTCAAATATAGTATTGGATGAGGGATTCCTTGTTATCTTTAGTGGAAACTCATTTTATCAAGGCCCCTAAAGAAAGAAAAATAATCTTGCATAAGGAATTTGACACATACTCAGACTGGTAGTTGCTATAAATCAGAGTTAAGCTAATAAATACACTATTTTTGTGCATCTTTTTTCTTTTACTATTGTCTAAGTCCCATTCCTTAAATCATCACTTTAAAGACAGTTATAATCTTGCCAACTGCCCTGAGAATCTTGCACAGATATTAGGGCCTGGACCTTGTAAGATCCAGGAGGCAGAGAAGGGTCCAGAGACTGCTATAACTTGTAAACAAGCTTGAATTTTTCCAAGGATAAGACGAATCCTGGACTGAACTCTGAGGTGCCTGACTGGAAAATCTCACACACCCATCATGTTGATTTATTAATTCCTAATAATCTTGGACATAAGAAAGGGGATGCCTGTTGAGATTCCTACACCCGGGTAAAGGCTTTTAAACTTACCTATTGTTTGCTATTTCCTTGTTCATTTCCAATAACATTGTAACTGGGGCCAAATTTGGCTGATTTTTAGGTAAGTTAAACCAAGAAGCTTTGAAAGGCAGTAAGAGAAAATTGTTAACACTAATGCAAAAGTGGAAATTATTCGGGATGTAAAAGTCTCACTTTGGAAAGCTAAATTTAATGGGTTATTAATATGTAGCTAAATAACACAAAAAAACCTGTTAGAACAGGGTTTGGCAAATTGTGGCCTGTGGGACAAGTCTGATTTGCTGCCTCTTTTGGTAAATGAGGTTTTTAATTGGGGGCACAGCCACACCCATGTGTTTACGAATCCTCTGTGGCTACTTTCTCAATGCAGTGGTGGAGCTGAGTCTTTGGGAAAGAGACCATAGTGCTGGCAAGGGCCCACATGTTTACTATCTTTTCCTTTACGGATAATAGTTCACCAACACTGGTTTTAGACATGAGCATTCTTTATTAACATGGTCTTTGAGAACAAGACTATGGAAAGAATGAGTCTTAGAGTAACTGGTTTTCTTGGTTCTCTCTCTTGGTTTCCCTTGAATGTTGCCATATTTCAGGGACTGTGTAAGCTCTTCAGATATCTTATCCCATTAAATTTTAAGATTCCCTTTCTGAGGGAGGTACTCTGGATATTCTCATTTAGTTAAAGGAAATCACGTTTTGAGAAGCTGACTAACTCGTATAAGTTACCCAACTAACACTTAAGGGATTAGGGAATCAAGAGTATCTGACCAGGGGCGCCTGGGTGGCTAGTGGGTTAAGTCGCTGCCTTCGGCTAGGTCATGATCTCAGGGTCCTGGGATCGATAACTGCATCGGGCTCTCGGCTCAGCAGGGAGCCTGCTTCCTCCTCTCTCTCTCTGCCTGCCTCTCTGCCTACTTGTAATCTCTCTCTGTCAAATAAATAAATAAAATCTTAAAATAAAATAAAATAAAATAAAATAAAATAAAATAAAATAAAATAAAATGAACATCATTCTATCTTCATCTTATTTAAAAAAAAAAAAAAAAGAGTATCTGACCAGTTATGAAACCCAGTTTTGGAGTTACAAGTACATATTTGCATATATACAAGCATCCAGAGGGGTTGATGTGATGATTAAATAATTAATCTTTTTTTTCTATTTTAAACGGGAAGTTAAAATTTATTGAAAATGTTTTCTTTGCTTATAAATACCAGTCATAAAATTAGCCTAACACATTCTAAGATATCTAAAAGTACCTGACGTAATCGATATTTAGTAAAAGTTCATCTTGGCCCTCTTCCTTTGGATTTCATTCTGCTGGTTGAATTGAATTGAAATGGATTTTGAAAAATCAATGTATACTCAGCATGGATATAGCATACCTAATTCCACGAAAAGGCAAAAGTCATAGGACTTTCTCCTGCCTAGGAGTGGCCCACCATCAGTGGCTCCTGTGTGCTTTTGTAACCCTATTGTAGTGAAAAGTGGCCTTGAGCTATGCACATGCTCCTCCCCAGTCTCAGTTAGGGATGAGAATGAGTCTCAGTAACAGAGATGACTGGGATGAAAGCTCCATGCTATGGTTATGAAAATGACTTTATCTTATTATTATTTTTTTTCATTCAAAGCTCACTGACTCCCACAGGACCAACTCCCTGACCTTAGCATCATTAGCACCATGCTCTAACCAGCTAAGCTAATTGTCCTATTAAGATTCATAAACTCATTCAAAAACTCTAGGGTAGGAAGAGAAGCTACCTAGATTCGTGTAGCCTTTTTAGTTAGCTTCCCTGATGAGATGAGTCTTTCCCTGTATGACTGGGCTTCTAAATAACACATTTGTGTATTGCCAAATTATCTGTTTTATTGTTTTTAGAAATAAGTATTATTGGACTTAGGAGTAGACTGAAAACAAATAGAAAATTTGGAATTGTGTGCTGAATTCACACAGTATATGCTTCTGTGTTTTACATAGGAGGTGGAGTTGAATATACTTCATTCTTGCTGGGGAAAGGGAGGTCGCTAGCCTCTCAGCTGAAACTCTGGGCACGGAGACAGGCTGGTGTTCCATTCAGACACTTACCTGTGTTCAGTTCTTCAACAGCCAAACTGAGATGAACTCTTACCTCAACAGACTTCCTGCCCATCCATGCATATGTACCCATACCTGGCAACAGAAAATAGACACATTCTAGATACTTACTAATAAACATAGTCTTAAGCTTGTAGCCACTATACACAGGGGAAGGTCAGAGAGGCAGGCAGAGAGAGAGAGAGAGAGAGAGAGAGAGGGAAGCAGGCTCCCTGCTGAGCAGAGAGCCCAATGCGGGACTGGATCCCAGGACCCTGAGATCATGACCTGAGCCGAAGGCAGCGGCTTAACCCACTGAGCCACCCAGGTACCCGGGGAAGGTCAGTATTAAAAGATTCTTTGACTTGAATATTAAAAACCCATTAATGGAATCGGTAGAGAACACATTTGGTTGGTTTCCTACAAAACCACTGTTCTCCTTTAAAATAGTTTTACTGAGATACGACTGACATACAACACTGTATGTTTAAGATGATTTGACTTGGATTGTGAAATTATTAGCACAATAAGTTTAGTTTGTATCATGTGGATACAAAAAAAGAAACAGAAAAAAATGTATTATTTTCCTTGTGATGAGAACTATATGTTCTCCTTGCAGAATCTACTCTCTTAACTTTCATATATACCATAAAATAATGTTAACTATAGTTATCCCTAGTACTTATTTATCTTGTAACTGGAAGCTTGTACTTTTGGACCACCTCATAATCACTGTTCTTTTTTTAAAAGATTTTTACTTGAGATATTTATTTGAGAGAGAGAGAAACAGAGATAGCGATAGCACAAGTGGGGAGGAGAGGGAGAAGCAGGCTTCCTATTGAGCAGTGAGCCTGTCGTGGGGCTTGATCCCAGGACCCTGGGATCATGACCTGAGCCGAAGGCAGATGCTTAATCAACTGAACCACCCAGGTACCCCCACTGTTCTTGAATTCTGTTTTGACAGCATGTTATCATACTTGGAGATTCATGATCAAAATAGACCTATTAAGTTCATCATTGGTGTAGTCACTTTGGAAAACAGTGTGGAGATTCCTCAAAAAATTAAAAATAGAGCTACCTATGACCCAGCAATTGCACTACTGAGTATTTATTCCCAAGATACAGATGTATTGAAAAGAAGGGCCATATATACCCCAATGTTCATAGCAGCAATGGCCACAATTGCCAAACTGTGGAAAGAGCCTAGATGCACTTAGATAGACAAGTGGATAAAGAAGATGTTGTCCATAAATACAATGGACTGTTACTCAGCCATCAGAAAGAATGAATTTTGCATCAACATGGATGGGACTAGAAGAGATTATGTTGAGTGAAAAAAGTCAAGCAGATAAAGTCAATTATCATACGGTTTCATTTACTTGTGAAACATAAGGAAGAACACGGAGGATGCTAGGGTGAGGAAGGGAAAAATGAAGGGGGGGATTAGGAGGGGAAGATGAACCATGAGAGACTGTGGACTCCAAGAAACAAACTGAGGGTTTTAGAGGGGAGAAGGTAGGGGAATGGGTTAGCCCAATGATGGGTATTAAGGAGGGCACGTATTGCATAGAGCACTGGGTGTTATATGCAAACAATGAATCATGGAAGAGTACATAAAAAATGAACAATGTACTGTATGGTGACTAACATAACATAATAAAAAAAATACATCTATAGCTAAAAGAAAACTCATCATAGCATTTTTGTTGAAACTGTTCTTGACCATATGGCATTCTTCCATTTTCTGGCCAAAGAGAAAACTCTTTGGCCAATATTCATACCAGGAATCTATATAAGTCACTTGAAAAAGTGTTCTTTTGTTATCTTAGGGACACTGTGTATCTGGGATTGAAGCGTGCCCCTTTCAATTGGCAAATCAAAGACCGAGGGCCAAATCTGTGATATTTCCAGAGCACGTATAGCACCGGTGCCTTCAGCCTATGTCCTTGTCTCAATTTAAGTCATGTTTATTTGTATTCTTTCATAAATCCATCTTCTTTTGTTATAACATCTCTACTATTTCTTCAGAAGGGCCATTTTTGAGTGGGTACTTGAAATATGGAGGATACTTAAGTGGACAAAATTTGACCGTGTGTAGGCTTGGTAACTACACAAGGGAAATGTGGCATCTTCCTAACCTGAGGTCCACAGCAAAAATCTTTAATCAATAAAGGTTCTCGTTCCCACAAGTCTAGACTTTCCTTCTCAATTCACCCTTCATATAAGCACTACCAATTGATTGAATTTGGCACTCAAAACCTAGTCGTCATTTTTGCTTTAGAGGTGTTTTCCGTGAAGTTTTTTGTTTTTGTTTTAACATTTCTTTCTTTTATTTATTTTCAGCATAACAGTATTCATTATTTTTGCACCACACTCCGTGCTCCATGCAATCCATGCCCTCTCTAATACCCACCACCTGGTTCCCCCAACCTCTCACTCCCCCCCTGCGCCACTTCAATCCCCTCAGATTGTTTTTCAGAGTCCATAGTTTCTCATGGTTCATCTCCCCTTCCAATTTACCCCAACTCCCTTCTCCTCTCTAACTCCCCATGTTTGTTTGTTTTTTTTTGCCTCTCACCTCTCACTTCAGTAAAATTGCTTTCTGGTATTCTTAATGTGAAATACAACCTTTGCACCATTAAAAAAACAGTAAAACAAAATGGTACTATAATAACAACAATATATACATTTTAAAATAATTTAAATTAATAATTTTTCTGAATGTATTTTTTTCAAGACTGAGAAAATACATTTCTTGTTCCTTGTGACCCATGAGATCTCTGACATTTAAGAAGTAGAATAGCAAGAGTATACCGAACTACTCTGGTTCTTGAGGATCCTGGAAACCTTTGTCTAGGTGTGACTTATCTCAGCCATGTTTTGCGTAAGGAAAATGATTTCCATATGTCCTCACGACTTCACAGCCAAAACATTTGTGCACAGTTCGGGCGAATGCTTCCCATAGGGTGCAGTCCCTTGGTTTCAAGTCATGAATAGAAAGGCTCTGGATTACAGAAAAGAATTTGACTGTCTTTGCAGTGTGCACAAACACACACACACGAGCGTGCATGCATTCTCACTGTATTGGAGTGATTTAGAATAACTTTGGGTTCATTCTCTAGATATATGTACTCTAACGAAAATGCCATCATCAGAGCTCACAAGTGAATTTAAGTCAGTGTTAACATCATAGGCAACATAAGGTAAAGTATCAAAGGGGAAACGGTTATAAAAATTTATTTTGGTGTGTGTCTTGGAAAACCTCAGTGGTCCAAAAATGCTGCTTGCCTTCCTGTATTTCCAGCTCCCCAGAGAAATGGCCCATTCCAAAGCCAAGCAATTTTGAAAATTAAAAACATATTTTATTAATAGCTCAAATACAGGAAGAACACAACAGTCCTTCCTGGTGATGTAATTGAACCTGATGATTTGAATTAAGAATATGCTAACATCTGGTAGTACCCAAAACATGGCCTATTAGAAATGGAACAGGCTAATCTCTGAAGCAATATTCACACATTCTCTCTCTTTTTTTTTTTTTTTTTTTTTTTAGAAACAAGAAGTCTATTCCCCTAATAGTTCTGTATCATTTAAAAAATATGTTTAATTAAGGAAAGAGGGAATTTCGGCTTTAAGTCTGTGTTCTAACTTACAGAAATGGCAGTCATACAAAAAAGGCTTCTGAGGAGTCCTGAGTGTCAGACAGGAGGTAAAAACAGAAAATCTCTTCTCTGATGTTATATCAACATGCTTCTATCAGATCGGAACTGAGGGAAAATGTATTA
Organism: Mustela nivalis; assembly: GCF_964662115.1. Lineage (NCBI taxonomy): Eukaryota > Metazoa > Chordata > Mammalia > Carnivora > Mustelidae > Mustela > Mustela nivalis. The sequence goes on from NC_139030.1 coordinate 83,795,938, forward strand.
TTCAGCATGACAGAATTTAGGATAAAGTACATAGATAAGTATGTGGATACAAAGTTAAACTGAGGTAGGAACCCTAAACAGGTTCTTTATTGTGTTGTTATTAAGACATTGTCAGCCTTGGAAGGAATTAAATTATATCGTGGCAATTTGAAAATTTCCCTTCATATGCACACACCAAATAAGGGAATTGGGGAAGAGGATGAAAAAGAGAAAAAAAAAAAAAACAATACACAGAATTTCTTTCATTTCAATTTTCAAGAAAGGCCTCAGCAGGGGTTTTCATTTGATAAATGCAAAAAGACAACCTAATAACAGCTTGCTTTGTTCCAAAATTAGGAACGGAAAAAGGTGGAAATGAGCATGTCGCAGGGTTTTTAGGGAAAGGACAATTTGGTTTCTGGACTGAAAATTCAGTTTTTTTGTCCAGAGCGTGGAAAATTACTAGAAAGGTTACAAAACAGATATCTAAAGTGGCTTCAGGCATCATTGTACTAAATTTTGTTTGTTTGTTTGTTTTTCTCTCAGCAAGTGTTCTCAAAGAGGTTTTCTATTTTGGATTTCTCAGGAACAAACATACATCAACAGTTTTCTTTCCAGAAAACGTGACCTGTGTTTCTGTTCTTTACCTTCCCGTCATGGAAATCTGTCACGCTTACCCAGGGCACAAATGAAAGCCATCCTCATCACTCTTTCTCCAGCTAGAAAAGCACTTTTTAGTTGTGAATTGATATGATAGATTGGCATTCATTTGTATAGCAGAGTTTACTTTTTACAGTTTTTAACTTTTATGTGGTGTCAAAATTCAGAAAACAAATGCAAGCAAAGGACAGGAATTCTTATATGTCCCTTACAATTGTTTATGTTTTGACTTTTTAAAAAATATTTTATTTATTTATTTATTTGAGAGACAGAGTGAGAGAGAGAGAGCACACAAGCAGGGGGGAGACGCAGAAGCAGAAGCAGACAGGCAGATCCAGATGTGGGGCTGTATCCCAGGAGGACCCTGGGATCATGACTTGAGCCAAAGTCAGATGCTTAACCAACTGAGCCACTGAGGTGTCCCATGTGTTTGACTCTTTTGCTGTATTATTCTCTGTCTCCTCTTCTCTCCCTTCATACACACACACACACACACACACACACACACACATTATATTACTTTTTGGAAATATTTGAGGATAACATTGTGCTTCCAGTTACAGATCAACTTCAGAACATCTTACCATTCTCTATATTTGTGTCCCCCTTCTCCAAAAGTAAGAAACTTGGCTCCTCTTATTCTTAGTATAAATACTCATTTGCTCAAGTGTTGAATACATGAAGAGTAGTTTCAGAATGTTTAATCATATTACCATAAAACACAAGTTTTACAATAGAGTTCATATCTGTTTACAGGTTTTTGAGATACAATGTGCTTACAGTAGAATACAATGGTCTTAAGTATAGAATTTGATAAGTTTTAACCAATGCATATTCTCATTTATCCACACTCTGACAAAAATACAAAAATTTTCTATCACTTTGTCCCTTGTTGATAAATCTCTACTCCAAAGCAAATTAACCCAAAAGAAATAGGAAAAATGAAAAAAAATGAAGGAAAGAACAGAGTCAGTAAAACAGGAAATGCACAGGCAACAGAGAAAAATCAACAAACCAACAGTTGAATATTTGAGCACCATGATAAAATTGATAAACACTTAGATAGACTGATCATTATTCAAAATGGAAGAGGAAACATGAGTACAAATCTTTAAGATAGTGAAAGGCAATAGGAGAATATTGTGAACAATGTTATGCAATGTAATTTGTCTGTGTAGATGAAATGAACACATGCCTTAAAATACACAAAGTAACAACACTGACACAGGAAGAAACAGAAAAGCCAAGTAGCCCTTATACTTGTTAAGAAAATGTAACTGGAGATTTAAAATCTTCCCAGAGATAAATCCCTATGATTCAGTGGTAAACTGAAACTCTTAAGAAAGGAAAAATACAGGATGAAGGACCTCAATGTGCGAAAGGAATCCATCAAAATCCTCCAGGAGAACACAGGCAGCAACCTCTTCGACCTCAGCCACAGCAACATCTTCCTAGGAACAACGCCATAGGCAAGGGAAGCAAGGGCAAAAATGAACTATTGGAATTTCATCAAGATCAAAAGCTTTTGCACAGCAAAGGAAACAGTTAACAAAATCAAAAGACAACTGACAGAATGGGAGAAGATATTTGCAAACGACATATCAGATAAAGGACTAGTGTCCAGAATCTTTAAAGAACTTAGCAAACTCAACACCCAAAGAACAAGTAATCCAATCAAGAAATGGGCAGAGGATATGAACAGACATTTCTGCAAAGAAGACATCCAGATGGCCAACAGACACATGAAAAAGTGCTCCATATCACTTGGCATCAGGGAAATACAAATCAAAACCACAATGAGATATCACCTCACACCAGTCAGAATGGCTAAAATCAACAAGTCAGGAAATGACAGATGCTGGCGAGGATGCGGAGAAAGGGGAACCCTCCTACACTGTTGGTGGGAATGAAAGCTGGTGCAGCCACTCTGGAAAACAGCATGGAGGTTCCTCAAAATGTTGAAAATAAAACTGCCCTATGACCGAGCAATTGCACTATTGGGTATTTACCCTAAAGATACAAATGTAGTGATCCAAAGGGGCACGTGCACCCAAATGTTTATAGCAGCAATGTCCACAATAGCCAAACTACGGAAAGAACCTAGATGTCCATCAAGAGATGAATGGATCAAGAAGATGTGGTATATATACACAATGGAATACTATGCAGCCATCAAAAGAAATGAAATCTTGCCATTTGCGACAATATGGATGGAACTAGAGTGTATCATGCTTAGCTAAATAAGTCAAGCAGAAAAAGACAACTATCATATGATCTCCCTGATATGAGGAAGTGGTGATGCAACATGGGGGCTTAAGTGGGAAGGAGAAGAATCAATGAAACAAGATGGGATTGGGAAGGAGATAAACCATAAGTGACTCTTAATCTCACAAACAAACTGAGGGTTGCTGGGGGGAGGGGATTTGGGAGAAGGGGGTGGGATTATGGACATTGGGGAGAGTATGTGCTTTGGTGAGTGCTGTGAAGTGTGTAAACCTGGTGATTCACAGACATGTACCCCTGGGGATAAAAATATATGTTTATAAAAAATAAAAAATTAAAAAAAAAAAAGAAAAAAAAAGAAAGGAAAAATACAAATCTACATGGGCTTTTATTTGTAATTTTTTCAAAAAATAGAGGAAGAAAATATTCTTATTTAATGTTATCAGAGCAACAAAGTTCAAATACCAAAGCCAGACAAAGATGTTAAGTCAAAGACAATCTATGGCCTAACACCCTTTAAAACACAAACTAAGCGTGTCAATATATGATAAGGATAAGTGGTAATACAGATTGGAATTTATCCCAGAAATGAAAGGTTGGTTTAATGTTTGAAGATCAATTTGTGCAATTAGGTTTATGAAAAATATAAAATTTTTAAAAAATCACACTATTATCTTAATAGATGCAAAAAGCATTTGACAATATTTGTCCATTTATGATTTAAAATTAAAAAAAAAAAACAAAAAAACTTCAACAAACTAGGAATTCCTGATAAAGGGCATCTATAGAAAGCTTGTAATCTTAATGTTGAAAGAGTGAAGCCTATATTGTGAGACTGGAAACAAGGCAACATTGTACTCTTTCAAAATTTTATTCTATTTATTTGTTTATTTATTTTTTAAACAGGTTCCACACCCAACATGGGGCTTAAACTGGCAACTGAGATTAGGAGTCACATACTCTACTAACTGAGCCAGCCAGGTGCCCCTCAAAACTTCTACTAGAGCTGGCAAAACTAATCTATGGTGATGGAAATCAAAATGCCTGAGAAACTAAGAAGAACACCAGAAAACAGATAAGAGTAGGGGTTCCTTAGATGTGTTCATTACAATCTGTGTATTTTGATGTATATAAATTATATTTCAGTGATCTCAACTTTAGTGTTCAGATATGCCTATTACTTTAAACCATTCAGCTTCTGAATTTTTACTTTTTATTTCAATCATTGTACTTAAAACTTTTCATATTCCTTAACATGGTAGGCAAAATTCCAAAACCTTTAATGATTCATGCTTTTGTATAATGCCCTTTTTTTGAGTGTGGGCAGGACATGCAATGTGCTTGTAACCAGTAGAATATGGCGAAGGTGATCTGATATTTCTCCTGTGATAATGCTACATTATATAGCAAAGATAAAGGGATTTTACAGAAGTAAGGAAGATTCCTACTCAGTTGATTGTCAGCTAAACTAAAAAGATGTCCCTGGGTGGGTCTGACCTAATCAGAGAATCCTTTAAAAGTGGGTCAAGAAGTCAAAATTTCTGAGCTTCAGATAAGATGCTAGCCCCATTTGATAGCTTGAATGCAGCTTTGTGAGATCCTGGGCAAAAGATCAAGCCAAGCCATACCTGGGCTCCTGACTCATTTATTTTATTTTATTTTTTTTTAAGATTATTTATTTATTTATTTGACAGAGATCACAAGTAGGCAGAGAGGCAGGCAGAGAGGCAGGCAGAGAGAGAGGAGGAAGCAGGCTCCCTGCCGAGCAGAGAGCCCGATGTGGGACTCGATCCCAGGACCCTGAGATCATGACCTGAGCCGAAGGCAGCGGCTTAACCCACTGAGCCACCCAGGCGCCCCTGACTCATTTAAATGTAAGAAAATTAGCACATGTTTTTTCAGGCTCCTAAATGTGTAGCAGTGATTTTTTATTCAGCAATATAAAACAAATACACTTGATTTTACTTTTCATTTCATGCATATGATACCTCTTGGATCTCTCTGCATTTAGTCTATGACTTTTTTTTTTCTCCCCCAGAGGAGATAGACTTTCTCTTTATTGAGTTTTGGGTCTATTGCTCATGTGGTTCATTTATAGTTATTTTGGGTTAAAATTTTATCTTTGCATTGATTCATCATGGTTAGTGGCTGTAGGTTTTGTTTTTAATACCTTGCCTTCACAATTAGCACTCAAGTTGTTCTGCAAGAGAGGGCACAGAGAGTAAGACAAGATCTCTTCTGGATATGGAGCCTCCCTTCCCTTTTACTGAGTTATCTGAGCAAACTTCTCAGGGCTTGTTCAGTGGGGCTTTTATATCAAGACCCACTGAATAGTGCTTAGACCATGCTGGAGTCAACTACTGTCCACCTAATTTTTCTTCTTCCCTGCTGTGGCTGCCAACAGCTACAATGGCCTCAGGCAATGGTGTGCTTCTCTGTCCAGCATGGACACCCATGTTAGACTCCCTCCCCAGCTATGCTGTCCTCAACATCCCCCCCTTCCTTTTTTATTTATTTAATATTTTTAGATTTTATTTATTTATTTGAAAGAGAGCACAAGCAGGGGGAGCAGAGGGCAGAGGGAGAAGAGAGAAGCAGACTCCCCACCGAGCAGGGAGCCCGACAGAAGGCTCAATCCCCAAGACCCTGAGATCACGACCTGAGCTTAACCAACTGAGCCACCCAGGTGCCCCATACTCCTTCTTTTTTTTTAAAGATAATATTTATCTTGTGTTTAAATGAAGAGAAAACATTATTGTTTCATGGTAGGCAGAGGAGGGACAAGATTACCCAACTATTTTAAATGTTGCACTTTAATTACTTCCTCTGATAATTGCCCAATGCCTTTGTCCTGTTCTTGGCATGCATTTTTCAATGTTCATGGAGGGGAAGATGGGTCTACTAACTCAGCTCCTCATTATTGTCTCTCTCCATGTTAATACCATCATTTGCACTGGAATTTTCATTTGTATGTTCATCTTGAGTGGGAGTTTCTCTCTCTCTCTCTGCCTAATTATTCCTGGTATGCAGAGAACCTCTGTTCTCCTGAGTGTATTTGAGTTTGTGGCATCTCTGCTCCTGCTTATCTATTAATATGAGTCTATCAGGTTCTTATCTCGGGAATTCTTCAAAATCTCTAATATACCAATGACATTCTGCCCCATTTTCAAAACTTGATAGATATTTCTATTATCGTTTTGTTGTTGTTGTTGTCATTTGTAATCTTAGGAGATTTGAGGCAGAGGAGAGATGCTTTTAATCCACTCTCTTGTTGGGAAATCTGGGTGGCTTAGTTGGTTAAGCATTCAACTGTTGATTTTAGCTCAGGTCATGATCTCAAGGTTGTGAGATGGACCCCTGGGTAGGGAAAAATATCCCTTCTCAGCAGGGAGTCCACTTGGGAGTCTCTCTCCCTCTCCCTCTGCCTCTCCCCCAGCTCTCACTTGCTCTCTCTCTGTCAAATAAATAAAGAAAATGCTAAAAAAAAAAATCTATTCTCTTGTTATATTCTCATCTGTGAGGCAGTGAAATAACATGATTGGATAACTTCACAGATGAAAAATTGAGAGTCACAGATGGCTACCTGACTTACCCAAGTTGACCCAGCTGGCAAGCTATGAAGATCTGAGCTTAAATCCTTTAACTCTTCTTTTTTTTTTTTTTCCTTAATTCTCCAAGTTTTAATGCAATGTCTTCTTGCCTACCATTAAGACCTGACTTATAACTACGAACATGATAGAACATCCTTTCTCAATACACTTGATTTTTTTGTGTACTACTATACTAAGACAAATTGTCTTGAAATTCCAGGAACCTGCATATCAAATCATACTTCATGATTCTGAAGCCAGCAGTGCATATTTTACTATAATTATGGTTCAGTGTGGCAAGTGCTTTTGTTTGCTACCACAATTCCATATCTTCCACGTACATAGGACACTCACACATACACCCTGAAATTACTAACAGAGCCCTTTGCAAGGTGTGTGCACATGGTCGGATGACACAGGTGGGAACTGACAGTGTTCATGGAGGGGAAGATGGGTCTACTTACTCAGCTCCTCATTATTGCCTCTCTCCATGTTAATACCATCATTTGTGCTGGAATTTTCATTTGTATGTTCATCTTGAGTGGGAGTTTCTCTCTCTCTCTCTGCCTAATTATTCCTGTCTAGTCATTTTATAGTTGCCTCCACCTGCTCTCATTCTTCCTCGAGTCAGTACGAATCTTGCCTTCCTGGCTTGGGGCTCCCGTGTCATTTTGTTTTTGTTTATACAGAAGGTCCGATTACTGAACTGGGTTGGTTTCCTCCTGTACTCTTTCTCTAGAGCGACAGCTTCATGCATGCTAGAGCCTTGGGAGAAGGGACAGGTTATTTTAACTCTTCAGTAGCTTCTAGCTTAGCTTAATGTACTTGGTACAGATTCATTATAACATATGATCTGCTTTTGATCTCAGTTACCCACAGATTCCGAATCAGGGGCCAGGAGATTTAAGGTTCCTTCCTTTCTGCTCATAACTGTGAGAGTGGATCTCATTAGTTTTGTTACAATCCAAGAAGGTGACTCCTTGTATTTTTGCTAATTTTAACTTTTATCGGTTACTCTTGTGTTCATAGTAAGGAGGGGTTCCCTCAAAATATGAACAGAAGATGTTCCTTTGCTCAGAAGCCCCAGGATTTCTGTGTGCCATGGTAATTTTCCTCTTATTTCTGTTGATGTGCGAGTAGAACAGGGTCCCTCCCTCACTGTGATTTAAAAGTTCACTGTGATTCTGATAAAAGTAATCTGTAATTAATTTATTCATATCAGTAAATGTCTAACAGCAGGACTAAAACACTTTCAAATCACACTTTACGCTAGCCAGCTCAAGGACCGGACAGATGCCAAAATATTTTTCATTTGTGTTTTGGTATTTTATATTTGCTAAATATGAGCCATTATGTGATATATTTACATATATATGATGAGCATGAATCAAAACATTTTCCTTCTGATTTTCTTAATTGGTTGTGGAAGGAAAAATATCTTTAATCTTGTTTGTAAATGATGTTTAATTTTCTTAGCCTTAATTGGTGGGAGTATGAAACACTCTTCGTTGGTAAAACACATACAGGAAGATCTTATTTACGGGCTTAATATCCTTAGTTAATGATTCTAACACCTGGAGCTATTCTTCTGTACAACTTGACTCAAGCAGTAACACTAGTAAGGTGAGTCGATCTGTCTTGTAAATTATAGACCTGTATGGTCTAAGGGGAAAAAAAAAATTGTAGGGAGCAGAATCAAGTCAATTTTTAGCAAAACACGCTTATGGGTATTAATCAGACATATTTTTCACAAATATGTCCTTCAAGACTAATGTAGACTATTATGAAGGACAGGCAAGCATGTTAGATCTTGAAAAGTCATAACGACAGGAGTTACTGGAATAAAACTAGCATGGGTTATAGCAGTCTTTGGTAATAAAAGGCTTAGAATTTAAAACGTTCCATTGGCGTTTTGTTATACAAATATTGTTCACTTCTAGCTTACCCTCATGCCACTTCCGAAGGGCTGAAAGGACCCTTTCCCATTGTGTTTACACTTGTATTTAAAATAAGGAAAATAACCTCATGATTGAAATCACTGAAGTTTGTGACAAGGGCTCTTTTGATGAAAGGTTGATGGGGCCACACACAGCAGGAGGGAAGCCAGAGCTCCCCAGGTAATCACGGAGCAGGCTTTCTTCTGTGGCTGCCCCTCATGCGTCAGCACACACATCCGGGCCTGCCTGCCGCCCGAGGTATGGTGGAGGTAAAGCCGAATTTCAGAAAAAGCTTCCAGATAGCTGGAGAAAGGCTATTGAAAATGCAGAAGGCATAGGAACCTTATCCTTTTATCCTTCTCCTTATCTTCCTCCTCCTCTTCCTACGCCCTCCTTTTTCTTCTACTTCTTTCCACCAAAATAAAAGTAAAAGAAAACACTCTTGTACCTACCTGCTTTCCCTGCTCACCTGGCTGCTTCTCCCCTGTAGTTCACTCAGGATATAGGAGGATAGGACTTTTCATTCTCTCAGGAAACTTGTTTATCTGTAGAAGGAAGCCGTCTAATCAGCCTTGTCACCATTCGGCTCTGCTTAATTCAGATGTTAGTGGTGCTCATAAAGCTACATGGACTGTTTATTCCCCAGCTTCCCCATTGTAGCGAAAAACTAAGCTTTGATTAATTGTTGATTGCTACAGAGTTATTGAAGGGCTTTCTGTGTATCCGCCAAAAGGAAAAAAAAAAAAAAAAAAAGAAACTATGGAAAAAGCACAGGAAGAAACTTCAACACCAAATTGCTCCACCAAAGGGTAAGGCTCTACTGACTGATGTACAGAACAAGGCAGAGAGTTTTATCATTTGTCACTTTGTCAGAGTGACTGTCACGAAAGGCATAATTCAAATGGAGAATCAAAAGCCGTGAGGCAAACAGGGCAGTCTAGTCAACAGAGACACATCTCTTTGGGGAAAATATATTCATTTGTGAAATAGACGGTGGGCATGGGTCAGAGAATCTAAAGAGGGGAGAGCGTTTTCCTAAATATTTTGAAGAAAGGTCTTATTTCACAGAGGCTGAATAAGCGTTGACACAGAATACTTGTGGCAAGATGAAGATATATTTTGTCCTGCATCCATTTCACCATAATATGTAGGATTGAACAAGCACAGCATAATCCCTCCTCATGCGGATTTGAAAATGAATCGAGAGCAGTTTTCAAACGCAAGTTCACATGGTCATTGACGGTCACAAAGATGAACACGAGTTTTTTTGTTCCACACCAGATAATTGCTCCAGGCTCACTAAGGTATCTTGGATGGACCCTGCTGTGCTCCAACACAAAATTTGGTTCAAAAAATGATTATAATGATTGTGATTACTTTGAAAACAGCAGAATCCTTCCATGATGTAAGGGGTAAAATGATAAGATGTGAAAGCTGGCAGTGTGGGACACCGAGGTGGCTCAGTGGGTTCAGTGTCTGTCTTCGGCTCAGGTCATGATCTCGGGGACCCAGGGATCCAAGGATCTTGGGAGCAAGTCCCACATTGGTCTCCTTGCTCAGCAGGGAGCCTGCTTCTCCCTCTGCCTGCTGCACTCCCTGCTTGTGCTCTCCCTCTCTGACAGATAAATAAATGAAATCTTAAAAAATATAAAGCTGGACTCCTCTGGGGTCCACTCGTCCAGCATTTCTTAAAGTGTGGTCTGCAGACATAGAACGTTAATTGAAGAATATGCAGGAAAAAGACGGCAGATGAAAGTCATTTCTGGGCACATTAATTTTTAAAAGCTTTGCTTAAACTCTTAAATTTTTTTTTTTCTGCAAGACCTTTTGGACCCTTTAATGTAAGTGCATTTTGATTCTCTAAATGAGAGAATTCTCCCAAATTTAGTGTGCACAAGTACATATACAGTGCATGTGGACATTTTGCGCATGTATGTGTGTGTGTCTGTCTGTGAACTAATGTTCTATGGAAGGCAATTTTTGTTATTTAATGCTCCTGTCTCAAAGATAGAACCTGAGGTCAAAGCAGGTTGAACTGAGCAGTAGCTACGTTGGGCCTGGCACTCAAGCTTCACGACTCCATTATGATGGTCTTCACATAGTGCCATAAGGCAACGATGGAGGGATACCTCTGCCCTAAGGAAAAGAGGTGGTGGCCAACAAGGTTTTATATTACAGATAGAGAGGAGATTCCAAATATTCCTCCCCTGACCTCCTACAATGTCAAGAGTTTCATTATATTCTTAGGAGCTAAGGGCACTTATTCAGTTGTGCCTCAGCATGAACTTACTGGGGAGAATATCATATTTAGCCATTGCACTGCTAGCTGGCATCCACGATGGAAAGAAGCCAGATGTAGAATTGGTCTCCTTACATGTTTTAAAGAGAGAGGTAAGGAAACGTCTAGATTGGTTCTTTTCTGTTTACTATGTATACATGGCGATTTTACTGAATTCAGGAGGGCTGGGTGGGACCTGAGCATCTGCATTTTTACCAAGCCCCAGGCCATGCTCATGTTGCTGGGGTGTGCAGTGCACTTTTGAGTAGCAAGGCACTGGATGATGGCGTCAGGAACGTGTAGAGAAGAAAGAGAGGACAGTGCGGAATGCAGAAACCAGCCCCAAATTCTAGCTTTGCTTCCTCACGGTTTTGCTGAGGAGTGGAGAAACAAAGGCAACACATATGTGATACTGGGATTGAACCTAAACACTGACTCTAAATTGTGGAACTTTGCTCTTGATTTAGCCTGTCTTCTCTCCCTCATCTCAGACTCAGGAACCACCTGGAGATAGGGTCTCTCTCTTCCACTTCCTATCTCTTTCTTAACCTTGAAAAACCTTCTTGGAGAGAATCACGAGGTCTTTAATTACATCAGATGTACAGGACACTTTTTAAATTGAGGTATAAGGGCTCCTGGGTGACTCAGTTGGCGAAACATCCTATTGTTGATTTCAGCTCAGGTCATGATCTCAGCGTCATGAGATTGAGTCCCGTGTTGGGCTCTGCACTCAGTAGGGAGTCTGCTTGAGATTCTCTCTCCCTCTCCTTCTGCCCCCTGCTTGCCCTCTCTCTCTCTCTCTCTAAAAAAAAAAAAAAGAAAAGAAAAAGAAAGAAAGAAAGAAAGAAATATAAGATAAATTAAGATATAGTCATAAAATTCCAATTTTGGGTGTGCTCTTCTTTGAACCTCAGTTTTTGGATCTCTTTATTGGAGACTGAAAAAAAATATGATGATAAATGAGATGATATGTGTTAATGTGAATGTGCTTTTTAAAACACACTACACCATTCCCTCACCCCTCTCTTTGTTCTTGAAAAGGAATCAATGAACAGAATTTGGGGCTGGAAGTGAATACAGATTTTGGGTGCCAGAAAGATCTGCAGTTACACTGCTGTTGTTTGTCGCTATTGTTACGAAGACAGGCACCTGTTCCCACACTCCTGGGTCTCTCCATCAGTTAACACATGGTTCTTGTGCTGGGGAATAAGTAGGTACATATGGCAGTGGGCAAAAACGTTTTGTTGTGGAAACAACAGTTTCGCCCTTTCGTGGAGTCCCTTGCTATTTTTTAATTAAAGACACTTATTTTTGTCACACAGTAAGGTATTTTCTAGGCCAAAGCTTTATGTAGACTGTCAAGGAATAAATTTTCTATCATTGTGCCTTATCTTAACAACTCCCTTTGGACAAGAAAGACTCCAGAGAGAGCAGAAAACAATGTGATGGGAGCCAACAGTCACTTGGGAAACTCGATTCCTGAGATCCACAGAACAAATTTGCTAAAATTTCTTCACAGGCGAGACTAGTTCTACAAAGAGGGAAGAGAGGGCTGTGCCAATGAAAGTCAGTTTTCACTGAAAAAGGAATGTTTGTCTTCATCACAAAGGGACCCATGGGTGATAGTAAGTAAACAATCCAAAACAGCAGCATGTCTCCACCGTTCAGGTAGAGGTGACCCCATGAACAGGAGAACTTGGGTTCAGCATCAGGTCCCGTCATCTAATAGTTGTCTGAATTGAACGGACGTAACTGTTTCGCACCTCAGTCTTCACATCCAGGAAATGGACAGGATAATACTCGTCTTTTGAATTTGAGTGAAAATTTAAAATAACTGAATAAGCACCCTTGTAGAATAAGGACTAAGGAAATCATTGTAATTTTATTTTTGGTATCTATTTATTTTATTGCTCACTCTACAATTATTGCTTATTTTAGTATTTTTCTTTACAGGTCTTTTTTTTTTTTAAGATTTTATTTATTTATCTGACAGAGAGATCACATGTAGGCAGAGAGGCAGGCAGAGAGAGAGAGAGGAGGAAGCAGGCTCCCCGCTGAGCAGAGAGCCTGACACGGGACTCGATCCCAGGACCCTGAGATCATGACCCAGCCGAAGGCAGTGGCTTAACCCACTGAGCCACCCAGGTGCCCCTTTCTTTCCAAGTCTGTGTTGACGTTCCCCTTGCCCTGCTCTGTGGCATTAAATGCCTGCTCTTCCCACTGCCTTCTCTTCCTCCCGTGATCTTGATGGGCTTTCAGCAACTCACACCCCCCCTTCTCATCTCTCACCCCACTCCCTCACTGCCACATTGTTAAATTCTATTGTACATGGATCTTCACAAAACCGGCAGGCACGCACAGTCCCATTGGGCATCCCAGGTATAGAGCCGAGGCATGGAGCCAAGTCATAATTATTTTCTAGAGAGTTATTTTTTCAGTGTTAACATAGCACATCCTAATTCTTATGCATGTAGGGCCTAGGATTAGTTGGAAAGTGTTAAAGTATTTTCTGTGACTGCTCTGACTTCTACAACCTTGAACAAGTCATTTTCACTCTTCTCTTCTCGGTTCCCTAATGGAAAGATTAGGAAGATAATATCAGGAAGGTGCTATCTAAATATGAAATGATGTATAAAAGAAATGTCAGACTATGGCTGTCAGAAGCTGCTGATTCTCCCAACTGTATGTTTTTCTGTGACCTTCAATCTCCTAGTTGGTCCAGGAGTCAATGTACAACTCAAGAACTACTTCAGTTCTCCAGGGCTTTCTTAGGGTGGCTGTTCTGCTTGTCTTGCCACTGGCAGATTTTCAGGCACTTGTTCAGCGAACTGGGCCCCAGGTTCCCAAGAACAGAGCCTGGTAATGTTGAGATTTGAATGAATTCATGCACACCAAGAGTGTAGAAGGATGCCCAGCGTAAGGTGAACACTCAGTCGGTGTTAGCTATTAGCATTCACTTTGTCATTTCTGTACCTTGCTTGCCCACTGGGTTCTGTTGTATTGCTTAGCTCTTCTCTTCAGGACCTACCATTCAACACTGTTCTTTGGGACCCAGACTCCAGCTTAGCCATCATTGCTTTGTAGACCCTACCTTGCATTGCAGATCTCTCTTTCCCAGTTTCTGCCCAGCTATTTCTACCCTAGATTAACTCATGCAGTTTGCAATCCACTGCCTTTGGGGCCCTGAGCGGACAGTGAAAAGGTGAATCCCATTCCGCAAATTACCTCTTCTGTTCAAGTAAAACTTGAGAGAGTGTCTTGGTGGCGTTGGAGGGTGGGGAAGTAGGTGTCAACTGTAATCGAGCAGACTCACTCAATCCCCTTGAATTCTCCCAGGCCACAGGGAGTATCTAAAATGACCTTGGAATTGGGTCATTTTTCAAACCCAAGAGTCTATAGTTTCCTATCATTTGAAATGTACTCATGAGCAAAATCATTCTAAATTTTCATACTTACACTTCCCTAGAAGGTGTGTTAATACTTTAAAATAACATTTCAGAACTGTAAGAGGATGGTTTTGTGCGGATGTTTTAACCACTGTTTGTTGCTTTAATGTGGTAAATGTGTAAAATTGCTTCATAAATGGCTTAAATGAAGATTGTGTATATTTCTAAGTCTAGATATTTCTTTTCTTACATGCATAATCATCTATCTTTGTAAAATTATATTTTTCTTTCTTTGCAATAAACTTTTCTTAAGTAGTCCTTTTTTTCCCCTTCCTTGCCAGAGTTATTTTCATTTCAAAGTCACAACTTCTAAACTGGGGATCATTACTTCCTTGCTTTTTAGCCAATAATTTCTACTTGAGCACTATACAATTTTCATTCTCCTTAAGTCTCTTCACACTTTGAGCTTTGTATTTACAATTAAAGTTAAAACTACTTTCACGTGGTTTCAAAGGAAGAAAGCTTTACCGACGTGATTATTTTGCACACGACCTTCTGTTTTGTAGTAGCCATGCAGGTTATTCCAGGAAACATCCAGCTGAGTGTGAAGCTTGTCGTTAGCATCAGTCTGTCCCCTTTCATGGAATAGTTCATGTTCACCTGAGTGAGCCTCTCCACAAACTTGCTGCGAAGGCATCACTGCATGCTCTAGACCAAGAGTCCCAAACTTCAATGCCCACAGGAATGAAGCAGTTCAAGGAAACGAATGATGCCAAAGGGTGGAAACAGTTATGATGATGATGAGCTAAAGACTAGCTGTCCCATCCAAACTGGGTAGCCATTGTTCCATTGTTCCATTCCAATAGATTATCGCCAACCGTTATTCCGTATCTGCAGATTTTTCAAGAAGAGCCTGGTATGTAGCTTCAATTAAAAATGAATGTGAGGGGACCTGGGTAGCTCAGTCAGTCAAGCATCTGACTTTGGCTTAGGTCGTGATCTCAGGGTCTTGGAATCGAATCCTGCTTTGGGCTCCGTGCTCAGGGGAGAGTCTGCTTGTCCTGCTCTCTCCCTTTTACCCCTCTCCCTGCTCATGCTCTTTCTCTCTTAAAGAAGTAAGTAAAGTGGGACGCCTGGGTGGCTCAGTTAGTTAAGCAGCTGCCTTCGGCTCAGGTCATGATCCCAGCGTCCTGGGATCGAGTCCCACATCGGGCTCCTTGTTCAGCGGGGAGCCTGCTTCTCCCTCTGCCTCTGCCTGCCATTCTGTCTGCCTGTGCTCGCTCTCTCCCCCTCTCTCTCTGATAAATAAATAAAATCTTTAAAAAAAAAAAAAAAGAAGTAAGTAAAGTATTAAAAAATAAAGTAATGTGAATAAATAATGCATGAGCCAAGCAAAACATGTAAACCTGTTGGCCTTTTGAGATCTTTCCCTTCTACCCCTAAATGCACGTAACACCAACACTTCTCTGTCCCAAATTATACTCTTGTCTGCTGGGATTAAAATGAGTAAAGGTAACAACCACTCCTAAAAATACAAATAATATATTGTAAGGTAAAAATCGGCAGTCTCAGAGTGGAATTAGCTGTGAAATAAGAGGCACCTTATTTAAAAAAAAAAAAAAAAAAGACCCACAAAAATAAAACCAGAAAACGAATTTTGCATTTTGACAGGCATCTTTTGGCCTTATCAGGATGTACTGTTCTAACCGAGCCTAGGTATGCTGCTAGTTGCTGTTAAAATTAAGCATGTTACCTGTTTCTTTTTCCTGATAGGTGTATCACTACATTATCCTCAGCCACCAGAATTCAGTGGAATGAGTGATGAGGAGTACACAGAAGAAGGCAAATGCCTCCCACCACTCTGTAATGATAAGCACAATGATTCCTGCTCATGATGGCAAAAATCATGAACAAATTTACCAAGTAAGGTGATAATGACAGAAACAGAAATAGTATTCAAGTCTCTCTAGTCCTTTCATAAAGCACTTTCTTCTAGATTTTGGACTTAACCAACAACAATCTTCTAGGAGAGCTCTGAACCTCTTTTCCATGAATACATCTGAAAGACCACACAAGCACATTACAGAAGAGGAATCTATGACCATAACCTCAATTTAACAAATTTCCTGAATGTGTGGTATAATTAAGGACCTGGTTATTCTCTCTACAAAGTGTTCTAAAAGCTAAGACAAATGTACTCCTTTGAAACTATTTATTTTTGAAACCTAATTATCAAATACAGAAGTTGGTGCCCTTAGCTATATAGTTTATCTACACTGTTGCAAACAGGATATCCCACTAACTCAGACTCTTTGTACTGACCACTGAATGCCTGAAAAGCTATTTATCAGCCTCTCTTTCTCTCCTTTTTTTTCTTAAGAAGGGAAAAGCCTGAGTGTAGACTAACCATAAGAAGTGTTGTTGCCCAACTCAGTCTGTGAAGACATCAGATATTTTTAAGTGGGAATACATGGGGTTTGTCACAGATTCTTTGCAAAAAAAGTCATAAGCGTCTTTTTTAAATGACAGGGGGAGAAAAACAACTAGGCATTATGATGAATTACACTCACTTCTTCTAGGTATGTAAACTAAATGCAGCATGAATCTGACAGGTCCTAATTTGGGATTTTAACTCTGGTTTTAATAAATGAGAACACACTGCTGCATTGGTTAAAACAAACAAAACAGCAATACTTCATTTGCAGAAGTAAGAAAATCTTAAACTGTGGACTTCAATCAGTTCTGAATTATACATCTCCGAACACTGTTAAGTCAAATATTTGAGTGCCTGTGAAATGAAGCCTTCCTATTTCAATTACAATCTATTATAAGTCTGTCCTTCCTCATGAGACTGATGTCAGGACAGCAGTATGTCTCTTGCTCTGCTAAGGCTGATCTTCAGAAGGAATCTAGCTGGATGGGCTCATTCTTCAAGTGGTAGAAGGAACTTGAGTTTGAGGACAGAGCTCAGAAAGTAAGAGTTAAATCATATATCCTCTAGGGAATTGTTTCAAACCAGCTCTGTGTTCTTTAGAAGCCATTTTCGTGTATGTAGAGACTCAATGCTTCCTGCTAGGTCAGATTTCATGGCTTTGGCTTCGGAAACTTAGGGAGTTACTGTGGGTAGTCTCTTGAATGATTTCCTTATACTCCAGAGGAATAGGACTGGTGGGCTGATCAAAATGAGAGAGTGTGCATCACTCTAGGTCTTTGGTCAGCTCGTGAGAGCTCCAGACTGCATCACATTCTAACACTGCTATGGGTTTACACATCATATTTTATATTGATACAGAAGGTTGTGAGGTTCAACTTCGGGATCCTAGAACCCACCTCACCCAACTAAACTCTGGCAGAGAAAATAGCCCATCTCTGATCCAATCACTAGTGGTGGCCTTTGTGGTTTTGGAGAAAAGATTCCCTAGGCAATGGCACTAAGGAAAGAGTGTCCAGGCTGGGCTGGAGTTTTCCAGTGAGGTAAATGTGCCCAGGCAGCACTTGAATAGCAAGGAGATGAGGCAAAGACTAGAGATGGGCAGAACATGTCCTGAAGTCCCAAGGATAAAGTGGTTACCGTGTCTCAGACTTTATGAACTTGTCATTGTTGTTACTCTTTGTATCACTAGCTACTGATGCATCTCAATCCATAAAAAAATGCAGTGGATCGAAATGAAACATTTTCCATTGTCCATGAGCCCACAGACTGGTTGAATGGTTCTTCTTGTTCCAGTGGGACCCACACATGTGTCTCTGGTCAACTACAGCTTGGTGTATGTTTCTGTTGATCTTGGCTGGGCTTCTACCAGGTCATATCATTACTCAAAGTATTTTGAAGGCTCCCTTTCACCTCCATAGGATTTCTTAAACCAGCTTGGTCTTGAGACCATTTTACTTGCTTAAAAATTATTGAGAACCTCAAAGGTCTTTTGTTTATGTGGGTTATATTCAATACATATTATATTTGAAATTAAAGCAAGAATCTAAAAATATTTATTCATTGGTTTAAAAATTCAACTTTTACATATTAATATAAATAATGAAAAATAACAGTATTTTTCCTAAACAAACAATTAGTGAGAAGAGTGGTGGTGTTTTACATTTTCACAAACTTCTTTAATGTTTGGCTTAATAGAAAAGAGCTGGATTCTCATATCTGCTTCCATATTTGGTCTGTTGTGATGTCACATGTTGGGAGCCTCTGGAAAACTCCACTGTGAACCTGTGAGAATGTGCAAGTGGAAAATGTATATAAAATTTTTGTACTGTTATGAATATAATTTTGGCCTCATGAGCAAAGGTTAGTGACAAGAGGGGTTCCTGGACCTAACTTGGCGAATTCTGGTCTATGGTATCGAGTACAAACCTTCAGCTTTCTGTTGTGAAGAATTTCATGATTTTGACTTATTCCCTAATGTGACTGCATTCAAATATCTCTCTTGATACTTACTGTCTCTATAACTTGGGCAAGTGATTGAATCCACCATGTATAAAATCAGCATACTTATCTCACTCAAGGGGTTGTTTTGAAAGTGAATTAGATATTCTGAATAAAACACTCAGCATCATGCCAGGCACATTGTAAACCCTCAGTAAAATGTTGCTATTATTACAGGTTTTAGTAGTTATATTTCATTTAACACCTATTACTTTAAGTACATTCACTGGAAAAAACACTGTTTAGACACTGTAATAAAAGTTGTATATACTACTGCCAATACCACTCAGAATATTATAGGTTTTAGGGGAAATGAAATACTAATTTATTCATTTCATGAATAAATGTTTATTGAGAAATTATTATGTGCTACCGAATGCTCTGAAGCCTATGGGAGGACGTCCTCATCTAGGCTTGAGTAACAGGAAAATCCTTATGAAGTTGCATTATAGCATTTTAGCTTCAGTCAGTGGTTACAGGAAGAGCATGGCATGGTCCCTGATGCTCTACACTCAGGAGGTTCCAGGGCCCTCTGAAATGTAGGTTCCAGGGCCCTCTGAAATGTCTAATGCCTGTCTACTTTTCTCCAATTTCATAGCCCTGCCTTCACTCATGTTCTTATCTCATTATAGCTGGGTCTTGATCATTGTAATCAAAGGAAACATGAGGAAAGGTATTGTAAGAAGGAAACTTTGAGTGCAAAGTCATCAAACATTTTCTAGAAAGAGCGAGGTAGGAAATCCTTTGGACGTTGTGGGTCATCTGGTCTCTGTAGTAACTTCTCAACATTGTCACTGTGGTGGGAAAGCAACCACAGACAATACATAAGGGGAAAACCATGGCTGTGCTCCAGCAATGCTTCATTTATGGACAATGAAATTTGATTTCATGTAATTTTACATGTCCCATAACATTTTTTATCTCTTGATATTTTTTTCCCCTCGACTATTTAAAATGCAAAAAGCATCGTTAGCTGGTGGTGCCCTGTGAAATGGGCATTGAGAGTATGCAGACTTCTGCTCTGGACCGAGGGTTTTATGGTAATAAACTCTCCTGTCTATTTGGGGAGGATGAGTTATTTATACTGATGCTTGCACAGAACAGGTTGCAAGTGAGTTATCTAGACAGGTGTTTTGTTATCTTGTGGAAGGTAAGGATGAAGGTAAGCAAGCCTTGAATGCCTAAATAATAGCAACAATAGTGGTAATTATGACCACCAAATATGGGCATCAGTTTACAATGTTTTTGGCATGTTCTTGTTTTGTAGATGAGCAAAATAAAAATACAGAGAGATGAACTGACTTGACTAAGATTGCATATCCAGCCAATGACAGAAGAGCAGCTATTTTTTTCTGACCTCTTCTCATTTAATTCCCCTTCAGCTATATTAGATTGAGTTTATTTTATAAGTCATGGATACAATACTACTTCCTGGTTGGGGGGCACCTGGGTGGCACAGTCAGTTAAGCATCTGAGTCTCAGGTTTGGCTCAGGTCATGATCTCAGGGTCATGAGATTGGGACCCATATTTGGCTCAATGCTCAGTGCGGAGTCTGCCGAGCACTCTTTCCCTCTTCCTCTGCCCTCCCCCCTCTCTCTTTCTCTCTCTAAAATAAAAAAATAAATCTTAAAAATACTACTTTTAAAGATTTCTATTGTTTTTAAGTAATCTCTATGCCCAGCATGGGTCAAGCTCAAAACCCTAAGATCAAGAATTGCAGGCTCTACTGACTGAGCCAGCCAGGATCTCCTGGATACAGTACTGTTACACAAAAGATTCTTTCAAGCTTTGTTGTCTTCAAGGAATGGTAACACAATTCATCATTTGGGGAAACAAGTATATTAAAATTTGGGGATTTTTATCTATATTAGAATAGGTGCTAGAATCTAGTCCCAAGAAGTCAAATAAAGTGGAGTTAAACAGTTGTGTAGAATAAAGGAATAAAGTGCTTCTTGGTATGGGCATACAGAGTTTTTACTTCTGGGGCTTGAGGGCCCTTGGGTTCCTAGGGTCTGGGCAGAGAAGAGCAAGGGAACAATAATTTAGATCCAAGTAGTATCAAGCCCCTATAGAATGATCTCACATCAGAGAGAGCCAGCAGTGTATTTGTGGACCAGGTATGGTTATGGATTTTAAGAGACTAATCATTTAAGTAGAGCTCTAAATTTGCCTTTTCTAAATTGCTACTTTCTTGCATGATCTCTAGGCAATTAGAAAAAAAGAGTAAAGCTTTAAACCTCATTGTAGTTTGGATTAGCAGTGTTTTCAGAATTAAGTAAAGGAGCTTATTCTTGCTTGAGGCAAGATGGTGCTGGAGATGGCACCAGCCTAGATAAACACTTAGGAAACATCAAAAGAGGACCAACAGAGGACACTTGAATGACTGATTAGAACAAGAGAAAGCAAGTGGCTGCAGGTGTATATTCCCACACCTAGGAATTCTCAGCAATATTTGGGATATTGCAAAACTTTAGGCAGAGATATAAAATTAGAACATATACTTTGTTTATTTTTATAAAAATAGGGACATCAATAGGAAAGAGACCAGAAATCTGGAACTTGAGGAGTAGGGATAACGGTTGCTTGCAATGAAGAAAGTTGTCATCAGATGGATGGACATTTTCAGAAGAAATTCTATGAGCAAGATAAGAAGTCCTTTAGAGAGAGAGTCAAGGTACAAAAACCAATTAGGAGACTCTTACAGAAGAGATAAAAGAACATGAGTAAAGGCAGGGCTATGAGATTGGAGAAAAGTAGGTATCAGACATTTCAGAGAGCCCTGGAACTTCCTGAGTGTAGAGCATCAGGGACCGTGCTCTTTCTGTAACTACTGACTGAAGCAGCTAGAGCATGTTCTCATGTGGCAGGAGTTCCATTCCCTGCCAGTAGAAGCAACGTAATCTGTTACTGAGGATACGCAAGTTTCTATCCAGTCTGTCTTCGACCTGGTCGGTTTCCTTTAAAGCTAGGTGAGAATGTGTGTATTAGATATGTGTGTCTTACCTACTCCTGGGGAATTGGGGAAATTACTCTGCCAGCATTCCCCCATCCCGCCAGTTTTACTGAGACATAATTGACATGTGACATTATATGAGTTTAACGTGTACAGTATAATGATTTGATACACGTGCATATTGCAAAATGATCACAATAAGTTTAGTTAATGTCCATCTCACATAGTTACCTTCTTTTTTCCTCATGGTGAGAACTTTTAAGAGCTATTCTTTTAGCAACTTTCAAATACACAAAACCGTATTCTTAACTCTAGTCAACATGCCGCACATTACATCTCTAGACTTATTTTAACTTGTAACTAAAAGCTGATACCTTCTCAATCATCTTCATCTAATTCTCCCACCCTCTACCCCTTGCCTATGGCAACCACTAATCTGTTTTCTGTTTCTATAACTTTTTTTTTAAAGATTCCACATGTAAGTGAGATCATACAGTATTTGTCTTTTTCTGACTTTTTAAACTAAGCACAATACCCCCCAGGTCCATCTATGTTGTTGCCTATGGCAAGATTTCCTTCCTTCTCATGACTAAAAAATACTCAGTCTTGACCTCTCTGTCCTGTTCAAGCTGCCTTCTGCCTCCTGAGATAGCACTCTTAGAGCTTAACTTTAGAGAAATACCATATTTTTTTTTCCTCTAGAAAAAGGAGGAGACTTTTTCCCTTAAGTCCAGTTAGAACTTCCTGTGATGAAGAGATGGTCTATATCTGTGCTTTCCAATAAGGTAACCATTAGCTACACTTGGGCAGTGGGCCACTGAAGGGTAGCTAGTGAGGCCCCTTGGCCCCTGATACCTAATTTAATTTAACTGATTTACATTAAATAGCTCCATGTGGCAAGTGGCCGCCAAAATGGACAGTACAATCCTAGATCCCAGTGTTCCACATCTGACCCAAATTGTGCACACCTGGAAGTTTTAATTTGGGGGGATTTTTACAGATTTGCCTAATCCACTTGAATCAGTAGACATAGCAGGCATAAACATCTGTCTTCACTGTTACTCTTTTGTGAGTTCCTTCTAGGAATCCTGCTGACAGACCATCTTAAATCATATAGTATAAGTGAAAGAGGCTGAATGTAACTAATTACTAATTATACATATTGGAGTAGTTCAGGTTTAATTATTCTAAAATTACATAATAAAACTTGGCTATTTAGCAAAATTATTGGCCAAAAAAAAAAAAAAAGAAAGAAAGAAAGGAAGAAAGAAATTTAGATTTAACACTCTCCTCTTTAGCCCTTGATTCATTTATTTAGGACAGACTCTCTTGACTCCTCATTGGTGTCACTGCAATTTTATTATCTGGCAACCATTTTGACTCCAGGCCTTATGGATGAGTACTGAAAAACCTTGGACCCCCTTAGACCTTTCCAGTGATCATGTAAAAATGTATCTATCTGACTTTGAGGTTTCTGGAATTCTGTGTTTGACTAGTTATTTTAACTTAGCTTGTACAGAGATGTTAATAGGCAATAGTTGTTTAATCACTGGCAGATAATATATTAGCATTCCAGAGCTGCAGCCTTCAATGTATTAAGTCAAAGAAAGGACCAGTAGGGAGTTTCCCAGTTTTTGCTGGCTGGTACCTGAAGAGTGTAAGAGTATAGGACAAGATGTATCTGTCTAGTTCAGTAACTATTTAAGATGTGACAATTACATGTGAAACTTTGGGGTAGAGAAAATCACTATCTCTTTTTTTGTGCCAATAAAGTTACAGGGCAAGTCTCTCTTATATCTTTAGAGTTGGGTCTCGTATTATATGCAATTTATGGGTCTTTTTCTCTAAAGACTTCAAAGTGTGATGTAATTAAACCTTGATGTTTTTAGTAAATGTATTTTTAAAAATTTTTTAAATTTCTCTTCAAGCAAAGAAAGACATTTGCCAGCCTTATGGTTTGCTGATTAGATACATATATATGGATAATTATGTATATCCATTATGTATATCCATTTATGTGTATATGTATATATGCATATATATGTACATGTGCATATAGGCACACACACACACGTATATTCCTCTCACCCCACAGTAAATAATTACAGCATATTGTCCCTTTTACTGGCAGTTCAGAAGCTTTGCCATTTACTGGGGCAAATCTCAGTCTCCCTTAGTCTCAATTTCCTTACAAAATGGGGGTAACCATATTTATCTCTGTAGATTGTTGAGAAAATCAAATAGAAAAATATATAAGAAAACAATAAAATAGAAAGCTGCTTAAGGTTAATGTATCTGATGGGGGCAGAGGTGGGAACTGCTTTCGCCAGCATGAGTATGAAGACCCGTGCCTAAGTCTGATTGGACAAATGTACTAGGAAGCATATGAATACATTTTCTGGACAGCACATTTTCTGTGCTGCACATTCATGGCTTTCTATGGAGTTGAAGAAGAGTCTCTTTCAGGGATCTTTATGGGGCTAAACTATGTCAGGTGAACCTCACCAAACAGGGAGCTGGAGACTTGAACCTAATGCAAACAGTTGCAGGGACGTTCAGTACACTGAGTGTAAATAACATCTTGAATGCCACCAAATGTCAATACTGATGCTTAATGGTATTACATAAATTCTGCTTTAACTGAGCAAAGCAAAATCCAACCAAATGGACCTTTTTATATTCTTAAATACTGAAATGAAGCCTAAATCATGGAGATTTTATGCCTTGGGTCTGAGATGTCCTCATACAGAAGACAGGCAGAGAAATACACATATATGTACATGTCCATGTATATTTCCTCAGCTTGACAATTCTTATCTACTTGAGAACAAAGTCTAAAGTAAACAGCCATCCTAAGTTACCAGCTGTTGGAAGGGCTATTCTGTGGAACAGAGGAGGAGTGATTTATGTAGGAGGAGAAATTGTTTATATCCTGTGACACAGTGTGTCCCCGCTCCATTAAAAATTAGTAACCAAATCTATCTAAAACAACCTTAAGAAATAGCATGGGTTCATAAGAGGTTCAGTTTCCGGGTGCTAGCACATTTATGACTTGGAAATAGATAATTTGCAAGATTTCGGCAGACTGCTGAAAAGACGAGATATGAGGGGCTCTTTCTGGATACTCTCACTACTGTGAAGTGCGGGAGTCAGACCCAACTGGTTCCAGGCACAGAATCAAATACACAGAGCGCCTCTAGTTTCCCAGGCAGGTGTCTGATATTACATTAAATGCTTATATATGTAAAATATAAAAAGAAATTGAAAGAATATCACAGCTGGTGAGCAATAACCATTTTTGTTTTAAAAAGGAGATATTTGGGACATGTGTGGCTGCTATTCTATTAAAAAAAATCTCGAAGAGAAATGGCAATTTTTCTCCTACAAAGATCAAATCCGGTTATTAAAACCGTGATTTGCAAAGGAAATGTCTGCCTGCCTGGAGCTGAAATTTCTGATTTGCCATGTAGGTGCTTTCCTCCTTGTTCTGTAATCAGCTGAGGTTGAAAAATAGCGGTTTATGATCTTCTGTATAACAGATAGCATGCAAGTGTGGATTTATTATTATGCTGCAGCTAACCGCCTCTCCTGCAAGCGAAATAGCCTAGTTCTATGAACCTTTCCTTAAGTGTAGATCACTTTTCAACTGTTTAATAGCCATCTTTGTTGATTTCCTCTGAAGGGTTTCCAAATTATTCTCACCCTTCTTACGTTTTCATCATCTGAAATACGCCTCGTGCCTGCGTACGAAATGTTCTGCTGGGCACTGTGCCAGATTTGATTGCAAATGTCTTCTACCTGCCTGTGTTATAGACAGCACAAATAAGATCAATATATTTAATAACACAACAACAATGTATGGCCTCTGATTTAGGAGAAAAGAAAGGCACAGGCGTGGCCGAGCTCTTTTATCATGTTTTACTTATTTCTGTTGAGGACTTTGGTCCTTCGCCAAGCCTCTTTTGATATTGTTAATCTGGAGGTTTCTCACTGATTTTTAGATTCAGTGTGAGGGTATATTTGAAATCCACTCAGTTTAAATTGTACGGGTTAGGTGAGAAGGCGTCGAAACATTATCGGGGCTCTCCTGGGAGAGGTATAAGGACATATGAGAAGACCAAAGGAGGTTGTGGTGGATACATGTGGGACTCAGACCTAGGCATCAGTATATAATCTAGGGCCATGTACGAACCAGGTGGGTGACCCCAAAACCAGGAGACCCAGGTATTAGGAAAGATGGCCCACAAACTAAGTAACTACCCCAACGCTGATACAACACAAACAAAATAGAGATAATTATGGGATCAACCAGTCAGAGCAACTCTGAAGGTGGCTATTGAGCAAGGACACTTTGCTGTCCCTTTGCTTTTGGGGGTGGCCCTGGGTCCTCTGGTGAGGTCAGATAGGGACCACCTGCAGGCTGAGCTGGTTTGCACCTGTATTACGAGGGATTAGAGAAAGAAAGTCAAGGGAAGAACTCTGAGTTCAGAGATGTGAAAACTGTTTTAAAGAATAAGTATTAGTCGTTAGAGGAATTGCTTAGCTGACTCCCCCATTCCCAACACTGACTATCAGGGAGCTTAAATTAAAACACATTTGCAGATCAAGGATCACAATGAAGGCGACTCCCTTAGCCGATATATTTATACTTCCTTTTTTTCTGACTTATCTTTATTTGCTACTCGTATGGATGCTTACCCTGGTTCTGGTTTTGCAGCCTTATTTATATTTTCCCATATTTACAGTAAGAGTTCTTATACCTCAGAACTTCTACTGAAAAATAAGGTAGGGCATAAATAAATAAAACTTTGCATCCATAAAATAAAAGCATTGAACGGATTGTAAAGCTTTGCTGGCTTATTTGTGTGCTCGATCCGTTGTTATATTTATTCGCCAAGATCTGTCTAGTTGGGCAAGATTCACAATCTACATAGAAATTGTTTACCTGAAATTTTCTTCCTTCCCAAGAGATGTTAAATGGAAATAGACCTTGTTTTCCTTCAGTGAAATCCCTTCTGTACCCTAGCTATTATCTCTTTTGATGGAAGGGAATGACACGTGCTTCTGCTCAGATGCTTGTCACATGCATTCTCAAGGATGCCTGATAACCCTAAGGAACCGAAGCAATTTGAAACTCAGACCCCTAAACTGAGAGTTCCCGGGATACATGGCAGGAACGGCACTGCCTTATCATTACCTGTAACCCAGCTTTGTTCCTCTTTCCTGCTACTTTGTAGGAGGGCATACATTTGAACACCGGGCTCCCTCTGAGGGTGCACTCAATTTTTTTTTTTTTTTAAAATCTTGGGTGTCCCTCAGTTTTCTTTTCATGTATTTGCAGATACAATTTTCATCCCGTGCTGCCTTACCATCCAATATTTTGTTACTCTTTTTCTTTTTCTTTTGATGACTCCTCTTGAAAAAGGAGAAGGCATTCTTCTTGAAAGCAGGGAACAAAACATGTAGTAGGGATGCTGGGAAACATCTTAGAAAATAGTCTTTGTTTTGGCTTGTGAGTTCAGGGTTTGAAACCAGAAGACTTGGATTCAGTCCAGCTTCTGTTGTTATTTACTCTGTGATCTTGTACCAGACATTGAAATTCTCTGCGCTTCATTTCCCCCATCTGTAGAATGGGTATGATAAATCTCCTTCAGTCTCATGGGGGGGAAGTAGAGATAATTTACTTGAAAGGTCAAAGATTCAGTCCTCCATCAATCCAAGCTGTGGACTCTCATGGTCACACCCTTGACCTTTTTAGACATCCTGTCCCTTAAATACACCGTTGTCTCTCTCTAGCCATCTAATCCCAGTCCTCTGTCTTTTTTTTTTTTTTTTTAACCAAATCGGATTCTATTGTCTATGTAACACCACAGCCCTGCATTTATGTCCCTTCTGCAAATGCTCATGGAAAAGTCCCTAGTCTGGTTAAAAAAAATTGTTACATTCTTCATGTTTATTCTCTGAGTCAAATGTCCCTAAAGAAAAATACACACCCTTGCTGATTATTATTACTTATACCTCTGCTCACAGATCTCAGATGGGCACGTCATCTCTCCCTGTGCTACCTGCTAATGACCTTTCCTCATATTCCTTTGAGAGAATGGAATCATCAGGCAGAAGGCCTCTCATCTGCCCGCCATCAACATTATTAACCTCCTCACATCTCTATTTTGTAAACAGTACCAGAACCTATGAATATTAATTACTATTGTGGTTCTATGATTCTTGGTTGGAGAGAGCTCATGCATTCAGAATATTTTCTAAAGAAAAAAAAAAAAACCTTCTCAAATTTGACCTCTATTAAACTGTTGTACAGAAAAAGGACTATACTAATCATAGTGCACTGTTGTAAAATTTAGCATTATTAAGAAGTGTAGTAGGAACATATGAAGCACAAAAGGAGCTGCTTACGTCTCTTCAAGGTAAGGAACAGTCTGACTGTTGTCACTGAATTTTTTTTAGCGTATTTGGGAGGATAAAGAAGATTCACATGGAAGCATTATTCACTGGGTTGAATGCTGAGGGTAGGTGACACCGAATTCCGTGTGTCCTAGCCTACTCTACTTAACAAACCCCACAGTGGCTTGTAACTGTGATGCTAAAAACTCAGGTTCCAAATAAATTTTTAAAAAGTTCCTTTTCCCCTTTGCACCGTGTCACTTGCAAATCCAGCAAAGCCTTATTTGCTCCTTGAGGTGAAACCGTTCAGCCTGGAGGACACTGTCAACTACTTGTTCCCCTTCCTCTGTGAAAGAGCCCTTCTTCAGCTGCTTCTCTGGGAAGCAGCACAAAGACAAATTAACAACCTGAAAAATAAGGCTGTATTTTCACAATTCATCATAATCTCGTTGATCTTGTTAGGAAAAAGCTTGTCAGATTTCTTTTCCTCCTCTTAGTTATGACTCAATAATGATCCAGATCTCCATGAAGCTACTGGTGCGCTGAAATTCCAGGCTTGAGCTCCTGTCTCACAAATCCTGTCTGTTCACCATCTGTAGTCTCAAGCCTGTAGGCAGTGACGGTATCACAACTGGGCACAAAGACTAGGTAATGTAGGGAGTGTCTTGGAATTGAAACTTTCTCAAAATGGCTGAAGCAAGCCATGTCTTCAGCATGACTATTAAATACGGCAAAGTAGAATAAAAAATAAAATTATATTCTTTCTTTTTAATTTGCTCCATTAAATTTCCCCAGATATTGCCTTTAAAACATTGGTCCTCTGAAATGCTCCTTGAGAGGAAAAGAAATTTCCAGGGTCAAAAACATTAGGAAACCTTCATACTCTCATCTTTCTCAGAAATTCACAAGGCAAAGTACTGAAACACTCTATCGTGTGACCTTCAGCATCCTACTTAACCTCTCTGTCTGCTTGTTTATACAATGAAGATAATAATAGCATCACTTCGTTAAGTGATCTTGTACATAAAACATAGAAGAATGCCTGGCATATTAAATAGCTATTATTTTAATATAGTATTTTCCAAACCTTTGAGTAGAGTGTCCAAAAAGACCCCATAAAAGAAATTCTGAAAAACCTGTCTTATGACATTAAATGCCCCACTGGATGGTGAGCACCTTGCAGACAAGAATCCTGCTCTGTTTATTTTTGTATATCCTCCTTGTAGCATGGTACCTGACGTGGAGTAGGCACTTGGTAGATATTTGGTTACATGCATGTTCAAGATTATTCTGCATGTCCCCTCATGTCTCCTACCCATGCTTAGTTTAGATAGTTGATGATCTGGACTGAATGTTTGGGTCCTCCCACATTCTTATGTTGACATTCTCACTCTTAATGTAGCGGTACAAGGAGGTGGGGGTTTTGAGAGGTGATGAAGTCGTATGGGTAGAGCTCCCCTGCATGGGATTAATGCCCTTGTAGCAGAGACCTGAGAGAGTTGTCTCATCCTCTCTTCTCAGTGAGGACATAGCTGGGAGACAGCCACCTACAGACTAGGAAGTGGGCTCTCACCAGACATGGCATGTGTGGCAGCCTGATCTTGGACTTCTGAGACTGCAGAACTGTGAGAAATAAATTTCTGTTGTATATAACTGACTAACTACGGTATTCTATCTTTGCTATCTAAGGCAGGTGGCTGGTTCCTGAGCATGGCAGGTGGCTGGTTCCTGAGCATGGCTGAATGAACACGAATTCTTTTCCCTCCCCTTGGTATTAATACTATTCAGTTGATGAGTGTTTTATAAACTTGTATTTTCTCATTTCATCCACTAAATGGAATTTAATTATCAATTAGGTATTCAAGACTATGGGATTTGAACCTGGAAGGCCTCCAGGAACACAACTTTTCCACCATCATTTCAGAAGAGAATCTCAGATCTCTGATGTTGGAAGTTGCTACTTTTCTTGAAGTTTCTTCAGCCTCTTCACAGCTTTTGAGATGGAGAATTTTTCTCAATGCTGATGAGTATCAATGGATTGGGTTACTTTTTTGGGTACTTAAAACTACTCCTAAAACTTAAGTGTTGAGCTTTTCCCTATTATATACGTTTTGAATGATTTGAATGAATTTCCATTGATAATATATGTAATTTGCTTGCTACTTTGCCTGATTTTTTGGTAAGATATGTAAATTTGTGGGAACCCCAAGACATAGAGGATTTGGTAATGAGACCTCCAAAGTTGGCTGGAAACTTGGATTCTTTGGCATTTGTTTGTTCTCTTCAAGATAAACACTTGCTTATCGAAGGAATAGACTCCACAGCTCGATGACGCCTCTCACCAACATTTTCCTCATCTCAGACATGGGGCTATTATTAGAGGTTCTCTAATAATAGAGAGGGAGGGAAATTTAGCAATGATTTCCTTTGTATGTGAAGATTTCATAGTCTTGTTCTATTTAAATTTCATTTTTACTGAATTAGATCTAGAAGTGTGTTATTTGATTCCTTAGTAATCTAAAAATGACTCTTCCATTCTTTCCTCCCTTTTGAAGTTTTTAGAATAATCAAGAATATTTCCTTTCTTCTTTACTTCAACCATCTATAGTAATAATGGCTTTTATCATTGGTCATCTACAGAGACCTTTCTGAATTTATTTTATTTATGGGGTCTTTTATGGGGTCCTATTTACTTATTTTATTAATAAGTAGAGGGAATACCAAGGAAAATTTGCATTCCACTTTGGGCTAAAAATCTGAGAGCAAATAGAGCTTGAAATATGTTCTGTGGCACTTTTCTGAAGCTATGCAATATGCCTCTTAAATTACAATTTCAGTTTTGCAAGGGCACAGCAGAAAAATCAGAGGAATGAATGGGACCACCCATCTGGTTCATGTATGTGTGTGTGCTACTCAGACAATGTAACACCAGAAAGAGAAAGGAATTCCTTTTTGAGTTCCACCTAGAGTTCTAAATTTGACTGATGACAATCAAACTGCAGGAGCAGGACTGGTAGTAAGTAAGTAAAATCAAATGAAATAATGGATATGAAAGTGCTTGCATAGGAAGAGTATTTTGCATATAAGGTATTCCTATGAGCCAACTACTGCAAGAGAAAGCATTGGAAGATGCTTTTCAGTTACCATCAAGACAACTGAACAATCTAGCTATAGTCTTTAAAAGCCAGTACTTGAGAAAGTCTAGGTTGGATTCAAGAAAGACAGAATGCTTGTCTAACTGTATGTAGAATATGGCTGCCTTGATTTGTAGTTTGTTCTCTGTCTTGATTTAGGGGCCTTCATAGAACATGAAGAGCCTTTCTTCTCTGTGGCTTTGTTTCTGCAAAAGTAAATAATGGTGAGATCAGTGTTGTATTTAATGTGTATGTAAAATTTTACTTTATTGAGCACTTCTCAATTGCATTACCTGCTGTGAGATTCTCAAATCCTCCAACAGTAAGTGGGTGTCCTACAATTCAAGGCTATTCTGACACGATATATGTTCCCATCAGACCTACATATTCTAGGGCTTGGTCCCACAGGACTGCCTCCACTTCAGATGCCAGTCATAAGATCAGAGACACTGGTACCACTGACTGACAGGCAATGAATCAGGTGTTCCCACCATCTCCTCCTCCTCAGGTTTGATCGTTTGCTAGAATAGCATACAGAACTCATGAAAAACACTTAACTGACATTTACTGGTTTATTATAAGGATGCAGCTCTGGAACAGCCAAATGGAAAAGCTGCATAGGGCAAGGTGTGGGGGTGTGGTGTCGCACAGTTTCTATGCCCTCTGTGGGCGCTCCCCCCCCCCCAGCACTTGAATGTGCTCACCAAGTGGAAAGCTCTCTCAATCTCATTGTTCCAATGTTTGTGGAACTCAATCTGTAGCCCCCCCTCCCTTCACCAGAGTTGCTGAGAGTTCCAACCTTCTTATAATTTGCTTTTTCTGATCTCCAGTCCCATTTTGAAGCTTTCAGTGGGTCCTATCCTACATTATCACATTAGAATAAACTCAGTATAATAAAAGGGGCCTCATCATTAGTATCAAAAGACACTTCTATTACTTAGGAAGTTCCAAGGGGTTTAGGAGCTCTGTGTCAGGAACACAGAAAGGGCAAATAGAACCATAGTAACCAGGGAAGGTAGCACAGTCTTAATTACAGGAAACAGTTCTAGACTCTCATTGCCCCAGAGAGGATACCAGACTAATCTGCATAACAATCTTACCCATTAGACCTCATCTCCATTAGTTTCCCTGCATATTTACCTTCTCACAATTTGCTGCCCTTGGAAGCCTAAAAGCTTTTTCTTTGCTCTGTCACCTCTCTCCAAATTCTAACCATCCCTTTGAGTCCCTCAAGACTGAGCTCTCCTATGTGTATGCATGATGCATGCATGAATAAACTTTGGTTTGTTTTTCCCTATTAATTTGTCTTCTGTCAGTCTAATGTGCAGGGCTCCAGGTAGGAGCCCAGAGTATACAGGAAAAAGAATCCCCTCTCCTATAGCATGGATCCATGATTGTGGGTATAATACAGAATAGTTTCTTTGCTGTAGAACTCCTCTATGATCTGCATATTCATTATTCACCTGTTTCTCTTTCTTTCTTTCTTTCTTTCTTTCTTTTTTTTTTAAGATTTTACTTATTTATTTGACAGACAGATATTACAAGTAGGCAGAAAGGCAGACAGAGAGAGAGGACTAAGCAGGCTCTCTGCTGAGCAGAGAGCCCGATGTGGGACTCGATCCCAGGACCCTGAGATCATGACCTGAGCTGAAAGCAGAGGCTTTAACCCACTGAGACATCCAGGTGCCCTTCAAATGTTTTTCTATACCATATTTTAGGCTATTTGATGATCATGCACAGCAGAACCCATTTGGATATCTACTGTTTCATAAATTGGGGGAAGAACAGTTTTTAGGAGAGCCCAATAAACATTTGGCCAGTTCCCCAGGGATGACATACCCTACCCTGAAAAGCCTAGTGGGGATCTAAAGATACTTTTGGTACGAGTTGTCTTCCCAAGTATGCAGAAAACCCAAGATGACCTGACATGACTTTAGGGCAAAAGCTAATTTATGAGGTGTAATCTTTGCTAAAAAGTTAAAAAAGAAGTACAGCCAAAGCATAACTCATTTTGAAGAAAGATTGTCCACTTCACAGGGCATAGGCTGGTCCTCTCAAAATCAGAGATGGAGTTGCTGGCAGACAGTAGGGGCTGGGCTCTGGCTCATTTCCATTCTATGTATCACGGTTCCAGGATATCTGTGAAATGGGTCACTTCTCTGCAGCATGGTGGTAGGACCACACATTACTAACAATAGAACACAGCATCTGGAGTTAGAGATTTAATAAAATCCATGGAATTCCCAATTAGGATTACAAGGTGTTTTATTTCTTTCTTTAATGGTATTTCAAAAGGGCACAAAAAGCTTCACTTTACCCTTAGAGAACAAATTATATAGGAATCTATGCCACTAATATTATATCAGATTAGAAATCCTCCTTGAAATGGCCTGTCTATAAGAGTCAGCCCTCTCAGGCCAATATGTAATGATTTAGTTTTTCTTTTGGCAGCAGCCAAAGTCACGCTGAGGAACATAACTCAAAGACTCTAGAATTGTCTAGAGATCTTAAAAGTTCATAAAACAAAAAGATAACATATGAGACCTTTGCAGAAAGTGCTCAGATGGCTTTGAAATACCAAATCAATTCTTATTTTAAATAGTAAAATAAAAGGTGCACTCAATATTTAAAGAAGCTCAGAGATAACGAGAATAATTTGTTGATGTTTATTTTTCCAGAAGAGTCCTCTGAGGTGGTAAATGGTATTCAAAGGGAAAAAATAAAAATATATAAATAACATATACTGGTGTATGTTGTTGGGATACTTTCTAATGGAATAGGGCTGGTAAGGATGATTCCTTCTCAGAGGAGGGGAACTCTTTCTTCCCACTTTCCTATAATACCTGGTGGTGTCTGGTTGCACTGGGAGAGGTTTTAAGCACTCAGTTAGTTTGCTCTGGCCCTGAGTTCACTCATCACATCAGGGAACGGCTATATAAAACAAAAGCTCTGAGCACCATATTGTCTAAGAGGATTTAGGCAGAAATCTCTGGATAAAGTCTGTGCTTCTAAGGAGAAATGTAACTTCAAAGCTGCTTTGCAGCTCGAAAGCCCCTAACTCATTAACAAAAAGAATCAGGAGGAGGAGACTTGTATAAATGTCAGAAGAACTAAAAGGAAATCTCCTGGGTGAAATGCTTGCTGATGGTTGGTACACCAATATATGAACATTGGCCCAATCTTTTAAGCCATTTTCAATTTTAGTTTTAACATTGAAAATGCTTGGCTTTGGGATAGTGGGGTAATGTTTTTAATAGTGATTCCGATTTTGCTTAATAACTATCATACAGCCTTTTGTTTACCACCTGCATACCTATTTCTTCCAGTACTTTATGGCTCAATCTTGAATTAGATGTTAATTTATCCCATTGATTTACACCTCAATATGAAATTGTTCATTTCCCACTGAAAAACAGAAGTGCCACTTCTACACTGTAACTGGGACAATGGAACCCCACTTTGTTTCTCTTTGAACAGTATGTTGATATATAGCTCAGCCCAAATGTTATAAGATAGGACATAAAAGTAAAACTTGAACTCCCGTGTTATGGGCTGAATGTGTCACTCCAAAATTGATATGTTGCTATAACCCCAATGTGACTGCTTGGAGATGAGACCTTTAAGAAGGTAATTAAGATTAAATGAGGTCATAAGGGTGGGCCCCTCATCCAATAGGACTCGTGTCCTTATAAGAAGAAGAGATAACAGTAATGCACATTGACAGAGCAAAGACCATGTGAGGACACAGTGAGGTGACTCTCCGGAACCCAGGAAGAAATATCTCACCAGAAACCAACCCTGCCAGCACTTTGAGCTTAGCCTTCTAGCATCCAGAACTGTGAGCAATAAATTTCTGTTGTTTAAGCCCAGTTTGTGCTATTTTGTGATAGTAGCTCTAGCAAACTAATACGTCCTATATCTAAGGAGAATAGTTGTTGGAGAACAGTTGTTTTATGTTTTGGAGCAATGAAAGTGCCATCTTTTGGCCCAAACCCTAACTAGGAAGACTTTCTTTCTAGCAAATGGGGCAGAATTCAGGTTCTCTTATCCTTTCTTCAAATGCAGAAATGAAGGGGGGCACAATGTGACATATGGGAAGAGAAATTCCAACTTGACCAGAACAGAGATAATCCAAGGCTTCCAACTTTCCAACATCTACTCATGAGGAACTAATAGAAAGCTTACTGCTTTTTGGAAAGTCGTTTATCAATTGTTACAGATAAGTAGGTTTAAGCTAGTTGTGTCTTAAGGCAAATATAGTTCTCATTATATAATATGGGTTTGGTCCTTATTAAAATGCCTTTTTATTACATTTACTAAATTATTAGTTAAAAAATTGTACAGTGTTACTTTAGTTTAGATACGTTGATTAGGTGGATATTACCAAATGATTGGATTTTGTATTAGCACATCTAAATACACAATAGAAAAAAATACTCAAAGATTCTCAACCTCATTAGAAGTCAAAGAACTGCAAGTTTCATCTACTAGCGTATGTAATATTTACCTACCAAATTAACAACAAGAAGAAGACCCAGTTTTGTATTGGGTATGAAAAAAAACAGAAATTTACATACACATTTGATGGGAGTATAATTTGAAGAGTAACTTATCAATAGGTACTCAAAGTATTAAAAATATTTGGCTTATAGTTTTACATAGGAAAACTGACACTAAAGAAATTATGATCTAAATTACCTGCCTCGAGTTCTCATGGTTACATTTCCTTTTAGGATTCAAATTCCACCCCCATCCCATGTTCAGCAGTGACAATCCTTTCCCAACATTGCTAAGGATTCTCTGAGGCCGTTTCTTCTAGTCACTCAGATTTTCTGCCTCTGTGGCATTTTCAGGTGCCGCCTCACTATGGTCTTCTCCTGTTTGCTTTTCTATGTTTCCTTATTGTGTGGGACCCTTAGTCCTTCTCTTCCCCTAATGTCACATGACCCTTCACAGTATAGTAGATTTTCACTGAAGAGTGTAGATGATAAAACAGAGTCACAACACAACACAATATAGACAACAAGGTAAATTACAAATTATGAGTTGTCTTAGTCCATTGGCTGGCCCTGTCATGAGGAAATGCTCATTAGCCATGCTTCCTTCCCATGTAACCCTTCTGGAATCTGGGATATCATGACTTTTTAATTTAACTTAATTAAAAAATACTTTTATTTATTTGAGAGAGAGAGAAGGAGAAAGAGAGGGGGAACATGGACAAGGGGGAGGTACAAACAGATAAGCAGCAGAGAGCAGGGAACCCGATGTAGGGCTCCATCCCAGGACCCCTGGAATAGGACCTGAGCAAAGGCAGATGCTTAACTGACTAAGCCACCCAGTGCCCCTATCATGACCTTTTTAGACCAGAAGACACCTGTTTCTTCTCTAGCTGAAAGCCACTAAATCTCCCCCAAATCACCTTTCTCTAGGTGGAGCTACGACCCTCCCTCAATCTATGCTAGACGTTTGCAGTTTGAAAATTTATTGAAGTGTTTTCTGAAGTAAATGTCCTACCTCCTCTGAATCCCCACTTTTAACTTAAAAAATCAAAATGAAGAAACACACACGTACATACACACACACATCCAGACATGTGGATAGGCAAACATGTATACACAGGGCTACATCTTAGTGGAGAAAGTTAAAAACCAGAAAGGAAAGAGGAAGTAGGAAGTCAAAATAATAACAACAAGCTGAATTTGAAAATTGAAAAACTTGCATAATAGAAACGGTGGAGATCTTAATGTCTCATTTACTCATTTGTGTGAAATTGCATGTGCCTGGGCATGGAATGGTATGTGATCAGCAAACTGGGCACGGTGGTTTCCTCAGGGATGAGATTCTGTGATTTTTAAAAAACTCCATTATCTTCTAACTTTGTACATTGTGCTAGTTATTTACAAGTGTACTGTATTATTTATATAGTCAGAAAAACCTAGCAATGCTACTTTACTGGAGAAAATTTGCTATTTTTTTATGAATCAAATCATACTCAGGCAGGTTTATCCCTTCTGCCCTGATAGAGGTGATTACCAGGCTGACTGGGTAGCATCAATATGTATTTCCTCTCTCTCCAGAGCAAGGTTTATATGGACTTGTATGTGGTCTCTGTGTGTTTTTCTTCCAGTTGTCTGTGGTAGGATGGGAACATAAATATGCATATGTTTGGTTGTGTTATTATGTATAAGAAGGAAACCCCAGCTCTTACAGAGTCTAAGGACACAAAAGCTGCCTCCAATCTGGTAGGCGTTAGAATTGCACGTTACCCCGCAGTGGATGGGCTCCTGTAAACAGCTATCTCCACACCCACGCTACGTTATGCAGATGTGTGCAGACACCTGCACTCTTCTGTATACATTTTCTAGAAGGAAATCTAAACAGGCTGGAAATAGCACACAGAGTGTCTAGGGCAAGGCTGGGCACAGACGTCCCGGTAAACCAAGCTTGCGGGTAAGGTGGGTAGTGCAGACATGAAGCAGGAGCCAAGGGGATGGGGTGCGGCCTTCGGCAGGTGACAACAACCACAGGGCATCCGTGGCTGGAGTCGTGGTCGACATCAGCTTCAGTCCAGGTGGAACCTCTCTCACTGTCATCAGCTGGTTGGAGCAGATTCTACAGACTAAGTTAGTTGTGATTTTAGGACTGTTCTTTCCCTCGTATGGAAAATCAGTGAAAGGTGCAGGTCAGGACCGTGGTTCCTCTTTGCCTGCTGACTCATACTTTTTAGAAGTCTCTTTTACCTCAAGGGGGTAGACTGCAAAATTCATGGTAGAAAAACTGAATCAGATGCTATAGTCAAACTCAAGAGGAACTATGGAAAGAGCATTTCAAAATTACTGAGTTATGATTAATTTTGTTACATTGAGAAATAAGAAGATTCAAAAAGGATAAATCTTTTAAAAGAGAATCCTATCTCTTTTCTAACTAAAGAATCAGGAATTTAGAGAGGAATAAAAAACGAATTTACAATAAGCATGTAAACCCTCACTTAAATGGGAAGTAATTTTGATTTATTTTAAAAATGCGAATATACTTCAGAGGCTGTGGCATTGGCCAGCTGGATTAATTTTGTATCGCTGCAGAAACAGATCACCACAAAATGAGTGGTTTAAAATAACACATATTTATTATCTTACAGTTTTGGGGGCCTGAAGTCTGGCATGGAGCTCACTGGGCTAACATCAAGGTGTTGGCAGGGTTGCATTCTTTCTGGAAGCTCCAGAGGAAAATCAATTGCCTTCCATTTGCCAGCTTCTAGAAGCTGCCCAGATTCCTTGCGCAGGGACCATCTTCCTCCATCTTCAAGGCCACCAAGGTTTTATTTTTTTTTAATTCTTCTTCTGTAGAGATCACCCTCTGATCACAACCAGGCCCATGTTTTTAAGGGCCCATGTGATTACATTAGGCCCATCCCGATGATCCAGATCATCTCCTCATCTCAAGGTTCTTAATTTATACCTAAAATCCCTTCTCCTGTGCAAGGCGATATGTGCATAGACTCCAGAGATTAGGTCATAGGAATCTTCGGGGTTCTTATTCTACCCACCACACAGACTATGAAGAGTGTGGTGTGATAGTGCAGAATAGTAATATTGAAAGGTTTGCACAGACATTTTTTTTTCATTTCATTTCATTTCATTTCTATTACTGTTGCCTGTGTATCCTGAAAATAGGATCTTTGAGAAGTGGTACACTATCATTTTACAATGTCAAAGCAACAAGAGTTAACCTTCAACAGCAACCACTTACAACATAATGGTACCCACAGTCATATCACGACCATCCCGCTTCATGCAGATGGCGTTCATAAGTGTGGTTATTTAAGTATAAAGCAATAATTTGTCCAAGATTTAAAGCAGTTAGAAAACATTAATTTGTGAGGATCAAGTAACAGGAAATAATTTGTGACGGGAAAAATTCCACCGAAATCTGTAATGTAAGGATATGAGACTCGTTTCCTTTCCCATTTGCAGAAAGGGTTTTTATTACAAACTCGTCTGTAAGGCTAATGAATTGTCTCCTTAAACACTGTGTACTTAGTTTTATGGTTTAAAAAATTAGTATTATTAAAACATCTTAGGTAAAAGAGGCTTTTTGAATTCCATTGCATTTGGCTAGTGAAAGTAAATTGCATAATTACTACTTTGCTGGCTTGAAATGCTGGTTCTGATACTCAAGTTCATTGCCTCAGAATAGTAAATAAAAAAGAGAGCCAATAATCAGGATTACATGATATTGCTAAAGAAGGGGTTCCTAAAGAATGAAGACTATGATACCCATGTATGAAAAATTTGTTATAAATGTTTCTACTTGGTATTTTAAAAAATATTTTTATTTTTATTTTTATTTTTATTTTTTTTTTTTTTAAGATTTTATTTATTTGTCAGAGAGAGAGAGGGAAAGAGCGAGCACAGGCAGACAGAGTGGCAGGCAGAGACAGAGGCTCCTGCCAAGCAAGGAGCCCGATGTGGGACTCGATCCCAGGACGCTGGGATCATGACCTGAGCCGAAGGCAGCTGCTTAACCAACTGAGCCACCCAGGCGTCCCTATTTTTATTTTTTTTATTTTGGGGCTCAAACTTACAACCCCGAGATCAAGAGTCACATGCTCTACCAACTAAACGAGCCAGGCATCCCTTTATTTGGTATTTTTTAAAAAATAGTTAAGTTCCCATTGATTTCTAACCAAGTGCAATGGATACTTTGCTTTCTTTCCTGGCATATATTTCCCCTTCTCTCTTTCCTAATATATCACCAGCTGTTCATATTGCACGGGCATGCTATCTTTCATCCAACCCTTGACTCAAGGGATTGGTTTAAGTAAATCTAGTATGACTCCTTTCCATTGGCCACAGAAATTGGCATAAGCATGACCATATATACTGCAGAGTTTGTGTATGGTATTTTCTGCCAGGGACTTTAATTTATGGCTTGGGGACTCTTTTAGATGGTATTGGGTATGGATGCCACTCTTTAAACTAAAAAAAAAAAAAAAAAAAAAAAAAAAAAATCTGGGCATAAAACTAGCTGCTTTGTAAGGAGTATTAGGGTCACTTAATTCATTAGATAATTATTTTATGACTGATCTGGTGCAGACACAGAGTACCAGTGTAGGAAGTTCTATGGAAGTGACAGAGATTGATTTGTGCTCACAGGTCCTAGAAGAAGAAGGCAAGCACACTCAGGGGGCTAAACAAAAAGTACCTAAAACCTCAAAGTGGGGTTTCTCCAGCTGAATGCAAA
Source organism: Mustela nivalis (assembly GCF_964662115.1). Lineage (NCBI taxonomy): Eukaryota > Metazoa > Chordata > Mammalia > Carnivora > Mustelidae > Mustela > Mustela nivalis. Next base: position 83,836,153 of record NC_139030.1, read on the forward strand.
GAAAGGGAGGCAGAACAGCTGTGGGTAGCAACCTATTCTGGAAACTAAGGGTGATATGGCTTTTGGCATGCAGGAAGTACACTCATTGGCTAATTTGAATGTAACTGGGTCAACAAGAAGTTGTGAACCATCATGGAGGGGCAATGAGGATGTCATGAGGTTTACTGCTTGGTTGTAAATGTTGATCTTGGTGGGTGGGGAGCAGATTCAGGAAAACTGAGTAAATGGCCAAAGAGAAGTGGTCAGGGAGGGGACATTGATACACCAGACATTTCATGCTTAAATGCCACTAGCTAAACAAAAGGAGAAAGATATTTCTGAAAGAATTGCAGAGACTTGGAGGAGAAATCCAATATACAAATCCTGAGCCTTAATTACCACTGGAATTTTCAAGTTATAAAAGTTTCACATTTTCAACAACTTATACATGAGTGTTCTGTTACTTTCAACCAACACTATCTTAAAGGATGTGTCTAACAAAATGGAAATATATTCTCCTCTCAACAGATACAGATGTATCTAAACTAACTGCCATTCTGAATCCTAGTGCATATACAAATAAAAATGCCAATGGTTTTAATATCCTCTCAGTTGTCATTAAGATCTTAAAAGTGACATTAGAAAATGCACTGAATTTATAGATTATTTCTTAACTTTTGTGTGTGTTGAGTTTGAGGAGTTCTTTATAGATCCTGGATATCATCATTTGTCTGTACTGTCATTTGCAAATATCTTCTCCCATTCGGTGGGTTGCCTCTTTGTTTTGTTGACTCTTTCCTTTGCTGTGCAGAAGCTTTTGATATTGATGAAGTCCCAAATGTTCATCTTCACTTTTGTTTCCTTTGCCTTTGGAGACATATCTTGAAAGAAGTGGCTATGGCTGATATCGAAGAGGTTACTGCCTATGTTCTTCTCTAGGATTCTGATGGATTCTGTCTCACGTTGAGGTTTTTTATCCATTTTAAGTTTATCTTTGTGTCCGGTGTGAGAGAATGGTCGAGTTTCATTCTTCTGCATATAGCTGTCCAGTTTTCCTAGCACCATTTATTGGAGAGACTGTCTTTTTTCCACTGTATATTTTTTCCTGTTTTGTCAAAGATTATTTGCCCATAGAGTTGAGGATCCATAGAGTAGAGGCTCTCTACTCTGTCCCACTGGTCTATGTGTCTGTTTTTATGCCAGTACCATGCTGTCTTGGTGATCCCAGCTTTGTAGTAAAGCTTGAAATCGGGTAACGTGATGCCACCAGTTTTATTTTTGTTTTTCAACATTTCCTTAGCAATTCGGGGTCTCTTCTGATTCCATACAAATTTTAGGATTATTTGCTCTAGCTCTTTGAAAAATAGTGGTGGAATTTTTATCAGAATGGCGTTAAAAGTATAGATTGCTCTAGGCAGTATAGACATTTTAACAATGTTTATTCTTCCTATCCAAGAGCATGGAATGGTCTTCCATCTTTTTGTGTCTTCTTCAATTTCTTTCATGAGTGTTCTGTTGTTCCTTGAGTACAATTCCTTTACCTCTTTGGTTAGGTTTATTCCCAGGTATCTTATGGTTCTTGGTGCTATAGTAAATTGAATAGATTTTCTAATTTCCCTTTCTGTATTTTCATTGTTAGTGTATAAGAAAGCCACTGATTTCTGTACATTGACTTTGTATCCTGTCACGTTACTGAATTGCTGTATGAGTTCTAGTACTTTGGGGGTGGAGTCTTTTGGGTTTTCCATATAAAGAATCATGTCGTCTGTGAAGAAAGAGAGTTTGACTTCTTCATTACCAATTTGGATACCTTTTATTTCTCTTTGTTGTCTGATTGCTGTTGCTAGGACTTCTAATACTATGTTGAACAAGAGTGGTGAGAGTGGGCATCCTTGTCGTGTTCCTGATCTCAAAGGGGAGGCTGCAAGCTTTTTCCTATTGAGGATCATATTTGCTGTGGGTCTTCCATAGATAGATTTTATGAAGTTCAGGAATGTTCCCTCTATCCCTATACTTTGAAGTGTTTTAATCAGAAACAGATGCTGGATTTTTGTCAAATGCTTTTTCTGCATCAATTGAAAGGACCATGTGGTTCTTCTCTCTTCTCTTATTGATTTGTTCTATCACATTGATAGATTTGCGAATGTTGAACCATCCTTGTAGCCCAGGGATGAATCCCACCTGGTCATGGTGGATAACCTTTTTAATGGGCTGTTGGATCCTGTTTGCTAGGATCTTGTTGAGAATCTTAGCATCCATATTCATCAGTGATATTGGTCTGAAATTCTCCTTTTTGGTAGGGTCTTTGCCTGGTTTGGGGATCAGGGTAATACTGGCTTCATAGAAAGTCTGGAAGTTTTCCTTCTGCTTCAATTTTTGGAAACAGCATCAGGAGAATAGGTGTTAATTCTTTTTTGAAAGTTTGGTAGAATTCCCCAGGGAATCCATCAGGTCCTGGGCTCTTGTTTTTTGGGAGGTTATTGATCACTGCTTCAATCTCATTACTAGATATCAGTCTATTCAGGTTGTCAATTTCTTCCTGGTTCAATTTTGGGAGCTTATAGTTTTCCAGGAATGCATCCATTTCATCTAGGTTGCTTAGCTTATTGGCATATAACTGTTGATAATAATTTCTGATGATTGTTTCTACTTCCTTGGTGTTAGTTGTGATCTCTCCCTTTTCATTCATAATTTTATTAATTTGGGTTTTTTCTCTTTTCTTTTGGATTAGTGTGGTCAATGGTTTATAGATCTTATTGATTCTTTCAAAAAACCAACTTGTACTTTCATTTTTACGTTCTACTGTATCTCTGGTTTCTACCTCATTGATCTCTGCTCTAATCTTGATTATTTCCCTTCTTACTTGTGGAGTTGGTTTGATTTGTTGTTGATTCTCCAGTTCTTTAAGGTGTAGAGAAAGCTGGTGTGTTCTGGATTTTTCAAGTTTTTTTGAGGGAGGCTTGGATGGCTATGTATTTTCCCCTTAGGACAGCCTTTGCTGTATACCATAAGTTTTGGACCGAAGTGTCTTCATTCTCATTGGTTTCCATGAATTGTTTAAGTTCTTCTTTGATCTCCTGGTTGATCCAAGCATTCTTAAGCAAGGTGGTCTTTACCTTCCAGGTGTTGGAGTTCCTTCCAAACTTTTCCTTGTGATTGAGCTCCAGTTTCAAAGCATTGTGATCTGAGAATATGCAGGGAATAATCTCAGTCTTTTGGTATCAGTTGAGTCCTGATTTGTGACCCCGTATGTGGTCTATTCTTGAGAAGGTTCCATGTGCACTTGAGAAGAGTGAGTGTTCTGTTGTTTTAGGGTGGAATGTTCTGTATATATCTGTGAGGTCCCTCTGGTTCAATGTGTCATTCAATGCTCTTGTTTCTTTATTGATTTTCTGCTTCGATGATCTATTTCTGAGAGAGTCGTGTTAAGATATCTTACTGTTAATGTATTCATATCAATATGACTCTTTATCTTGATTAACAGTTTTCTTATGTAATTGACTGCTCCCATATTGGGGGCATAGATATTTACAATTGTTAGATCATCTTGGTGGATATTCCCATTAAGAATTATGTAGTGTCCTTCTGTATCTCTGACTACAGTCTTTAGTTTAAAATCTAATTTGTCTGATATGAGAATCGCTACCCTGGCCTTCTTTTGAGGCCCATTGGCATGAAAGATGCTTCTCCATCCTTTCACGTGCAGTCTGGGTGTATCTTTAAGTTCAAAATGGGTCTCTGGTAGACAACATATGGATGGGTCCTGTCATTTTATCCAGTCTGCAATCCTGTGTCATTTTATGGATGCATTTAGGCCATTCACATTGAGAGTGATTATTAATAGATACGTTTTTATTGACATCGTGTTACCTTTGAAGTCTTTCTTTCTGTAGATTGTCTCTATATTTCTGTTCAATGCTATTCTTAGGATTTTTCCTCTTTTATAGAACCCCCCTTAATATTTCCTGCAGTGTCGGCTTGGTGATTGCATAGTCTTTTAAGCTTTGCCGGTCTTGGAAACTCTTTATCTCTCCATCCATTTCGAATGTCAGTCTTGCTGGATAAAATATTCTTGGATGCATGTTCTTCTAATTTAGTGCCCTGAATATATCTTGCGTGCCCTTTCCGGCTTGCCAGGTCTCTGTGGACAGGTCTGCCATTATTCTGATGGGCTTTCCTCTGTAAGTAAGGAGCCTCTTTGTCCTAGCGGCTTTCAAGAGATTGGATCTACAATTATGATTCCTCAATTTGACTATCGGGTGCCTTGATTTTTTTTGGAATCTATAATCTTGGGTGGAAACCGTTCAGCCTCTAGTACATGAATGCTGGTTCCATTTGCGAGATCGGGAAAATTTTCATGAAGAACTTGTTCCACTATATCTTCTAGACTTATTTATTTCTCCTCCCCTTCAGGGATTCTAATAATTCTGATGTTGGTACATTTCACGGCATCATTTATTTCCCTGATTCTGTTTTCGTGGCTTCTAAGCTGTTTGTTCCAGGCTTTCTCCTGATCCTTTCTTTCTGTCTGTTTGTCCTCCAGATCACTAATTCTATCTTCTGTCTCAGTTACCCTAGCTTTTAGAGAATTTAGATTAGATAGGAACTCATTGAGAGCATTGTGAACCTCATCCCTGGTAGCTTTCAGTTCTGCCCTAACATTGTGAACATCATCCCTGGTTGCTTTCAGTTCTGCCTAATCAATTCTGTTTGGTCATCCATGGCTTTCTTCAACATAGCTATTGCCTGGATAATTGTTAGCCTGAATTCTCTTTCCAACATATTGTCTATGTTGATAGCCATTAGCTCTGTTGCAGAAGGCCCATCTTCTGTATTTTTCTTCTGTTGGGCATTCCTCCTCCTTTCTTGACATTTTCTAATCAAACTTAATTTTCAATTTAATTTTTTAAAAGGTTATTTATTTATTTATTTGATAGACAGAGATCACAAGTAGACAGAGAGGCAGGCAGAAAGAGGAAGGGAAGCAGGCTTCCTGCTGAGCAGAAAGCTCATTTTGGGGCTCAATCCCAGGACCCTGGGATCATGACCTGAGCTAAAGGCAGAGGCTTTAACCCACTGAGCCATCGAGGCACCCCTGATTTCCACTTTTAATCTTGGAATACATTTTCCAGATTATTAATAAAATCAAAGATCTTTTCATATTATCTACCATATGAACTCCCCCTTCTGAAAATAGTTGCTCAAGTTTTCTGTCATTTTTTAAAGTATGTTGTTTACTTTAGAAAACGATAATCTTATTATGATTAGCACTTTCCAAGGCATTTAAGAAATGTTTTCTTAAGGTAACATCATAAAATATTCACCTGTCTTTTCTTCTAAAATTGCTAAATTTCATTTGACATTTATGTCCTTTATCATCTGGAAGTAATTTCTGTTTATTGTATGATATGGGGATGTTTTTATATTTTTTCAATTTTTTTTCCATACAGATAATAACCTTTCTGGGTTCTAACCCTAGCAATCTGACATGAGACTTCTATTTATGTATCAGTGTTTTAGTTATGTATTGTTTTCTTTATTTTATTTACCAATTGTCTTCTCCTTGTCCAATGTCATCCATTTTATTTTCCCTGGCTTTATTGAGATACATTTTGACATACAACATTCATAAGTTTAAGGTATGCAATATGATGATTTGCTATGCCATATTCGTTATATAGTTGATCATTAGCCCGGGTATCTGAAGGAGGAGAGGAATTTCCCAGGTTAAAGAGTTACTTTGAGTCCTTTTCTCTCCCATAAAACTCTCAGACTGTGCTTGTCAAGTTTTATTAATAATTCTGCTCAGCTCTTAACTAAGATTACATTGTATCTATTTATCAGTTTGGAGAGAATTAATATCATCTAGAGAATGATATTTTTATCCATGAACATAGTCTATTTCTCCACTTATTTAGAAGAGATATGATTACAACTTTTCCTAGTTTCTAAAGTTAATTTTTTTTCCTTGTAAATTGCTTTAAAATGGTGGTTCTCAATGTTAACCATATACAAAAATTACCTGAGAAGTTAAAAAAAAATAATGATGCCTGAACCCTGCCCCACAAGAATTAAATTCCTATCCTTGGAGATAGGGCCCTGACATTGGTATTTTTATAAGCTGTCCATGGTGATTCTCTTTTGCAGTCTGGAGAGAAAACTACTTTTAAAAAGTAATTCTAGTTAGTAAATTATCTGTTTGTATTCACTAACACCAGATGTTTGTGTGATCTTTTTTTTTTTTTATTTTTTTTATTTTCAGCATAACAGTATTCATTATTTTTCACCACACCCAGTGCTCCATGCAATTCGTGCCCTTTATAATACCCACCACCTAGTACCCCAAACTCCCACCCCCCACCCCTTCAAAATCCTCAGATTGTGTGATCTTTTTTAAGTCTTATGTGGGACAGCTGAAAGATAAACTCCTACAGGCACAGAAGCTGCCACTGGTTAATGTGGTTGAGACAAGTGGCTTCTCTCTTTTCAAGTCTAAATCCATTCTCTTCATGCCAGTGACTGGGAAAAGTAAGTTAATTCTTCCATTACTTTCCAAAGCTGTGGAGGAGTTACTGTTGGTGGCATTTCAAAAAGGAAGAAAAGTGTGCATTATTTTAGTACAGTCTTCATCAAATACAAAAGCAAGGAACTAATTATAAAAGAAACTACTGATACATGTGGCTACAGTTAAAACTAAAAACAAATTATTTTTACATGAAGACACTTTATGTTGATATGAAAAACAAAAAATAAAAACAAAATAACTGTTTAATATATAAATATCTCTTTCATATCAGTAAAAGGCTGATTAACAATAAAAAATGGGCAAAGTATCTGAGTAGACAAAAGAACTCCATGTAACCTGTGATAGGCGAATATCCGGATTAGTCAAATATCACCATCTCAAAGAAATGCTTATAAGGTATGTTTCTTCTATGATACTATACTGCACTAATAAGGGTGTATGTGACACACAACTTTTAAAAACAAATTATGAGAACATAAGTTGATAACCTTCTTCAAACAATTTGTGCATAAACATCTTCTCCTTCTTGGAATTTCTTAAAATTGGAGAAAGTCTAAACGTATGCTAACAGGATGTTAATTAAGTATTTTATGGCATATCCATGCAGTGTTGCTCTTTTCCTTTCAGTTTTCCAGCATTTGAATTGCCTTCCTATGTTTGGAGAATCTCCCCATGTGGTTTAAACAACAGAAATTAATTTCTTACCATTCTGGGGGGTAGAAGTCTGACATCAAAGTAGAAATAGGGTTGATTTCTTCTAAGGTATCTTTCCTTAACTTGCAGATGGTCTTCTCCCTGTGTCTTCACATTGTCTTTCATCTGTACCTGTTTGTGTCCAAATTTCCTTTCTTTATAAGGATAACAGTCCTATTGGATTAGGGCTCACTCTAACAATCTCGTTTTAATTTGTTTGCTTCCTTAATGACCCTCTCTCCAAATACAGTCACAATATGATATAACTGGGAGTTAGGACTTCAACATAAGAACTTTGGAGACACATTCCTGAAGCATAACACTCATTTTCCCAGCTTATCTTTCTGATAGGATGTCAGCATTTGACTTGGGTTCAGCCAATCAGATTCATTCTCTCTGGAATTTGAATTAGGGCATAGTTATGCAAAGAAACATGGCCAGCAGAAAATTCTTTCTTGCAGAGGTAAAAGATAGTGCTTCAAGCAACATCCGGGTTCTAGGTCAGTGTAGTTCTGGGTTGGAAGCTGCAGCATCTGGAATAAAGATACAGAAGCTGTAATGTCTTCACCAGACTTGTTCTGCCTGTTCCATTGTTCATGCCATTTTATAAGCTTGCATCTTCAGCCTTCTTGGTGATCTCATGAGATGCTCAATGTCCTCCCAATATATTTATCTCTCCTTAAATCAGCCAGAGTTGGTTTCTATGACATAAAATCAACAACACTGACTGATACATCTCATACAGTGGAATAGTATATAGCCATCAAAATAAGATTTTCTAAGAATTTTAATGGCAGTAGAAAAATACTTAAGATATACTACACAGTGAAAAAGAAGGTTATTATACTATTACCTCAATTTTATTTGAACACTGTGTATGTGGGCCCATAGACAATATCTGATATTTATAGTGATTGTCTTTTTTTGTTGAGATTATAGTTGACTTGTATTTTCTCCCTTAGACTTGATAAATTTTGCAAATATTCTATATACATTACCTTTATTATCATACAACAATTAGAAAAGAGAAATTGAACAAACATGGCCACTCCCCTATGGTTGGCCCAGATGTATTTCTTTGTGTTTCCATGGAGATCTTCATGACAGCTCTCACTACTCCTCATCTTTCTAACATGGTCCTTAGGACTCTGAATTTGCCTTTGAGTACTTCCTCCCAATTATAAGTTTCTTTAAGAAAGTTACTAAACTTTACATTCCTATATGACTAGTGCCAAGTAGAGTAGCTGGCTTAGAGCAAATGCACAGCAAGTGTTTGTTCAATGAAAGAATAAAGCTACTTTTATATAATTTGATTATATTCTTACATTGTTGAATTTTGTTTCTGTTACAACTACAATTCTAATATTACTATATTCCTGAGCTTTCGTGTGGTTTGATGATTTATGTAATGAAGGGAATATTAATATTATTATTTTAGCATTTCCCCCATTTATAAAGTAGGTGTATTAGCAATAGTTTTCTCCCTTACTGGTGAGAAGCGAATAAAGGGATGGAAGAAATAAGCCTATTTAATGGGTTGTCTAGTACCTAAAAGAGGTAATTAGTTATGTTAACTATTAATAACATCATCAAATCATTAAGTCAGATATAGAGCTAGCTGTATTTTATTTTGTGTTCAGTTCTAATATAATAGTCTAGCTTAGTCTCAAGCCACTGATAGATAATCAAATTCAAGTTTTAGGTAACACTCTGATAAAATACAATTAGGAGCACTATTTCATGGATTGTAATTTTATTCAAACTTAGCACATGATTCTACTCTAGCTCCAAACAATTTGTTCAAGCAGGCCAACCAGATTCTTGGTCTAAGGGAGTGGCTTGTGGCTTCTTGATGGCAGCAACACTCTGGACCTATGTTCATCTTAGAACCCATTTGCAATGAGATAAGGAGCTCATGCCTGAATGTAAATCAACACACTATCTTCTTTATCAAGAAGGTTTGTCTATGAAAAGATCGTCAGCTGTACTTAACTGCACCTTTAATAACCACCTCATCCTCGTCCCCAACAACAGATGTAAAGGACCACAAATTCCCCCAGCTGAAGGTTCCACTGATTCTGGAATTTCCCAAGTTCATCCCTTAATTCCTTCTGTCTTTCTAAAAATTGATTTATTTTCTTTGTTTGCTAAAGCAACCAAAGTAACTAATAAGGTAGGACTATAAAAATGTGATACTGGAGCCTAGGAATATGGATTCCGAACTCGTGGTCTTGGAGGTTGTCATCAGAGCTACGGTGGGAAGACACACAAAAGAACACCAAGGAATAGAGTTTAGTGGTAAGAAGAAATACCTTGAAGCAAGAACTCGTTTATTTGAGGGACTAGGATTGGAATAGGCATAATCAGAGGCAATCAGGAAGGGATATCAGAGAGTGGGAAGAGCCAGAAATACATGTCATAAAATTCTTGGGAGGAAAATATTTGCCAGAAAAGATACTAACCTACTTCTTCAATTCGATGGGCTGTGCATGGTCACAAATAAACTCAAGTCTTTTAGTGACTTAAGCTAACAGAAGTCTATTTCTTGCTCACATAACAATACAAGATGGATGGCCCTGGTTCCTGGGTGATTCAGGGGAAAAGGCTCCTTGACTCTCATCGCGCCAGACTTCATAAGACCTTGCTGTTATTGGCTGAGAAAGAAGGAGAGAGAGATTACTTGGAGAAGTTTTTGACCTGAAAGTGACTTACGTCCTCCTCCTTATATTCCCTTGGCAGGAACTAGCCAGAGCTAAATGTAAATGCCAAGAGTCAGGTGGCCTCTTCCTAGAAATAAATCTGTACTATGAGAGGAGTAGATACATCCTGGAAGACAGGTGGCTTCTCTCCCTTGGGGTTTGATGTCCCAACAAGGCTAAGAAAATGAGGCCTGAGGAATATTGTGACTGCATTTGGTGATTTCAAGTTATATTGTGATGTGCAGTAGGGTGAGAGGGACTGAAGCCATTTTTCATTTGTTAAAAGATATTTGAAGAGATGCAGCTAGAAGAGATAGGTTTCTTTTTCAAATAGACAGCCAGTGCATTGTCAGTAAAAGAAAAAAAAAAACAGATTGAAAAGGTAGTAAGATGGAAGAAAAGGTTTTATTTTTACAATTACATTGATCTGAGTGTGTACAAAGTAGAAAGAATTGTAATTGAAGCAAGGACAGCAAGAGAAGAAAACATAGGTGCAGGGATTAGCAATGGGTGGGAAGAGGTTTAGTATTCCGGAAAGACTAGAGATTAAAAACAAGGATGGACATACATGGTACATCAGTGAAGAAAACATTTCACTGTCAAGCACTGTCCAGAAAAGCAGGAAGAAAGGCCATTTGCTTAGGTTGAGGGATAGGGATATAGGGTAGGGCTTCAGGGGACTATAACAACTCTGGAAACTCCAAAGTAAACCTAAGGAGAGAAGTCAAGAAATAAATAAAAGAATAGCTAAGTAGAGGAGAACACAAAGCTGGGGTTAGAGAGTTCGAGACATTCCAACCGAAAATAAACTCTTGGTCATAGTCTCTAGTCTCCTTTCCATATAAGTAATTTTCATGTCTTGTTTTTTTTTGTTGTTGTTGTTGTTTTGTTTTAGGAAATGATTTATTTTAAGCATCAGTTAAGCTAGGCACAACTTTTAAGGTCAAACCAGTAAACTCTATGAATCGGCTGGAGATCATAATTTCTCTTTTCATGCTTGGTACTGTAGGTTGGCAAAGAAACATAGCAAAGTGCACATGAAAAAAAAGTCTTGTAAAATTACTGAAATATACAAATTGAGGGTGTTATTTTTACTTATCATTTTATATTTCAAATAGCTTCTGAGTAATGATCCTTATAAATGTTTGTTCACAAATAGAGGTATGAATTCTGTGTGGGTGTTAATACCATTTAAAAACTGGAATTACTTAAGATGCATTATTGGTGCAGAGGGTGGTAGTTATTTTTTCCTTCTAATATGAGAATAAATACAAATAACATTCTTAGAGAAGAGTGAAGTAATTTTTACTCAGCTGAGTGGCAATGTTTTCAATTTTATGACTTTTCTTAGCCTGCAGGTTGTTATTTTGCAAAGTGACTTCAAGAATAATCTTTTTCCTTCTATTCTTCCTAGGAAACACTAAACCTATCCATTATCAAAGTCTCCTACCAGTTTAAACACAATTTTAGAACTGTAACTTTTTCTAGGCCAAGAAGGAGCCAGCAATCTCCACCCAGAAGGCATTTTATAACCCACCAAACTCACCTCAGCACGAGCCAGATTATAAAGGAAAAAAAAAAATCATCCCACATTCAGGCTTTAATTGAAATATTTCTAATTAGATATAGAAATGATTATTTATATACACATATACAAGCACATGCACACATAAACACACTCAAAAATGTATCTTTGGCTATTTTTTTTAGTCTTTTTAGGATTATTTTCTCAGTCATATCAACTATGAGTGAAACTATGAGCTTAAAAGAAAATTAAAAAGCATATTTTAATATGGTGACATTTTAAAATAAAAACTCAAAAGCACTCACTATCTTAGAGTTACTTCTTTTGGAAAATGGGAGTACATTAAAAACCTTTTAATATCCATACTCATCAATCTATATGATATTTTATACAAAATAAATAAAATTGCATTTTCACTTGAGAAAAGGAAATGTAAATGTAACTTAAAATTGAATTTGGTTTGCATCGGTTCTAGAATTCTAATATATAAGCATTGTCCCTGAAGAAAAAAATTTTATGGAAATGTTTAAAAGTATTCATGGGCTAAGCTTCAATAAAAGTTCAGGTTGTTTCAATAAAATAGAATAGCAAACGGTTCATTTTATTACATTGAGTCCGAAATGACTATATATGGTAGGTTTACATGTGTGTGTGTATGTCATATATATGTCATTATATATATTTTATATATGGGTTTAATCACATATATTTATCCCTATATAGGTATATAAAATTGTTAAAAGGGGGCTAAACTCCCATAAGCTATACATGATCTTAAAATGCCACAATATAATGAAATCACTACAAGTTGGTTTATTACATTTTTTCTCATATATCTGATTTTTCTAAAGCTAGAGAAAAAATTACCAAATGTTTATAGACAGATGGTTTAAACTTAATCAGATTAAGTATCAACATGGAAATCAATTCAAGGTCTGAAAATTCCAAGAATGTTTTAAAAAAATCTATAACAAGGCAACTTCACAAGACAGAATTAGGCAGAGCACTCATATTTCATCTGCCGGATTTATTCTGCAATTGACTTGTTAAGTGTCCCTCAAATAAGCTGTCTTTGTAAATGGTTGCCAAAGTACATTTCTGAATTTAGTATAAATGTATTGTTTGACAGTTGGGATTTGAAAAGTTTAACTAGTTTCTTTCTCTTTAAAAACTAGCTTCAGTACGAGATTGTCTAACTTTAAAAAGCACAGTAAGTTCCAGATTGATAGTATCCATCTTTAACTTCAACTTTGGTAGAATATTGAATGATCACAATTTTGGTAGAATACTGAATAATAATATACAATTTTGGTAGAATACTGGATAATCTGAATGATACTGAATAATCACAATTTTGATAGATATTCATTGCTGTTATGTACAGTTAATTTATTACTATTTTTTCTAAATCTATCTTATCTATCATCTATCCTTTCGTTTGACTTCCTTAAGTAGACTTTAACATAAAAATATGTTCATCTTGATGAGATATGCATACTCTCAAATTGGTTGCAGCATTATTTATAATAGCCAAGATTTGGAAACAACTCAAATGTTGATCAACAAATGAATGGATAAGAAAATATGGTACAGGGGCACCTGGGTGGCTCAGTGGGTTAAGCTTCTGCCTTCAGCTCAGGTTATGTCCTGGGATTGAGCCCCGCATCAGGCTCTCTGCTCAGCAGGAAGCCTGCTTCCTCCCGTCTCTCTCTGCCTGCCTCTATGCCTACTTGTGATCTCTGTCTGTCAAATAAATAAATAAAATCTTAAAAAAAAAAAAGAAAATATGGTACAGCCATACATTGGAATATTACTCAGCCTTAAAAAATAAGGAAATTCTACCATCTGTGACAACATGAATGGACCTATACAACCTCATGCCAAGTGAAATAAGGTAATCACAGAAGAGCAAATACTGCATGGTTCCACTTTTATGAGGTATTTAAAATAGTCAAACTCATAGAAGCTGAGAAGAGAATGGTGTTGCTAGGGCATGAGGAGTTGTTTAATGTGTGTAAAGTTGCAGTAATAAGATGAGTAAATTTTAGAAATCTGTTAAAAACACAGAGCCTACAGTTAATAGATTGATGTGCACTTAAAAACCTGTTAAGAAGATAGATCTCATGCTAAGTGTTCTTACCACAGAAATAAAACAAAGCCTAACAAACAAACAATAAAAACAAGGAAACACACAAAATCTTTTGGAGGTGATGGATGTATTTATAACTTTGCTCATAAGGATGGTATCACAGGATATACACTTGTCCACACTCATCAAGATGTGTGCATTAAATATGCTCAAATTTTTGTGTATGAAGTATATCTCAATAAAGTTAAGGAAAGAAATCTATTTGTGGTGGGAATAAGCTTAGCTCTTCCTTAGTTTAATCATATCTTCACTTTTCATTTGAGGAAAGAAAGGGCAGGTAAACATTCTTTACGCCACAGCAAGTTTTTGGTAAAGTCCATCTTAGTGTCTGGGTCGCCTGATTTATAATATAAAGCTCCAAAATTAGGCAACATGTGACCTTCTCAGATGTTTATTTAAAACTCTTTTGTAACACCAATTACTTTGTAAGTTGGATTATGGTGATGTATGTACTTCCTGTCCTCTGCTTTTCCCCCTACCCCACACTTGTAGGTGTTTCAGGACCTACTCAAAAACACCGGGGTCAAGGCATCTAAGTTCATACCTATGAGCTCCAAAGTACAAACCATGACTTCCAATGAATAAAAGCTTTTATCTTCACAAAGAACAGCCTTGGTATAGTTAATGCAAACTTGCCCTTACCTTCCTACAAAAACGATGATCTAGAATCAGTTTTACCTAGCTGAAATATATGGTCAAGTATAGTCACCAGGGTAATTCAAGTCCAAGTTCTGTTTTTGCCTGAATTTGCTAGGTTGCTACCTCACCTATGGGTCTTCATTAACTATACTATCAGAATATTATTCAAGGAAAAATTCAACACAAAAAAAAGAACAAGAGGCAGTACCAAAGGCTAGGGACCTAATCAATACAGACATTGGTAATATGTCAGATCTAGAGTTCAGAATGACAATTCTCAAGGTTCTAGCCTGGCTCGAAAAAGGCATGGAAGATATTAGAGAAACCCTCTCGAGAGATATAAAAGCACGTTCTGGAGAAATAAAAGAACTAAAATCTAACCAAGTTGAAATCAAAAAAGCTATTAATGCGTTGCAATCAAAAATGGAGGCTCTCACTGCTAGGATAAATGAGGCAGAAGAAAGAATTAGTGATATAGAAGACCAAATGACAGAGAATAAAGAAGCTGAGCAAAAGAGGGACAAACAGCTACTGGACCACGAGGGGAGAATTCGAGAGATAAGTGACACCATAAGACGAAAAAACATTAGAATAATTGGGATTCCAGAAGAAGAAGAAAGAGAGAGGGGGAGCAGAAGGTATACTGGAGAGAATTATTGGGGAGAATTTCCCCAATATGGCAAAGGGAACGAGCATCAAAATTCAAGAGGTTCAGAGAATGCTCCTCAAAATCAATAAGAATAGGCCCACACCCCGTCACCTAATAGTAAAATTTACAAGTCTCAGTGACAAAGAGAAAATCCTGAAAGCAGCCCGGGAAAAGAAGTCTGTAACATACAATGGTAAGAATATTAGATTGGCAGCTGACTTATCCACAGAGACCTGGCAGACCAGAAAGAGCTGGCAGGATATTTTCAGAGCACTAAACGAGAAAAACATGCAGCCAAGAATACTATATCCAGCTAGGCTATCATTGAAAATAGAAGGAGTGATTAAAAGCTTCCAGGACAAACAAAAACTGAAAGAATTTGCAAATACCAAACCAGCTCTACAGGAAATCTTGAAAGGGGTCCTCTAAGCAAAGAGAGAGCCTACAAGTGGTAGATCAGAAAGGAACAGAGACCATATACAGTAACAGTCACCTTACAGGCAATACAATGGCACTAAATTCATATCTCTCAATAGTTACCCTGAATGTTAATGGGCTAAATGCCCCTGTCAAAAGACACAGGGTATCAGAATGGATAAAAAAACAAAACCCATCTATATGTTGCCTCCAAGAAACTCATTTTAAGCCCGAAGACACCTCCAGATTTAAAGTGGAGTGGAGTGGAAAAGAATTTACCATGCTAATGGACATCAGAAGAAAGCAGGAGTGGCAATCCTTATATCAGATCAATTAGATTTTAAGCCAAAGACTATAATAAGAGATGAGGAAGGACACTATATCATACTCAAAGGGTCTGTCCAACAAGAAGATCTAACAATTTTAAATATCTATGCCCCCAACGTGGGAGCAGCCAACTATATAAACCAATTAATAACAAAATCAAAGAAACACATCAACAATAATACAATAATAGTAGGGGACTTTAACACTCCCCTCACTGAAATGGACAGATCATCCAAGCAAAAGATCAGCAAGGAAATAAAGGCCTTAAACGACACACTGGACCAGATGGACATCACAGATATATTCAGAACATTTCATCCCAAAGCAACAGAATACACATTCTTCTCTAGTGCACATGGAACATTCTCTAAAATAGATCACATCCTCGGTCCTAAATCAGGACTCAATCGGTATCAAAAGATTGGGATCATTCCCTGCATATTTTCAGACCACAATGCTCTAAAGCTAGAACTCAACCACAAAAGGAAGTTTGAAAAGAACCCAAATACATGGAGACTAAACAGCATCCTTCTAAAGAATGAATGGGTCAACCAGGAAATTAAAGAGGATTTGAAAAAAAATCATGGAAACAAATGATAATGAAAATACAACGGTTCAAAATCTGTGGGACACAACAAAGGCAGTCCTAAGAGGAAAATATATAGCGGTACAAACCTTTCTCAAAAAACAAGAAAGGTCTCAGGTACACAACCTAACCCTACACCTAAAGGAGCTGGAGAAAGAACAAGAAAGAAACCCTAACCCCAGCAGGAGAAGAGAAATCATAAAGATCAGAGCAGAAATCAATGAAATAGAAACCAAAAAAACAATAGAGCAAATCAACGAAACTAGGAGCTGGTTTTTTGAAAGAATTAATAAAATTGATAAACCCCTGGCCCGACTTATCAAAAAGAAAAGAGAAAGGACCCAAATAAATAAAATCATGAATGAAAGAGGAGAGATCACAACTAAAACCAAAGAAATACAAACTATTATAAAAACATACTATGAGCAACTCTACGCCAATAAATTTGACAATCTGGAAGAAATGGATGCATTCCTAGAAACATATGAACTACCACAACTGAACCAGGAAGAAATAGAAAGCCTGAACAGACCCGTAACCAGTAAGGAGATTGAAACAGTCATTAAGAATCTCCAAACAAACAAAAGCCCAGGGCCAGATGGCTTCCCGGGGGAATTCTACCAAACATTTAAAGAAGAACTAATTCCTATTCTCCTGAAACTGTTCCAAAAAATAGAAATGGAAGGAAAACTTCCAAACTCATTTTATGAGGCCAGCATCACCTTGATCCCAAAACCAGACAAGGATCCCACCAAAAAAGAGAGCTATAGACCAATATCCTTGATGAACACAGATGCGAAAATACTCAGCAAAATACTAGCCAATAGGATTCAACAGTACATTAAAAAGAGTATTCACCACGACCAAGTGGGATTTATTCCAGGGCTGCAAGGTTGGTTCAACATCCGCAAATCAGTCAATGTGATACAACACATCAGTAAAAGAAAGAACAAGAACCATATGATACTCTCAATAGATGCTGAAAAAGCATTTGACAAAGTACAGCATCCCTTCCTGATCAAAACTCTTCAATGTGTAGGGATAGAGGGCACATACCTCAATATCATCAAAGCCATCTATGAAAAACCCACCGCAAATATCATTCTCAATGGAGAAAAACTGAAAGCTTTTCCGCTAAGGTCAGGAACACGGCAGGGATTCCATTATCACCACTGCTATTCAACATAGTACTAGAGGTCCTCGCCTCAGCAATCAGACAGCAAAAGGTAATTAAAGGCATCCAAATCGGCAAAGAAGAAGTCAAATTATCACTCTTCACAGATGATATGATACTATATGTGGAAAACCCAAAAGACTCCACTCCAAAACTGCTAGAACTTGTACAGGAATTCAGTAAAGTGTCAGGATATAAAATCAATGCACAGAAATCAGTTGCATTTCTCTACACCAACAGCAAGACAGAAGAAAGAGAAATTAAGGAGTCTATCCCATTTACAATTGCATCCAAAACCATAAGATACCTAGGAATAAACCTAACCAAAGAGACACAGAATCTATACTCAAAAAATTATAAAGTACTCATGAAAGAAATTGAGGAAGACACAAAGAAATGGAAAAATGTTCCATGCTCCTGGATTGGAAGAATAAATATTGTGAAAATGTCTATGCTACCTAAAGCAATCTACACATTTAATGCAATTCCTATCAAAGTACCATCCATCTTTTTCAAAGAAATGGAACAAATAATTCTAAAATTTAAATGGAACCAGAAAAGACCTCGAATAGCCAAAGGGATATTGAAAAAGAAACCCAACGTTGGTGGCATCACAATTCCAGACTTCAAGCTCTATTACAAAGCTGTCATCATCAAGACAGCATGGTACTGGCACAAAAACAGACACATAGATCAATGGAACAGAATAGAGAGCCCAGAAATAGACCCTCAACTCTATGGTCAACTAATCTTCGACAAAGCAGGAAAGAATGTCCAATGGAAAAAAGACAGCCTCTTCAATAAATGGTGCTGGGAAAATTGGACAGCCACATGGAGAAAAATGAAATTGGACCATTTCCTTACACCACACATGAAAATAGACTCAAAATGGATGAAGGACCTCAATGTGAGAAAGGAATCCATCAAAATCCTTCAGGAGAACACAGGCAGCAACCTCTTCGACCTCTGCCGCAGCAACATCTTCCTAGGAACAACGCCAAAGGCAAGGGAAGCAAGGGCAAAAATGAACTATTGGGATTTCATCAAGATCAAAAGCTTTTGCACAGCAAAGGAAACAGTTAACAAAATCAAAAGACAACTGACAGAATGGGAGAGGATATTTGCAAACGACATATCAGATAAAGGACTAGTGTCCAGAATCTATAAAGAACTTAGCAAACTCAACACCCAAAGAACAAGTAATCCAATCAAGAAATGGGCAGAGGACATGAACAGACATTTCTGCAAAGAAGACATCCAGATGGCCAACAGACACATGAAAAAGTGCTCCATATCACTCGGCATCAGGGAAATACAAATCAAAACCACAATGAGATATCACCTCACACCAGTCAGAATGGCTAAAATCAACAAGTCAAGAAATGACAGATGCTGGCGAGGATGGGGAGAAAGGGGAACCCTCCTACACTGTTGGTGGGAATGAAAGCTGGTGCAGCCACTCTGGAAAACAGCATGGAGGTTCCTCAAAATTTTGAAAATAGAAATACCCTATGACCCAGCAATTGCACTACTGGGTATTTACCCTAAAGATACAAACGTAGTGATCCAAAGGGACACATGCACCCGAATGTTTATAGCAGCAATGTCCACAATAGCCATACTATGGAAAGAACCTAGATGTCCATCAACAGATGAATGGATCAAGAAGATGTGGTATATATACACAATGGAATACTATGCAGCCATCAAAAGAAATGAAATCTTGCCATTTGCGACAACATGGATAGAACTAGAGCGTATCATGCTTAGCGAAATAAGTCAAGCAGAGAAACACAACTATCATATGATCTCCGTGATATGAGGAAGTGGTGATGCAACATGGGGGCTTAAGTGGGTAGGAGAAGAATAAATGAAACAAGATGGGATTGGGAGGGAGACAAACCATAAGTGACTCTTAATCTCAGAAAACAAACTGAGGGTTGCTGGGGGGAGGGGGTTTGGGAGAAGGGGGTGGGATTATGGACATCGGGGAGGGTATGTGCTTTGGTGAGTGCTGTGAAGTGTGTCAACCTGGTGATTCACAGACCTGTACCCCTGGGAATAAAAATATATGTTTATAAAAAAAAAAATGTTAACCTTTTCCCTGCCTTGCTGGACAAAGCATGTTATACTCTTGCCTGCCAGCGTGGTTGGACTTTTTTAAATGTGAGAGGAAAGAGACGTATAAAAATTGTCTTTCTTATTTTTCTCTTCAGATTAAGCCTAATAAAGCAAATGCAAGTGCCAAAAAAAAAAAAAAAAAAAAAAAAGAATATGATTCAAGAACTTAGCTCAGGGTTTTAGGAAAATATAAAATCTTCTTGGAACCACCAGTACCTCTTTCTCTCCCTACAGCTGTCGGCAGGTTTTTAAGGCTGTTGTGGTTGAATAGCAACTTTTCCTGTTGGTATAAATAGCATTTCTATCCTGAACCCCTTCCTCCTACCATTGACCCCTTGGAAGCCATTGGGCCACCATATATTTCCATGAGTCTACTTACACATCTTACTCCATTATTTTCATTGTTATTTTAAACAAGAAATAGAATTTCTATTTTTACTTTATATTCCTTTATTCCCTGAAGATGAAAGAGATGATTAAGAAATTTATAAAAGTTAAATAGCTCCCACTCCCTCCCACCTCCTACTTTATTGAAGAGTGTGGGGTGTCTGAGACTCTAAAATACGAAACTCAAGGGACTATGCTCATGTTCCAGATCTTAGGACTAATCCATTCAAAGAGTTACAGTTTGTTCTTCATTTAAAAACTCTGGATACCAATCTGTCATATAATCAGTGGTGAACAACGAAGGTACGAACATTTAAAAGACAGTTCTTGTCATAGGGATAATATCACAACTGCCTATTTAAATTTCCATACTACATATTTTTTTCTTCCAAATATTTCAGGGTGACAAGCAATTTCTGTTTTGTAAAATGTAACTTTCAGTTTAAGTAACAGCTTCTTAAAAGTTGTTTTGATCATCTCAACTTCAAAATAAGAATCTCAAAGGAGAAAATTGCAAAATAATACTTTTGCTGTAATGCCCTAGAAAAGCCATAAATACTTATTCAATTCAAACAAACAAAATGAAAAAGAATTCCCTTGGTATATAAGTATGTTCAAATCAATTAATTAATAAGAAGAGAGTATCTATTAAGCTCTGAGTGTTGTTTTATGCCGGTGTTAAAATTCTCTAAGGAGATTTTTAACATCTGCATATAAAATGATGACTTACAGAATATGTCATTGAATATGAGTATTGTTCATCTTATCTACTGTGGTGTTACAAACCACCTTAAAATTTAGTGGTTTTAAACAACAAACACCATTTATTTTGCCCATGAATTTATAATTTGAGCAGGGTTTGGCAGAGAACAGTGATCCTTGCTACATTCAGTATCAGGAGGAGCAGCTCGACTTGTGGGCTGGAGGACCAACTTCCATGATGGCTACTGACCTGGCTGGCAAGTTGGTGCTGCCTGTTAGCTGGGAGTGCAGCAGGGGCTGAAGTTTGGGAGTCTCCGTTCTCTTCCATGTGAGCCTTTCATGTTGTGTGGGTTTCCTTTCCACATGGTGGCTGCATGCCAAGGGCAAGTATCATGACAGAGAGAGTCAGGAGGAAGCACTACAGCATTTTATGACTTGGCTTAATCAAAGAGTATCATGTCCATTCCATTCTATTCACTAAAAGCAAGTCGCTAAGGTCAGTTTATATTCAACCCACATCCAAGGGAAAAGGAATTAGGCTCAATGTCTTAAAGAAAGGAAGGTCAGAGAATTTGTGGGCATATTTTTAAAACCACTACAATATAAAATGAGGAATGCTAAAAATAAGTTCTAGATAAATTCTGATGAACTTGAAAGGTCAATTCTTCCTTGAGTTATAATTTTTAAATGCCATTTATTGAACTTCTAGCATATGCTTTACATCCATTTTTAGTAATCCTTATACAAATTCTATGTAAGTATTTTCCATTTTACAGATGAAGAAATTCATAGTCAGAGTAAGAAGGGATTTGCCCAAGGTCACACAGACAGTAAATGGTAAGACCAAGGATTTAAAAATGGTTTCTTTCTGCTACCCCTTTCTAAGGAAAGGGTGAGATTTGACCCAGAATTTGGCAGCTGGAGTGATATTTAAGTGTCCAGAAAAGAATAATGATGTTCTTTTTCTGCAAAGTTATGTGATAAAAGATACAGGAATGCACCAGATAATTTTCACAAGAATCATTTGGCTGTATCAGCATATTTATGTGTTCTGTCTTGATGACCATACCTGAGACAGGTGTAGAATGAAGACAGTGTATTGGTCCTTGCTTTCTGGGAGGTCTGGACAAAAGATATGGCAAAAGCCTTTCGAGTGGTTTTAGTGTATTCTAGGGGGATCAGGGCCAGTGAAGAGGGGGCTGGTTTGTGGAGGAATTGGCAGACTAGAGCCAAGTAAGTCATCTTAGACTAGCCACTAAAGCTTACTAGTAAGATGTCAACTAAGTCAATATATACATTACAATTACTAGAATTATTACCCACTTGGAATTGGGTGCTGCCTTTTTCCATAAAGAACATATGGTACTCCGTGTGGGTGTGGGCAGTCAAGCTTTATAAAACATTTTTCTATCTTCTTCTTTAAGAAGTTGTGGGATACTACTGTCTTTGTTTTTATATTAATCCATTTTGAGATGTGAAATGAACAGTTGCATTCTTTTACTCAAGAAATAAATTTAAGTCACTTTGTTTAAAAAACACATTTATAACACCTATTATGAGCCAGACACAATGGCACATGCTTTACAAATATTAAAACACTCACACACACACACACACACACACACACACACACACACACACACACATCAAGTATACTTACTATCCCTGTAATACTTGATAATTCTTGTAATACGACCATAAATGTTCACCACTATTGTGCCTTTTTTGTGTGTGAGTGAAGAATAGGGAAAAGAAAAGTTGATCTGGGTCCATCTCACAAGCAATTTTTTTGTAAAAGAAAGGACCCTCAAATGTTAAAAATTGCTGATGTCTTGAGAATCTCATTAACTTCTCTGAGCCTTGTTTACTTCTGTCTAAAGTTGCCATGAGAATTAGAAGAGTTGCATAGGGATACCTGGGTGGCTCAGTCAGTTGAGTGTCTGACTCTTGATTTTGGCTCAGGTCATGATCCCAGGGTACTAGGATTAAGCCCTGCATGGAGCTTCACACTCAGAGAGGAGTCTGCTTCAGATTCTCTACCCCCATCCCACTCACACATTCTTTCTCTCTCTACAATAGTTAAATAAATATTTTTAAAAAAAGAATGAGATGAAATAATCTATGGGGAAATGTATGAGAAAGTATTCCATGAAGTAAAGAATTATCAAAATATTGAGTAATACTCTGTTAAAGAGGGTGAATGATTGGCTATGTCCCCAGACCACACAGGGCAGCTTTGGACAAGGGCCATTGGTCTGTAATCATGTAAAACATCTTTTGATTCACATACGTCTTTTAACCAACATCTCCTCCTAGACTGGCTCTAGAGTTACTTCTATTATTGGCTCAACTGATAATTAGAAAACAAATGTGTATTACAAACAATGAAATTTGTTTTTTTTGTATGATAAAGGTAAGTATGCATAGCCATCTTAGACTCCACCATGACTGGCTTAACCATGACTCTATCACTGACCCTTCCAGCTTTTTAATTCTTTCTGCTAATAAAACATTTTTTTCTTTTGTACACAATATTGATTTAAAAAAAAGTTACCTTTACAAAATACTTACTTTTTAAAAATTATGACCTTTACTTTATTCATCACAGATCTATCTATACTGTTGCACTCTAACAAAGTGTAGATGAAAAACTCATTTGCTAAGACCAAATATATGTAACTTTTCATGAAATTTCAACCAGGACAAAAGTGCAATAATGTGTGTGTGTGTGTATGTGTATATATATGTGTGTGTATTTGTGTATATATATGTGTATATATATATGTGTATACACACACAATGTATATATATATATATATACACAGGACAAGTGAAATACACACACGTTATGTGTTGCATATTATGTGTTAAATACACATAAAATGTTTAAAAATACATGTTAAATTAAGTACATAAGTTTCCTCTTCTTCACATACATGACATACATGTATTTAATTTATGTGTAGTTTATATATTTAACATTCAAATTTGTATTTGTTTAAACATATATTTATTTGTCCCAAGATTTCATTGCCACCTCAGATAATTTTGACTTCCTACTACAAATACTATAGTGACAAAATAATGCAATACCATCTGAAGGGAAGGAAAAAACCCAAACGGTATGCTAAATTTTAGTCTTTGAACTATTTTAAAATATTTCTAGCACTTCACACTTAAATATTTTCTAAAAGCAGAATTATCTGTCAGACATTCCATGATGTACATATTTTTTTCTTTATAGAAGCTTTTAAGTTTCCATAAAAAGTCACACTTGCTTAAAATAGAAAATGAGTAGTTAAATCATCACAAATATAGCCATAATGTAGACTTTGCTCTTTATTTCTAAAAAGAAGTTATGGCTAGAAATAATGATGTTTTGGTTGTAACCGTAACATATAACAATAACAGTGTAACAGTGATAGTAATCACAGTCACTGTAATAAGGATAGAAACCATCTATTGAGTATGAACCATCTATTTTTGGTGTGTCTTTTACAAATATGCTATTAAGTAATGCTTAAAATAATACACAGGACAAGTGAAATTTGTTTCCATATACAGACAAAAAGACTTTGGTTCAGAGATGTTAAATGACTTGCCCCAGAAATGGTAAAACCAGAACTCAAATTCATGCTTTTTTTTTCCCCATTAAATGATGCTTATAAAGGAAGATCCTGAAACACAGATTTGAAATTCACTGGCTATCCTATAATTATAGATTATTGTTGTCAACCTGAGCATTTTGTCAGATTTCCAATTCTTTTCTTTTATTAAAAAAAAAAACACTTAACATTTATTTATTTATTTGAGTAATCTCTACATCTAACATGAGGCTTGAACTCATAACTTTGAAATCAAGAGTCGTGTGGTTTTTTGACTGAGCCAGCCAGGCACCCCTTCCATTCTTTTAATAATTCTTTCTACTTTGGAATGATAGTTTACATTATTTAAGTGCTTTAAAATTGCAAAATACATTCACAGGTGTTTT
The DNA here is from genome assembly GCF_964662115.1 of Mustela nivalis. Lineage (NCBI taxonomy): Eukaryota > Metazoa > Chordata > Mammalia > Carnivora > Mustelidae > Mustela > Mustela nivalis. Next base: position 83,860,717 of record NC_139030.1, read on the forward strand.
CTCTCATTTCTCCTCAACATTTTTAGTCACTGGACACTAGTTTATATTATAACTAGATCGTGGTTTCTTATATGGTGATCATGTCTACAGAGCTAAGCTACCTTCTGTCATGAGTGCACACAGAAAGAGCTCAATGAATAGTTGAGTAAATGAGTTACCTTTAAAGAGGCATGTGTCCCTGTTGACAGAAGTAGTAATGAACTACTCATACCAAACAAGTAAGACCTTTGCCCCCTAACTGAGGAGAAGCACCCCCAAAAAGGTCAAAGAAAGACAATGACCCACAGTCTCCAGTCTCTAGAGGCCTTGGTCTACTTCATGCATCAAAGACTTAAAAACCATCCACTGAACTCTTCTCCATGACTATTTTTCTAGAACACTCTTGAACATATGCAGCCCTTCTGAGCACAGTCCCAGATTGTAGAGTCTGCTCAGTCAAACCCAGAATTTTAAAGAAATAATAAAGGATAGCAACACAATTTTCCATATACTCTATGCTCTTTTGTGTCCGTGAATATGGTGGCCTTTCCACAACTCCATCTGTCAACCAATCAATTAAAAATGAAAAGTAAAAATTTAAAAAAAAAAAGGAAAAGCACAATACACTACTTGAGGTTTCCTAACACAGTCTGTCACTTTTCTTCTCCTGTGTACGTAGTGGATGCTTTCTTAGCAAGCCATGCTTTCTGCAAACTTCCCCGTTTTCCACAAAGCAGGAGATGTGCAGATATTTTAGGGGACCAGCTTCTAAAGAGACCTGTGGAAAATAGTCACCAGTTGTTTTTACTTTCATTTTTCATCATAGAACTTTGAGAACAAATGACGCTTAAAATGGACATTTCCATAGAAATTTAGCATTTACCCTATTCTTTTTCAGCTACGTGATATGCATTCATGAAGTGCATCCACTGTACACTTGAAATTCAGTGACGTAATCAAGAGTGACCAATACTGCTTGAGAGACTATAGCATCCAGAGGAAACAAAGCTAATCCGCTATTCAGAAGTCTAGAAATATAATTACAGCTCTATAACAACATTCTGGAATTAAACCCATTGACTTCCCATGCAATTGATATCTTTCTTGGTCATCTCCATCTGTAGCAATGCAAATGGCAGTTACTACTCAGGAAGGTTGGAGGGAAGAAGAAACTACTCTAGGTGAATTGACTAGTCTGTATTCTTTGAAGGAAAGGTGTTGATTTCATTTAAAATGTAACTGCACTTAAATGAGTCTGAATAAGCTCTGAGTGGCATATGGAACCTAGAATGGATTCAAAATTAGGCCAATGAAAAATGTGGTTTTATTTCCATTGCAAGCCAAGGAATCATCTTCAATGTAAGTTTTAGTGTCATAATGCTGACATGTAACTTACGTATAGACAATTCCTCTTGGAGTGGAAGGTCAGGCAATTAATCCATTGCATCACCCATTCACCTATATGTGCCAGCTATTTGGGAGAACTTGAAAAAATGATGAAAAATTCTTAATAATCTTTGACATTATAATATTTGTACTTAGACTCTGGCTATCCCAGAATGATGCTTCCCTGTTAGAATGGCTAGTCAATCTCACCACATGATGGAAAACAGATGTAAGATTAGGATGCAAAGTAGTTTTCCAGAACCTTAGTCCCAGCATGCTGCACCGTCCAGCCCCAAAGTTAACCAGCCAAGTGCTGACACATGTCTTACAGCAAAATATCCCTCACAGCCACAGTTCAAAGGCCTCGCTACCCTCCAGGGCAATTAATACAGCATCACGTTCAATGGTGCTTGAACCAAATCCATTGAATCCTCAGGGGAGAAATAACGAAGCAATCGCAGAGCTCAGACGAGAGCAGCATGTAGTGGTGGCTAAGGTTTCAGTCCCTGAAAGCGTAGCTTTTCCCGAAAGCACGTGTAGGATTCCATATTTACTCGACGGGAGCTATGCTCAGATTGTGTAATCTACTTACAGCACAGTTCTTGTAAGACAGCATGAAAACCGAAGCATGGTTATTTAATAAGAAAGAAGGGAAAGAAGACAAGAGAAGGAGAAAGGGGGGGGGAGGTGAAGGAGGAGGCGTAGCAGGGGGAAGAGGAGGAGGAGGAGGAAGAGCGTGGGGAGGGGAAGAGAAGGAGAAGAAGAAGACTAGAAGGAAAAGAGGGACGGAAGGAGGGAAACCTATTTATAGATGTTCGTCTGCCCGAGTAGAGATTTTCAAGTTTGACCTATTGGAGATAACCAGAAAAACCAAAACCGTGTGTTCCTTTAATAAAACTGGGCGCTGCTGTTGGTGTGTACTACCAGGACACCTGAAAGAGCTCCTTTCTGAGATGTGAAGTAAGCGTGGTTTAATTCCATGCAGGATTATGTTTTTCTCAGCCATCCTGAGCATTCCTTAAAGATACTGGATCAAGGAATGGTGGCAAACAAATTGTATTGGTTAAATTTTCAAATAAAATCTAAAACATAATGAGGTGTTTTGCATTCTTTTATATGCAAATTACAAGTAAATATTTTTACTTTTGGCTGGACCTGGAAGCAACCACCATGATTAGCAGCTTCTGAAGCTGCCTGGAACCCTGATTAATGAGTCAAGCACTTTCAGATGCCACGTTAGCCCTTGCAGGCCATGGTGGCACCACTTAGCATTTTGTAAGAAGTAATAATCCAGTGGTCAGAAAGAACAATTCAATGTTCCTGGGTGCTTGTCTTTTACAGAAGCTGAAAAAAACAAGATGTATTCAACTTTCAATTATCCACACTCGGGTTGCACTTTCTGTGGCCCTTGCGAGATTTCATGGGCTGTGCCCATCAGCTGTCAGGAAGATGGCATTACTATCCCATGGAGTACACCCAAGATACAGATTAGCAGAATATATTTGCAGTGCTTGCCATTCTTCCCCTCTCTAAAATGTATACAAGACATATATCGTTCACTAAAGAAAACATAGCTAAACAAAAAATTCCAGTCACTTAAGGATAACTCTGTTAAATCTTCACAGAAGTCATTCTATATTTTATTTACTTAAAATATAAAATACTTTATTTTATATTTTATTTTCTGCACATATACATATAAACATAAAATAATAAAATATTTTATTTTCTATATTCTATTTTTATAATTTTTAATAATTTATTATGATTTATGGTTTTATTTTATTTATTTTATTATGATTAATTTGTTATATTTTATAATTTATTGTAATTTATAAAAATTTATAAAATATATTTTTGTATTTTATATTTCATTATATATATATGAGCAAAATTCCACATGTATTTATACACAAATTGATATTACATTGGAAAGATTGAGAGTGTGGTCACTGTAGCTGGCTCTCTAAGTGTATAGATTATATCTGTCACTTATTAGCTGTTTTATCTTTGGCAAATCACTTCAGGTCTCTAGGCTGGGTTCCTCACTGATAAACCAGGGACGATTTCAGGGAGGTTGCAGTGAGTTACTATAGAGAAGATGCAAGGACATGTGCCTTGTAGGAAGCACTATGTAAATATAACCTATTATTCTCACCTTGCTTAGAATCCCCCTTTCACTTCACAATGTATTGTGAACATCTCATCATGCCAATGAAGACACAATTCTGTCTTCATTTTGAACGGATATACAAAATAAACACATTGTATGACTATCATAGTGTATTGTAACTAAATGGGATCTATTTCTTTCCTACTGCGGACCACATTATATCCTTGTAAATACCTCTTTGTATGTTGATAAACTCCTTTTGATAAATATCTAGTCATGGAAGTAATGGATCCAGTGATATTTTTTCAGATTTTGGATTTCTACTGCCCAGTGGTGCTCCCCAAAGTTTTCACTAGTTTGATTTCCACCAACAGTGTATGAGGGTACATATTGCCCCACTCTCTTGCTGACATTAAATATCAACTTTGTTTGAAATCTTTATTAAATACAGTAGTCAATAAAGGTAATGAAACAAAAAGAGTGGATTTGAAAAAAAAAATTGACCTAAGATTAACATCTTTAGAGCAGTTTTTTCCTCCTTGAAAACTGTGCCAGCTGTGTGGGTAATAGCTACACTTTTATATGTGTGCTTGTGTGTGTGTGTGTATACACAAGTATGCATGTACAAGTTTGTACATGTACATATATGCACTAGGTATGTTCAAATACTTACAAAGTATTTCTTTAAATAAATCCATTAAGATAACCTATCAGCGTTTGTAAAGCTTTTTAGGATTATTTTTGTTTCACGGAAAGTGCAAAAACAGTGTTATGTAAAGATGCACATTCAGCAAATATGCTACTACCCAAGGAAAACTGGTTGGTTTCACACAACCGGTTTTTCCTTTTCATTCCTTTCTCCAAACACCCTACCCATTTCATTTGGGTGCACATTCTATGATCAATAAAGAAATAGATATCAGGGGTAGGGTGGAATGATCTAATAGAAAATATTACATTGCAGTAATAAAGATTCAGCACAATAAAATATCGCTTCTCTCAGTGGCAAGGTTTTTGTTGATGGAGCCGAGGTTTGCCATCAACGGCCAGATTCTTTTAAAAAGAATTCTGCCCTTCTGCCTCAGCAGTAGCACATATTATTCTAGATCCTAAAGATCCATGAGCGCAGGAATTGTGCATATTTTAGTCCTTATTGTATTGTAGTTTCTTCAGAAACTAATCAGAGATGAAAGGATTCAGTGATACCTTCTCTCTCTACCTCTACTTATTTAGAAATGCCTTTTTCATGCACTGGCTGGTCATCAATTCAGAATCTAATCTGCCTCACCAATAAACTGGAATCATTACTCACAGCAGGCCCTCAGTAGGTCATGAAATGGGGCACGAGTTTTGGCTTCTTTTTGATTCTCCTTGGCCATGATGATTCCAAGTCTCCCCCCATTCTTTAAAGAAAAGGTGTTGGGTCTCTATGCAAAGACATGGGGAGCATTTCTTTTTTTTTTTTAATTTTTTATTTTTTATAAACATGTATTTTTATCCCCAGGGGTACAGATCTGTGAATCAGCACTCACCAAAGCACATACCCATGGGGAGCATTTCTTAATTGCTCTCCACTTTCCTAGTGGGTGATTGAAAGGTAACTATGTAACTCCTTGTGAGTAGTAGAGTTCCTAGATATTTTCTCTACAACATTCCGCTTGTTTTTTTCTACCTCTTTTTTTTTTTCCCAGCCTAATGTTTAACAATGTTAGTTAAAACAAAACAAAATAAAACAACAACAACAACAACAACAACAACAACAAACACCTAATAGTATAAGATGTCAGGGAGAGAGGGAACTCCCCAAAATATCATTGAACCAGATTCTGCATAATAGTACTGGCATTTTTTTTTTTTTTTAACTTTTGTGAAGAACACTTGGCACATCCAGAGTGACTCTCAGAAAAGATCAGTAAGAGTGATGTCTCCAGGAAAAGCCTTTGCTCAGTGGTGTTAACTGCTAGAGGTTGCCGAGAACAAATTTCACATGCAGAAATTGGTAACAATTCAAATGACTCAGGGTGGGGGGGAGTGTTAGGCCTTTTCAGAAATGCTGAGCTGACCAAAGTGGAAGAAAAATGGGATTTGTAGGGGCGCCTGGATGGTGCAGTCAGGTAAACGGCCATCTCTTGGTTTTGGCTCACGTCGTCATCTCAGAGTCGTGAGAGGTAGGTCCACCTCTGGCTCAGGACTGAGTCTGCTTAAGAGTCTCCTTTCTTTCTGCCTCTCCCCACCATGCTCTCTCTCCCTCTCTCTCTAAAATAAATAAATAATTCTCAACAAAAAAGAGAGGGAGAATGGGATTTGTATAAGGAATAGCAGCAGGTAAGGATGGATCTCAGTTGTAAAGCTAAGATTTGGATATTATATTTGTAGGTGAGAATCATGAAAGTTTTTTGAGAAGGGAGCAAAAAGGTAAAAAGCACTATTTAGACACCTGCTGCCTATTTCCTAAGCGTGGTCCATGAGGCTAAGTAGATTGGGGGTTGTGTAGGAGATGCATGCATGCAAGGCAGCGAGAAGCTGTTAGGACCCTTAGAAACCCAGAGGTGAAGTCGTAAAGGGTTGCACACTAGGAATGAGAAGAAGGACCTGTTGCGAGAGATGCTGAGAGGAAGTGTGGTCAGGACTGTGTGCGCCTGAGGGGTGCAGCCTTTTTCATGAAGGGACAGCCATCCAAGGCAGTCTGCACTGAAACAAGGGCTTCTGAACTTACATGCAGTGTCAAGGTCACAGTTATATGGCTCTACCACAACAGAATCAAATACATGTTGGAGCAAAGGAAAACCGGGAGTTCTAGACGTGGTCTACTCTATTTTTCTTCTTTGTTGAAGCATTTCCTTATCTTTAGTCAATGAAAGCTGTTTTTTTTCTTTTTTAAGATTTTATTTATTGATTTCAGAGAGAGTGTGCATGAGTGTGAGCAAGGGGAAGGGCAGAAGGGGAAACAGGCTCCCCGCTGAGCAGGCTCAATCCCGGGACCCTGGGATCATGACCTGGCCGAAGACAGACGCTCAACTGACTGAACCACCCAGGAACCCCAGTAGTCAATGAAATCTATACATGGAAGAAGATTGAACATTTCCTGGGAAATGTGCTTACCATACCTATGTGTCCTGAACTGGCCTTCCTTCCTTTTCTCCTGAAATGTCAAAGGTGAGTTGGTTTCTCTGACCTTCCTGATGGGCCTTCCGGGCAGAGGGAGGCTGGGGAACAGTGTACATGTGTAAGATTGATCTCACAGGACGACTTTGGGTTAGCCATAAAAACAAAACCTTGCCTATGGAGCAACTTTTAGAAACTTCTTATCCCTAAGCTATCCATGAGATTCTTACCTTTGCCTGGTACTTTTTCTCTGAATAAAACAAATGAACCCGTAAAGGCCATTACGCTTTTGTGAAAAGGAAGATTCTGAGAATAAGATTTATAGAGACACAAGTAGATTTGTGAGTGTTTTGGGCCTAAAGCCATGGGTAGTATTGTAACAGAGGGGGGAAGGGGGGCTGGGGGGGAGGTTGCAAAATGAATCCCTAACTAATCGCACTGGGAAACATTTGAATCTCATTTCTGTGGGAATTAAACTGAGCTTTCTGCAAGATTGTACTTTGTGTGTATGGGAAAATACAGTGGGCGTCAAGGGTCCTAACACTATATTAGTTTCTTGATTGTGGATCTCATGTCAAGTGAGTAAAACAAAACAAAACAAAACAAAAAACGAAAAGAACACATATTGTTCCCTATGTATCTATTTAACATTAAAATTTGACAGTGCGTTTGCTCACTTCACAACCAGTTCTTATAGGCTAGAGTGAAGGAGATGGCTGAGGACTTCATGGCATGGTCACTTCTTCCTCTGTAGGAACACATGCCTCCAGGCCACACTGCCCGAATCTGTTGCTTTTTGTCAGATGTTTTATTAGATTCTCTAAGCTGTATAATCCTTAACAAGAATGGAATTTCAGAACCCGATTATGATAGCATTCAGATTGTATCTCAATTCTTTGGGCTCTTTCCTATAGTTCTAAGAGGGAGTTTTGTGCGCTTCTGCCCAATAATGGCAAAATGATTCATGAGATATGTTTAATAGATTCGTGGACACCTTATGTGACATTAACCCTCCAGAGGTTCTGTGATATTGATGGCACCGGGAAGTTCTTGTCTGTGCTGTGGCCATAAATGTGTCTTCCTGAGGGTCTGGGAGACCAATGATGTCTTAAGGACAATCTGTCACTTTTCATCTCCTACAAAACACCTTGTATAGACAACATTTAATGATCTTTGGTGATAGTCACTCTCATCAGTTGAATGCCATTTGGATATCAATTAGCATCTCAGTTCTGTAGTGGGGACATTCTTATTCTCATACCTAAGAGGACAGCCACGCAGGCTCACAGTTGTTAAATAGTGATTAGCACAAGGTCATACAACTAAAAGGAGGTAGGACTATGTCCTTCTAGCCTATGAAATAGGGTAGACATGGTATCTATTCTCGCTTCTCAAGCTCTGTCAATCTAGTCTAAGAACTGGCACATAGAAGTACTCTAATAGCTTTAGGGCAGAAGAATTCATGAGGGAATTATCTAAGTATATGGCTACCGAGCTTTAGTGTGTTCACCTAAATGATTCACAAAACCTGGGATAAATGTATTTCCACCATCAAGTTTTCGTTGGTTTTTAGCAACATAATTAAAAAAAAATATATGGACTTAAAGGCATGTCCTTGATTATGAAACATTTTAGAAATGATAATGTTAATGGATAGTAGTTCTTAATATTAATGTCTTTAATGCCTATAATAAAAACTTGGCAACATTATGTTGAACCACACAATTAAAAAAAAAAATCCAGCTCTCCAAATCCCAAAGTCTGAGTTACCCTATGCAGCCTCTTGAGAAGGTTTTGCCTCATTAGTTTACAACAGGGAGGAATCCAGGCATTGTTCCTACTTTACTCTTGACTTTGAGAATCCTAAGGAAATCCTGAGGAAGCATCCTTCAATATAATTGTCCTTGAGACTCCACATATATATATATGTATATATATGTATATACACATAGTATTCTCTATTACACATATATGTGTAATAGAGAATACTATGTGTGTGTATGTGTGTATATACACAGAACCTCTGGAGGGTTAATTATACATATACATATATAATTATACATATACATTATATATATATATATACATATATACATGTGTATATACATATATGTACACATACATGTGTAATAGAGAATATATGTGTGTGTATGTGTATATATACACAGGACCTCTGGAGGGTTATATATATACATATATATATACACATACATACACACACATATATATTCTTCGTATATATGGAGATATCAAGTCTTGGGAAGATATAAAAAATAAAATATTAAGAATAAATTATACACTGATCAATTCTTATGAGTTGGTTAGATAAAAATAGCAGTTGTTGGGGGTGCCTGGCTGGCTTAGTTGGTTAAGCACCCAACTCTTGATTTCAGCTGAGGTCATGATCTCAGGATCACAAGATCAACCACTTCTTTGGGCTGTATGCTAAGCATGGAGCCTGCTTAAGATTCTCTCTCCCTCTGCCCCTTCCCTCACTGCTCATGCTCTCTTTCTCAGAAAAAAAACCCACAAAAACAAAAAACACTAAGAATATCATTCTCCAAAAAGAAGTTGCATTAGGCTCTAAGATGAAAAAAAGGTAATCAAACAATATTATTATTTTCACTGTGTAGTATGATATCAGTCTTCATCAATGGGAGAAAGCAGCTGACTTTAGATCCTAAAGTAGCTAAACCATTTTGAAAGAGAAGATAGGAGATAAGCCAGAAAGGTTTTTTCCCTAGAGACTTGTATATTTTTAAATAAATAATTGATAAAGGGGAGCATTTTAATGCTTTTTTTTTTCTATGAAAAAAGTATGGGATAGTATAATGGATACTCCACTTGTAAGTGTGGGAGAATATTTAATTTTTGTGAGTGTACATGCCCATGATTAGGTTGCCAAGTGAGGGAGGTAGGAGAATCCACAGCAGTAGAAAAAATAAGCTATTTTCATTCATTCCTAAACCTCTGCCAGATTATGCTTTAAGTAATCCTTTGCCATTTTACATGGTGTTGTCTTTTTAAATCTGAAATAATTCTGCACTCAAACCAGCTTAAAGTGTGACCACAGACAGTCATCTGCAGACAGAACACATCATAAACACTTTTGGGTTCTGAAAGTCTTTAAACACGCAAGCCTCAAAATCCTCTTGGGTGGATTATGTCTGTGGTCATCTTCAGGATCTCACCAACTGAATTCCAGCGAGGGTGAATCAACTTAAATCTCAGCACACATTTCTAAGATTCCTTTTTCTGTTGTTCTAATCATTGCATTTGTGGCTTCATATTTGCATTTTCTGTACTTTTAATAAGGCAATAAGATGGCTTCCTTAAGCAATAAGTGTTTTTAAGGCTGCTCTAAATATACTTTTCTAAAGGGCACCCAAAGGACACATCAAATTGATTTTCTACTCTATTACTTCCTTTCCTCTTTCTTGTCTAAGTCTCTAATAATTTGAAATAAAGTGATAAAAGCAGATCTAAAATACTACTGTAATATCCTAAATGTACTATATGGCATGTCTTTATTTTTTTAGGCAGAACATAGAGAGGAAGGATCTTTAAAATAAGAAGCCACAGTTAGTATATAGATATCATAGCATTCTAGAACAATCTTGAGCTCTCACTGGATTTTTGTTGGTTGATTCAACTTGGGTTAAAAAAAATATTGGAGTCTGTACTGTTTAATTTGTAGTATCTATTTTTGCATACAATGGTACAATAGATACAATTTTTGTATACAATTGTATCTATCCCCTTATATAGGATATAGAATATTGTGACCAAGAAACTATTGAGTGATACCACAGGCATTTTTGAAAAATTCTAAAAGAGAAAATGTCAGATTTGATTGCCTATGCATTACAGAAGTTTAGGTTGTCTAATAACTATCATGGGCAGTGGTTTTCACTGCCTAGAGCTATTTTTTTCTTTTTGATTCCAGGGATAGGAGGGCTGAGCAATGGGCCTGTAATCCTCTACCCCTCCACCGACCCCCTCCCCTCCCTGTTATCATGCCATGGAGGGGGGGGGGGAATCCTGCCACTTTCTCCATAGCACACAGACTCAGAGTTGATTGTAAATTGTTTGGGAATTAATAGTCTCCAGTCTCATGAAAGCCACAACACCACTTGTCCTCTGCCCATATATCTTGTTTCCAGCTTAAAATAAACTGGAAATTCTGTTACTTAGATATTGCGACTTTCTGACCTGGTAGTCCTTTTTGTTTCTGTTTGTTTTGTTTTTGTTTTTACATCTTTCATCGGCCTCCAGGGAGGAATCAGCGTATTTAAATATCCGGAAGATTTGTTTGAGGTTGTTGATGTCACCATGATTTGTAGTCCTATTAAAATGACACTTGCTGATGACATGATACAAAGCGGTGCATCATTTCATCTCAGCATGAAAACTCACTGATCTTTTCATCACTGCCACACAGGTGATCCACTAACACAGGGCTCTAATGTGATCAGCCACACCACCACTGCCAGTATTTGCATAAGTGCTGCTCGGAGATGGACTGCATTTCTAATCCAAAGTCACGTCAAGGAAAAATAGCTGTTGCAGAATGATTTATACTTTTATTGGCTAAATGAAATTATTCAAATCCTGAAATCTGCTTTCTTCTTCAGCATTAGAATTTCAAGTAGACACACCCTGGTTCTACATTCCTATCTTAAACACACGCGCGTACGCGCACACACACACACACACACACACACACACACAAAGAGACACACACAGAATAGAACTCTAATGGTATGAGATGCTCACTTGTTTTCTTCTACATTGAATGATTCCACAGAATAAGTAAAAAAAAAAAAAAAAAGGCAATTTGTTGGCATGGAATAATTAAGAAAATTAAATCACTCTTCTAGGCAAGATCTTTGTGTGAGAGCTTACTGACACTCTATTTATACCCAGAATCAGCATGATGGTAACTTTTCTTTCCTCCCTCAACTCCTAGAAGAGAAAAAAAAAAAATACAGTAGGCAACAAAGCAAAAAAGTTACATGGATTTCTTTGAGACATACATGACTCTAGGTAGTGTACGTGTCACAAAAGGAGACAAGGCCACACAGACAGAAGGCTTACTTGAGAGGTCATGATACTCTCTCAAGTACAGAGCGAATTTCATATTCTCTCTTGAACATCACTGATGTAGAAAAAAACAGAAAAAAAAGCATTAAGGAAAACAAAATGAATAAAAAATGCTCTCAAGTAAATTTTTAAGTACCAAACACATTTGAAGAAATCCATTCTGTCTCTTGCAAAAGTGCATTACCTATTCCGAACTGGGTTCTAATGCCCTGTGCTAAGACTTCAAAGAATGCATGAGTTAAAATATCAAAAGGGCAGTTTTCTCCTGTGCTTTTTTTTTTTTTTTTTTAATCCCATATGAAAATAAGAAGCTGTGGACATTTTACCAAACAGTCCGTTTTCCTGACTGGTTTTACAGACTTGCAAGATTTGAATATTTTGGGATGGTTCCAAGGTTCTGAATCCACCAACGTTTGCCCATCAATATTTGAAACCTGTCAGTTCTTGACATTAAGGCCGTGTGATGACAGACAGCGGACTGGACGTGAGACTGTAAAAATAAGGTCCACCTGTTTCAGAGAACAGCCGGTGTTCAGTTCAGTTTCTGGCCACGTGACTTGACCCTGAAGACGAGCTGTGAGAAATCAGATGGACCCCACTTTCATGGGGAAGCAACCTCCATTTTTTTTAAGAGTGCATGCTTCAAACTGCTCTTTTGAAGGGAACCCTCATTTCCTTGAAAAAACACCTCAGCTTCAGATTGCAGGATTCCCTTGTCAAGCATAAGCACGTTTTGTCACTTGAAAATAATTGTATACCATAACCTCAGACATGCATAGCCCAGAAATACCATCCAAATTTGTAATTTCTAGGACAAAATTTATGTGGTATTGTCATTACATATTTTTATTCTAAGTTTTAGTAATACTACATGATGGAAAAGAGAACTTTGGAAATCACATAGCAATAGGAATGCCACTTGGGTTTCTCATTCCTCCTCATAAATCTCTCATATCTGTAAGTTTCATGAAGCTTGTCACTGTTTATTCGTAAATGCCCCACTCTTTTGAATAAGAAAAGAAAAAAAAAACTCCACAAGACGAATAACTGCAAAACTAATAACTGAACCCTTCCTATTGTCTGGAGTTAGTAGTCAAAACATGTGGAATGGAAAGTTAAGGAACAGAATGTTAAGAGTACAATGACAGTTAAAGAGAGGTGTCTTTACTATGATTTGTAATATAATTAAGGACAAATTTCTACCCTTCATCATTTGAGGAACTTGGAACTTCTTTTCATTATAGTCCAGGATTTCATGAGTCACATATTTTGTATGTATGCAATCTTGTGTACAGCATTTTTATCTGGATTGTTCCACGGATCATACAGCCTATGAGTATTGAGAAAACTGACCTTAAGAATACTTTAAACAATGGCCCAATTCTATTTGGTATTTTAGATGTGGAAAAAGAAAAAATCCAGGCAGTTGAGTTAAAGTAGCTTTCCTTCTTTTCACCAAGCATATGATACCAATCCTCAAACACAAAACATGTCTTGTAAAACTTTACACTTGACAATCTGTTCTGGTTTAGTAAATGGTTGAGAGTATCTTTGCCAGTCTTCATGGAGTTGTATAATCTTTGGATCATCACCGCTTTTATACCAGCATTTAAACAAATAACTTTAGTATTAGCAATTCAAATATTCCTTACATGAAATACTTTTTTTTTTTTTTGGTTGTGGTTCCCAATCTGTCAAAAAGATACTAATTTTCTGAAATGTGCTTATTTCATTTCATCTAAACTGTTTTTACCCTACATGTATTATGTAACTTTTTACCTTACATATAAATAGTTCTGTAGCAACAAAGTGGAACTCAGGAAGAAATATGGCTATTTCCGTAATAAGAACTGCTATTTTCATGGAGCTTTGTAGTTTACCAAATATCCAATTTAACTTTCCCAACATCTCTCTGAAGAATGTTGTACTGTCCTCGTTTTTACAGATGAGTGCCACGAACTTGTTCAAGGTCACCTATGAAGGAAGGGGCTCATCAAAGTCCTCTGCTTTTTTTCATGTCCCATTACCATTTTTGTTCAAATAAACACACTATTCTCATTTCAATGATCCAAAGAAAAATATAAATTTAGAATTATCCAGATGATTTTCCATTCTCTTTTGAAGGTGTAGGCAGTTGAGACATTGTAGTTGGTATAATCACTGAGTGTCCCTCTCATCTTACCTGGGTCTTTTCCCTACACACAAATAATGCTCAATAATGACATGTAAAATATAGCAATTGGGTATATAGGATCCTATTTGATTTTACTATTTTATTGAAAAGCCAGAATTAGAATTAAAAGAGGTTGAACATATCAGCAGGGCGATGGCCCAGGATTCACTCAGATAAAAAGGAGCATTATAAAGATTCCTGGCTCTAGCCCAAAGGAGAAAGAGCTTTCTCTAGTGCAAATTGCCTCACACTTCGACACGGTGCCAGCAGTATAAATGGGACATATTTCTTCTCTAACAAATGCCAAAGTATCATATTTACGTTTTCTGAAGACTATAATCAAGCCATTAAATAGGAAGTTTCCAAATTAGACTGTGTTTGAAGGAAAATGTTAGGAAAGTCTAGGACAGGCCATACTCTCTCTGAAACATTACAACCTCTCCGGTCAAATTAGCCATACTGGTGAGTCCTTACCCATTACTTGTGTGGCGGCTGATTTTGCCTAATAAATAGTCATAAATAAGGAAGGCATGACCAATGGTTTCATTTCTTTTCGCTTTCAGTCTCTGCTGGTCGACTTCATGGGTTTTTATAAATCAAACTTCAAACTTGTGGACTTTAATCTAGGCTTAAGAGAATCTCAGAACTCAGGCAGCGAAATATCACAACTGTATTTCATTCATCTGTCGTGGGGATTTAGCGTTTCCTTCAGTGATCCCTCCAAGAAAAATGTCACCAGGATCTCAGCAACTGAGGTTTCTTGCCAGTGCGCTCTCAGTTATGTTCACATTGCATTTCAGTGGTCTCGATACAAATTTTGTCACCTCTTTGAAATTACAGTAGTTGGCAATGTTGCTAGACTTTGTTATTAATAAAAAGGATGCACAATATTGCTATGTCACAGATGTATTTTTTACATATCTCAATGACTGCTTTTCAGTAAACTTGGAATTTTTATAATTAATCCTTAAGACATTTCCTTTCGTGCATTAAAAACACTCTTCTGAGAAGGAATTCATGCAGTTTACCGGACTGACAAAGAGGTCCATGGCACAAAAGAAAACATTTTATACCTTTGCAAAGGAGTCCACTGTAGAGATGGGCATTTCTTTTCTTTTGTTTGTTTGTTTGTTTGTTTTAAGATTTCATTTGTTTATTTGACAGAGAGAGGTCACAAGTAGGTAGAGAGGCAGGCAGAGAAAGAGAAAGGGGGAAGCAGGCTCCCCGCTGAGCAGAGAGCCTGATGTGGGCCTCAATCCCAGGATCCTGAGATCATGACCTGAGCCGAAGGCAGAGGTTTAACCTACTGAACAACCCAGGTGTCCGAGATGGGCATTTCTATCTGGTTTAGTTTCAACAAGTATGTGTTTATGTGTGCATGTAGACACTTTCATGCTATTTGCTAGACTCTGTGCTAGGCACAAAAATATTAACTACTCTATTGTCATTGGCTTTACAGGAAGCATATGCATCATATGACTATGTTGCCTCCATCTTAATTTTTATCTTTGCTTTATGTATGAGGAGACTGTGGCACTAAGAAGTCAAGACAAACAAATAAACATATAACAAGTATTTATTTATTTTTTAAAGATTTATTTATTTCTTTTTGAGAGAGCACCCGCACCTGCACATTGATGGGGGGGGGGGAGCAGAGGGAGAGGGAGAGAAGTAGACTTCTACTAAGTAAGGAGTCTGATGGGGCTCAACCCCATGATCCTGATATCATGACCTGAGCTGAAATCAAGAGTCAGCCAGTTAACTGAAAGAGTCATCAGGTCCCCCTAAATAATTGTTTAAAAAGAAGAAGTTATAAATAACTCCTCGAGCAAGTACTTGGTGGAGTTAAAATTTGTACCTAGGAAATTAAACTTCAGGGTCCCCATGCTGAACCATTGAGTTCTCCCATTGCTCTGTGTGAAGAGTGCAGGTTTGTCAGTTTTGACAATACATTTTGGAGCAGAGAGGGCACATAAACAACCTGAGAGTTGTGTGCATGTGTGTGGGGGGTAAAATAGGGGGTATTGTGGGTGTCATATCTTTGGGTTATGATGCCTAGATAAGGCTGGCATGATAGCAGCAGCAGCCAGGTAAGGAAGGGAAGTTGGCGTGGCAGGGAAGGCTAGTGACACTTGCAATAAGGAAGCATGTTGCAGTTGATTTATGGCTAAATATTGCCAAGTGTATAAACAAGCCAGAGAGTGGCAGAAGTGGAGCCTAGATGGGAGATGGGAATAGACAGTAGGCATGGCAATCAGTGCACAGGTGTGTTTTTCTTGATGAGTATTTGCAGAGATCAGTGATCTCTGAGTAGTACTGCAACTTTGCCCTGCATGTTCTAGCTCATAAGTTATTTTTGTTTAGTGATTGTATTCATCAGTTTGGTCACTTGGTGGGGGGACTTGAAGCCTATAGGTTAAAGTTCATAGTCATTGCCACAGTAATTCCTTTTTTAACTAACTTGTCTCTTTAATTCTTCACAAAAAAGATACAGAAACATCCTCTGCCTTTCTATCTTCTTGATCTTTTCTAAGCCATAGGACTTAGTCTAGAGCAGTGGCTTTCAAATTTAATGTATATCAGGATTAGCGGGACAGTTGGTTAAATCACAGGTTGACAGATTGCTGAATTTTTTTTAAAGATTTTATTTATTTATTTGACAGACAAAGATCACAAGCAGGCAGAGAGGCAGGCAGAGAGAGAGAGAGAGGAGGAGGCAGGCTGCCCTCTGAGCAGAGAGCTGGACGTGGGGCTTGATCCCAGGACTCTGGGATCATGACCTGAGCCGAAAGCAGAGGCTTTAAACCACTCAGCCACCCAGGTGCCCCCAGATTGCTGATCTTAACCCCAGACTTTCAGGGTTAGTACAAGGTTAGGTCCAGGGTGTGGCCAGAAAATTTGCATTTCTAATAAATTCCCAGGTGATGAGGATGCTGCTAACCCACTGGTCCAGTTTAGGACCGTGTTGATACTGTACGACTTTCTCTATAGAGGCCACCTCTGGTTTACTTTCCCTGATGGGCTTCCATGGGGTGGCATAATGGGGACAAATGGGCTGTAATATCAGGTAACCATTTGGGTCATACTCAAAACCCAGCATTTAGTAGTTGTGTGATCTTGGCAAACTACTTTATCTCTTCTGTCTCAATTTTTCTGAGTTTTAAAATGGGGACAAAATACCTACCTAATAGCTTTGTTCTGAGTATGAAATAATTGTTTTATGTATAAACATGCAACAATCTCTAGTCAGTAGTAGCCGATGTTACTGGAACTAACTATGTGCCATAGCTACTCTCTCTATTTTATGTAAAATGAAACTGAGGTCTGTGGAGGTTTAGGTCGTGGGGATATAAGCCGAAGGGCAAATAATGAAAGGAGGCTGGGCAATGTGTCTCCAAATGGTTTGCCCCCAGCTCCTGGTGTTCTGGCTCTTGCCTCTGCCCAACTTCCCACCAAGCAAATGCTCTGGTTTTGGGCTAATTATGTGCCTTTTCCCCTTCCCTCCTTCTATGTTCATTTCTGACAATGGTCACATCTTCTCCCTCAGGTTCTAACGTGTTTCACTCATGGGCAACAATCAAGAGATACCCGGCCCTCTTTAGCCAAGTCTCCTCAGACAATGAAGTTCAATAATGATTCAGTTCAGTTATAGTTATAGACCTCCTAGGATGTTTTTTCCCCCTCCTTCTTATAGAACATTCTCCTTATGATTATGTATACCCATATTATCTTGCAATTGCTTTTCTTTCAACCTTATTCAAAATCTCTTGGAGAAAGATAGTCATCTTCCTTTGGATTTCCCACTGTACCTAGAGTAGGGCTAGATGGACAAGGGTGCTTACTGAGGAGGGATCTCATAGACACTACCCACCCCTCCAGTGCTCGCCTACATCTCTATAACCCACGTCAACATACAAAAGTGCCTGAAATAGGTTTAAGAATTATGTAACACCATATCTAGGTGATAGATTTTTCAGTTGAAACTTTAGTTCAAGATGTTGAACTGATTCATAAAATGAACTTACAGGGTTTCTGCATAGAGCTTCATGTTTTGCTTAATCAAGTAAACTTCTAAAGAAAACAAAAAATAAAACCTGATGAAAGATTTCTGGAACAAGCTAGATTCTTGAGGAGATAATTATCAAATACTAAGGTGTTAGAGGCTGAGGATTCTTGAGTCCCAGCAGACTATTCTTTTTTTTTTTTTTTTTAAGATTTTATTTATTTATTTGACAGAGAGAGAGATCACAAGCAGGCAGAGAGACAGGCAGAGAGAGGGAAGAAGCAGGCTCTCCGCCGAGCAGGGCTCAATCCCAGGACCCCGAGACCATGACCCAAGCCCAAGGCAGAGGCTTAACCCACTGAGCCCCCCAGGCGCCCCCCAGCAGACTATTCTTACTAAGTACTTGCCATGGGCCACTGGTTGGTGGTGAGGCTTTTCTGTAGATCACTCATTTTATTATTACAATAACACTGTGAGGGAGGTATTTGTAATTCCCATTTTGCAGTTAAGGAAGCTGAGTCTTAAGAGAGGTTGAGCAACTAGCCTAAGACTGTTACTGGGTGGAGGTTGCGTTCAAACCCAGTTGATCAGAACAAATACATCTGAACTTCACCACAATTCTACTTTTTGCTCAGTCTGTGTTTCAAAATAACACCAGGGGCACCTGGGTGGCTCAGTGGGTTAAACCTCTATCTTTAGCTCAGGTCATGGTCTCATGGTTCTGGGATTGAGCCCCGCTTGGCACTCTCTGCTCAGAGGGGAGCCTGCTTCCCTCTCTCTCTGCCTGCCTCTCCACTCACTTGTGATCTCTCTCTCTGTCAAATGAATAAATAAAATCTTAAAAAAAAATAACACCAAAACAATTGCTTCACTCAATGACAAAATTATTCAAACGAGGTATTTGCAATGTATAACAAAGAAACACATCTCCTTAAAATCAAATTTTTATTTTCAGTTGTAGAGTGGAGTCATAAAGAGAGCTTGAAGAGTATAAAATGTAAAAAGTTTAACAATCCAGTGGAAATATTTTGGGATTTTATTCCAATTGTGAAATTTGACCTAGTCTTAAAGAGTCTTATAAATAGTTAGATGATGAGTTCACTATGAGTTCAGAAACCCTCTACATTCATTTTCAGTATTCATCTCATTGTCTCTGAAAGCCTCATTCAGGATTTTTTTGTTGTTGTTGTTGTTTTCCTTTTTGTATTATCTAGAAGATATTTGTGAATACTGAGGAACCAGTCTTGTTACTTTATAAAAAATAATTACCACTATAGGAGGAATAAATCAAAAAGAGGAGGAATGCATTGCTGCTCTCAGCCACCTAATTAATGCAGCTGGGGAACCATGTTATTTAAGTTTACTACCCCTTCTTGTCACCTTTTCAAAATGTTGTTTGATGAATATAATTCCCCCTCAGAGATCTATAAACCTATTGATTAGACATCTTAAATCGCACAAACACACAACACAAGAATTTCCAACTGATTCACACCAAAAGACAATGGAGCCTAGCCATCAGTCTTTGAAAGATTGCCCAACAGGAAGGTAATATTTTAGATTTATATAACTTTAATGTAATTTGAATGTTCTAGAACAGAATCACCCACCTACCCTGGATACTTTTTATATAATTCATTATGATTGAATTCAGAATAAATACTTTCATCTTGGATTCTACCAGATTCAGGAATATGTAGAACCATGTGAGAACTTCAGCTAATACCAACTCCCCAGTAACAGAGATGCATGGCAAAAATGCCTGTTTTGAACTATGGAGATGCAATAATGACTCTTCTGTATAAGCAAAACTATGCATAAATTTGGTCATAGCAAAGCTTTCCAGAGCTCTTACTCTGTGCCAGGCTATCATCTAAACTCTATATTAATTAATATACTGCTCATAATAACGGTACAAGCTAGACACAAATATTATCTGCATTGTGCATATGAGGAAACTGAGGCAGAATATTTAAGGAACTTACGCAAGGTCATGTAGAAAGTCCAAAGGAACTGAGATATGAGCCCACACAGTTTGCTTCCAGATTACCCATTCTAACTAGCAAGCTTTACTCCTCCTCAGCTTGAATATCTTGAGCACAGAAATGATGCTGAGTTATTTTTAGCCAAGTTTGAGAGATCCAGGAGTTTGCTGAAGCTCAAATTGAAATATCGTACGGTTAAGGTATTTGCCAACTCATCTCTAATTAGACCCTTCAGAATGGAAACAACATCTCCTCCAGCGCTTCACACGTGAGTTAAAAATTGACAGTGAAATAAAGATGGTGGCTACCGTGAAACCCTGCATAAAAAGACTTCTTCCAAATGATGATTAAAACATACAATACGCCAAGGATAGATTACATTATAAAAATCTACATCAAAAGACCTTCGATCAAAGCTAGTGATAAAATATGCAGGAGTAGAAATTTGTAAAGGAGCCCAGGTTACTGTTGATCAAAAAGGAAGAGGGAGAGGAGGAATAAAGACAGGCATAAAGCACCAGTAGCTTGGCTGCCACAAAGAAATAAGAGACACTTAATTCTGATAGGCAAGTAAGAGTCCTCAAGTAACAGTAGGTATTTCAGCACCGGGCTCTTTTTTAAGGCTCTTTTTGTTTGTTTACAAAACAAAAAAGGTAAGTAAATGTTACCAGAGAGAGCGACTGTGCTGTGTGAATGGAGGTCTGGGATCTTGGATACCCAACACAGGATTTTATGTGAAGATCTGCACTCAAAGCCAACCAGAAGGAAAGAAGCAAGCACAAAGCAGTTTATCAAGGACAGTACACTCTCAAGGTGGAAGAGTGGGCAGACCCAGAGGGGTCAACAGACCTGAGGCTACAGGAGTCCTATCTTTTTTTGTGAGCCAGGATCTTGGGTCATGAACAGGGTGGTCTCTAATGCAGGTTGCTTCTGGTCATTTGGGGGACTTCTTCCACAGGTTGGGAAGGGGAGTTTTTGGCCCTACAAGGTTTATATCTGGACAGTCATTATAGCCTTCTCCCATGTGGGGGAGGGACTAAAACCACAATGCGAATGTATTAAAATGAGTCTAGGGGTTACCCTAGGGCAAAGCTAGAAGAGCAGAGCATCTTCTGCACCTGGGGTTCCTGGTTCCGTTAGCCCTGGGGTCTTGGAAGCCACAAAACCAGGCTGTTGAAGGTACTTGAAGTCACAAAATCAGGATGTTGCGCCTTCAGGCTCCTAATATGTAACCTATTTATCACCATCCTGGCCTCTAGCTCCCGTCTAACTGCCTACTCTGCCATAAACAAATGAAACATACTTAGCTAAAGAGAGAGAAAAAAATATCAGAATGTCCAAGAGCTAACTAAAGAGCTACATAGATTTTATTTTAGGCTAGTAGCTGACCTAAACAACCACCGGCTTTTTTAGGGTAAAGGTAAGGAGTTAACTAAGAGCTGGGTGGAGTTGGTGATCTAGGAGAAGAATGTTTTTTATTTTATATTTTTATTTTTGCCAAATAAGGTAAAAGACAAGATCCTTTGAACGCACAGACTGAGGCAGTTATTAACACTAGCACCAAGGTGGTCTGTTAACAGAAGTTGTCACAAAGGTGGCCTTGGTGATATTTCTGGTTCAGTCTACCATGGGTTCATCCTTGGTAGGGATGAACTAGGCAACTAGTTACTTAGGCAACTCATAGGCAATCGCCATGCCTCTGCTAACTCCAATGTCCCTCGATGCCCAGAAAGCTTCCCAAATGCCAGATTTTCCAACATGAGCCAGGCTAGGGAGGTTTATGTTCCTTCTCACTCTGGTAAAAGGCCTTGTAGAACTTCACCATATGCGCTGCCCCACATGAAATCTCAAGTTTGGCCTCTAATGCTCCTTCACTGTAGTGAGTCAACTGATTCAGCCAGACACAGGGAGAGAGAGAGAGAGACAGAACTTTTCCCCCCTCCCGTCTCCCCATTGTCAATATCTCCCTTCTTCCTTCTGATTTACAGAGCAAAATCTCAAACCTCTGAGTGGAAAAGAGACATTTTTATAAATGCGAAGGGGAAGTGTTTTTTCCTACTGTGGGACAGGGAGAGGAAAAATTGTTCTACCTAAATAGTCAATAGTTACCTATAACTACAGCCTCACTGTTTTATTCCATGAATCTGGTTTGCAGCTTCTAATGGCTCTCTTCCGTTGTTCTCCCAATCCCGTTAATACCTGATCTACCCCCATCACCTAAGAGGACTGCTCTTTCATAATCTCCAGCCCATTTGGAGGTCATCTGGAAAAGTCCTCAAATTAAGACATGACACTGATCAAGCATTCCATGTCTGGTGTCAGTGTGGGAGAAGCCTCCAGGCACGCTGCATTTTATGGTACCAGCACTGGTTTGTATCATGTATTTAACTGTTCCAACCGTTCTGAAGAAAAATCAGGCTGCCTCTGTATTTGTTTTTTTATATATCATCAATATGACATCCAGTATCATAGGGGTTGGGAACTTGACTTTCAGACTCTGCACTTCTCATAGGGACTTGAGATGAGCTTGAGGGTGGTGATGATCCGGGAACACCACTTATTACAGGCCCATGATGTACAGAAAGTTTTGATAAAGTGACATTGATATTCAAGCCAGGGGCCAGAAGAAAATCTTACTGCAGTTGGAAACAGGTGACCTTTTTTTTTAAATTCTCTGACCTCTAGACTGAGGTCAGAGAATTCATCATCATGGGAAGACATGAGTATTTTTTCTTTAAACAAACAAATGCTTTTGTACCTCCTCTGTCTCCCACCCCACCAGCTGGGGAAAGGGTGACAGGAGGAAAGAACACTGAATGCGAAGATACTACAAAAAACAACAACCCAACTTTTGAAAATGAACCGCAACAAATTCTTGAAAACAGAACTTGTCTTTAGGGATACAATTTTATGCTCTTCATACCTGGTATTAAAATAATCATTATCTTGATATATATATATATGTGTGTGTGTGTGTATGTATATATATAAACACATGTGTGTTTAATATATATTAATATATATATATATAATATTATATAAATAATATATATTAAAATAATTATTATCTTGATATATATATGTGTGTATATATATGTATATATAAACACATGTGTGTTTAATATACATATTAAACACACATGGAAGAGCAAAGAAAGCCTCAAGATATCTCAGACTTATTGCAGTTGTTGCAAAGACATTTTTAGATACTTTAAAATAATTTAACGTATTCCTTTTTTTTAAAGATTTTATTTATTTATTTGACAGACAGAGAGGCAGGCAGAGAGAGAGGAGAAAGCAGTCTCCCTACTGAGCAGAGAGCCCGATGCGGGGTTTGATCCCAGAACCCTGGGATCACGACCTGAGCCAAAGGCAGAGGCTTTAACCTGCTGAGACACCAAAGCGCCCCACATATTCTTTTTTATTTTTTTAAAGACTTTTTTATTTATTTATGAGAGAAAGAGAAAGAGCATGAGCAGAGGGGAGTGACAGAGGCAGAGGAAGAAGCAGACTCCCCACTTAGCAGGGAAACTGATGAGGGGGTCATCCCAGGACCCTGGGATTAAGACCAGAGCTGAAGGCAGTTGCTTAAATGACTGAGCCATTAAAGCACCCCAAGATTTAACATATTCTATAAAAAATATTTGTAAGCTATTATAAGTCTACATATATTTTGATCTTAAAAGATTTCAGTCCATTACCTGAAGCTGGATAGAATAATGACTACTATTTTTTAAAAATATGTTCATTTTAAATATCCATTATAAAGAAATCAAGGACAAATTTGCATGTGCAATTCACATGAACAATACTTATCATATGACTTGACTAGAATGTAAGCTACATAATGGTAGGAAATTTCACTGTCTTATTCACCTCTTTTGTCCCAGTGCCTCCCATAGTGCATACACAAATGCAGTGCTTAGTAAATATTGATTCCAGTCAATGAGCAAATATACAGCCTTACAGTTGGATAGAACATTACTGATTTCTCTACCTACACTATCATGCTGCTGTATGAATGATGGATTACATTCAATTTATCTTCTACCTGAAGACATCATCTTATATTCTGCATAGTATATAAGACTATATATATATAATATTTATAAATTATACATAATATATGGTAAGTGCTTATGTATGTGTAATATATATGTAATATATAATGTGTATATATCATATATAATATATATAATGTATTCATTATACTAATATTCATATAATGAACACATAATAAAAGTCTCTGCCTTTTATTGTGTCCATTATATATAACATATAATATTATATATATAATTCCTAAATCATTTTAGTGCTGCTAATTACAAAATTGTTGGCAGAAAGGAGTTTTGTCATTATCAAATTAATAGAAATCCACAGATGATATGTAAAACTTACTGTTATTTAAAAATGCTTTGAATTTTTTCTTCCTGTTTCGGTGAATTCAAGCCTCCAGTTCTTTTTGCTCTGGATGTTAAGATGTTCTCTGTAACTCCAGACCACGATGTGTGAAACCAAATCTTTGCCATCAACATGATAAGCATATTCCAGTGATATGTATCTTATCGATAAACTGAAAATCATCCTTTCCTAGTAGTAAAGCATTTTAAACACATACATTTTATTTCATGGAAATAGTTTTTCTGTTAATATATGTAGTAAAATAGAAAAATTTAGATATTCTAAGGAGACCCTGTTCAGTAATGTAACTCTTGATTCTTAGATAATTACTGAGCTGTCTTATGACCACAAATATAGGAAGGAAATAAGACATGAACTTATATGTTTATGTTGATCCACAATTTTAATTTTTTTAAAAATTATTTATTTATTTATTCATTTGAGAGAGAGAGATGGGGGAGGAGGGGCAGAGGGAAAGGGAGAGAGAGAGAGAATCCCCAGCCGGCTCTGTACCCAGCATGAAGCACATCTCAGGGCTCATCTCACAACCCCAAGATCATGACTTGAACCCAAATCAAGAGTTGGATGTTCAACAGACTGAGCCACCTAGGCACCCCTGCAATCATTTTTCCTCCCTAAAAAGAACTGAAGAGGATAGCTACTTCAATAGTCAAAAAGACTAATCATAGCAGATGCCATGATTCAAACATCACAATATTTTCTAAAACAAGCAGAGGGATCCCCAGCAGATAGGGGGTGAAGTTTAGATTTCCTTTTCTATCTCAAAATCTTCCACACAAAAAATCAATCACCCAAAGTGTAAGAATTGG
Source organism: Mustela nivalis (assembly GCF_964662115.1). Taxonomy (NCBI): domain Eukaryota; kingdom Metazoa; phylum Chordata; class Mammalia; order Carnivora; family Mustelidae; genus Mustela; species Mustela nivalis. The sequence continues at coordinate 83,885,795 of NC_139030.1, forward strand.
TTCATTTATGAACACCATGGTAGAAGAAAGAACATGTGTTTCCCTCTTTAAAAAGTCCCATTGGGGAGGGGGTGTACCTGGGTGGCTCAGCCAGTTGAGCATCTGCCTTTGGCTCAGGTCGTGATCCTAGGGTGCTGGAATGGAGTCCCATAAGGGGCTCCCTGCTAAGTAGGGAGTCTGCTTCTCCCTTTGTCCCTCCTCCTGCTCTCTCTCTCTTTCACACTTCTCTTAAATAAATAAAATCTAAAGAAAAAGCAAAGACACTTCCATTGGTTTTCTGTCAAAAAGAAAAAAATAAAAATGGAAGAATTCAGCTCCTTGCCATAAGACCCTACCAGATCTAGAGAATTTCCATAGCACTTCTGCCATGTTCATTTGTCTCATTCTTTGGATCAGGTGTTTTCTGTTCATGAGTCTCTCAGCAATGGGATGGTGCACCGTAGGAAGGCACCCACCTGTTCAGTATTTTTGAGAGACATTTTAAAAATAAGCTTCTTGTTTTCACTTTAATTTTACAAATGAACCTGAGCTTGGTGATTCATTCAAGGTTAGTCAGTAGCTGGTAGAAGAGCTCCATTGTTGCCCGAGTTGCCTAGCCTGCTGACATTTGACATTTTCCTCCTCTGTCTTGAAAATAGATTGTTATCACTTTAGTTTCTGACTTTTATTATGTGTTCATCCTTCAAAGTACTCTTCTTCTCTAAATAATATTCTTATTAAAAATATCTGGAGGAGACTTTTCCAGGCATCATAAACAATATTCACAGGATTTTCTTTGCTAGGGATGATAATGATGACATGGAGGAGTGTGCAGATCTTGGCACCATTTGTGTCAAAAATGCAGAAAGCATTACAGTTATCTTGTGTTTATTTGTCTATGCATAAGGAAACTCTGGAAGGATATGTAAGAAATGAATAATAGCAGGTATTTGAAAGACAAGGAAAATAAATTAGAAAAAGGATAAGAATAAAATGTTGCATTCCACAACTTTTATTTTTTTAAAGATTTTATTTTTTTTTTTTAAGATTTTATTTATTTATTTATTTTACAGACAGAGATCACAAGTAGGCAGAGAGGCAGGCAGATAGAGAGGAGGAGGAAGCAGGCTTCCCGTGGAGCAGAGAACCCGATGCGGGGCTCGATCCCAGGACCCTGGGGTCATGACCTGAGCCTAAGGCAGAGGCTTTAACCCACTGAGCCACCCAAGCGCCCCTTAAGGATTTTATTTATTTATTTATTTGGGAGAGACAGAATGCGTGTACATGTACAAGAGTTGGAGGGGGCAGAGGGAGAGGAGGAGAATCTCAAGCAGACTCCTAACTGAGCACAGAGCCCACCTGGGGCTTAGTCTCACTACCCTGAGATTACCACTTGATCCAAAACCAAGTGAGAGGCTTAACCGACTGAGACACACAGGCTCCTCTCATTTCACAACTTTTAAAACACATTTTAGGTTTTATTTTATTTTATTTTATTTTAGTGTTCCAAAATTCATTGTTTATGCATCACACAGAGTGCTCCATGCAATAGGTGCCCTCCATAATATGCACCACCAGGCTCATACAATGCCCCCAAAACCCTCACTTTGTTTCTCACAGTCCACAGTCTCTCCTGGATTGGCTCCCCCTCCAATTTCCCCCGACCCACTTTTCCTCTCCATCTCCAAATGGCCTGCATGTTACTCCTTATGCTCCACAAGTGAAACCATCTGATAATTGACTCTCTCTGCTTGACTTATTTCACTTAGCATACTCTCTTCCAGTCCCATCTATGTTGATGTAAAAGTTGGGTATTCATCTTTTCTGATAGAAGTATAATACTCCATTGTCTATATGGACCCTATCTTCATTATCCATTCATTTCTTGAAGGGCATCTTGGTTCTTTTCACAGTTTGGTGACTGTGGCCATTGCTGCTATGAACATTGGGGTACAGATGGCCCTTCTTTTCCCTACATCTGTATCTTTGGGGTAAATACCCAGTAGCGCAATTGCGGGATTATGGGGTAACTCTATTTTCAATTTCTTAAGGAATCTCCACATTGTTTTCCAAAGTGGCTGTACCAACTTCCATTCCCACCAACAGTGTAAGAAGGTTCCCCTCTCTCCATATCTTCCCCAGCACTTGTTGTTTACTGTCTTGTTAATTTTGGCCATTCTAACTGGTGTCAGGTGGTATCTCAATGTGGTTTTGATTTGAATCTCCCTGATGGCTAATGATGATGAACATTTTTTCATGTGTCTGCTAGCCATTTTTATGTCTTTTGGAGAATTGTCAGTTCATGTCTTCTGCCCAATTTTTGGATGTGATTATCTGTTTTGTGTGTGTGTTGAGTTTGAGGAGTTCTTTATAGATATTGGATTTCAGCCATTTGTCTGCAGTATCATTTGCAAATATCTTCTCCCATTCTGTAAAACACATTTTAACTTTTAAGTTTTGCAATGATATTCATTATTCAACTAAAAAAATCAATAAAATGTAAAACTCTTCAATCTAAACAAAAAAACAAACAAACAAATAAATAAATTTACACATTAAAAAATCATGTGTGATCATTTTTGCTTTCAAAGGAATACTGGAAATGTTATTCCCACCTCTGGTCATTACTTTATACAGTTAGGGTAGATCTGCAGATTCTTTGAAGTCATGTTTGAGTTTCTGAACAATATTCAGAATATTTTACAAATTTCAAATTACAGCACATATTTTCTTTCTGCTGTGTTAGAGGAGGAAGCAAAATTACCAAAACTAACAAAAAGGATGAGAAAATTTTAAAACAAATTTGCATATCTTTACTGATTAAAATTGGTCAATTCTTTCATGTGATATTTAAGTGAATATTATTTTCATAGCTGGCACGGTTCCCCTCATATTGATTTGCAGCAAGTAAGGAAATACCATTTTGGGAACAAGATTGCATTTAGGTGGAGAACATTGACACTGAAGGGAATATGAAGATTTTTAGGAGGATTTTCTAATGTGGCTAGCAAACCTCACCAACATCATTAAACACAATCAAGGTTTTAAAAGTTGATTGACAGTTATGAATTAATATAGGCAGGCAAGAATATGAGAGGCACATCTATGTATATGGTTAAAGATGAATGAACTAATTTTTCTTGGATTATAGACCCACGAACCTACAGCTTTTGCAATGAATAAAAGAAGTCTCTATGTAAGCCTTAAGATATTTCTCTGTATTTTCTCCTGGACTCTATTTTTTTTTTTTCAAGTTAGCTGATTTAATTAAATATTCTCTAAAACACTGGATGTTAAGAAATGTACAAAATCTAAGATCCTGAGATCTCCCAACTTAGTGTTGATTAAAATCGATGAGTTTGGAGTTTCCCGTTAAATCAAAAGCTTCTGGCTTTCAGCAACTCTTTATTTTTGGAGAAACAGCTTTCTCTTTGTGTAACAAAAAGGCTTAGGAAAGCTTCTTAGGGGGAAAAAAAAAGACCTATGGGCTGCTGAGTCTTAAAATAGCCCTAAGAACAGCCTTGGAACTAGCAAGGTGTGCAAATGGACCAGGCACAAAACCAAAGGAGTATAGAATCTTTCCAGTTAAGCCGGAACCCCCACTGGGGTCACATTCTCCACCGTGGTTCTGCTGTTGTGTTGCATCTTTCTTGGAACTCATTAAAGCAGAGGTCATTCCTTTTGTTTCTTTTCCACTTACCTCATTACATAGCCTATACCATTGCTGTGCAGACATGTACAAAATATTGATTAACAAAAGCATAGAACTTTGAATTCATATAAAATTGTATTTGGGGCACCTGGGTGACTCAGTCAGTTAAGCGTCTGGCTCTTGTTTCAGCTCTGGTCATGATCTTGCTGTTGTGGGATCAAGGTCCCTGTCAGGCTCTTCAGATTCTTTCTCTCTCTCTCTCTCTCAAATAAATAAATAAAATATTTGTAAAAAAGATTTAAAAATGTATTTCCCGTTACTGTTTCTCTAATTGCAGGGAGCTTATATTTAATGAGTGCTCTCTGTATTCCAGGCACTGTACCATGAGCTGAACATTTATAGATAAGAGACTTTGGCCCTACCCTCAAGTAATCCATCATATAGATTAAAAGAAGAAAACACAGGTTTTTCAAATGTGTATTAGATAGAATATTTTTAAAGAAGTAACTCTGTTTTGTAATTGAAAGTTGACATTAGAAATATGAAAATGAATATAAATATCATTTATTTAAGTATTAGCTAAAGTAATTTTGAGTGCAAGATATATTGAGGCACTATAAGGTGTGATACAGCAAAACAAGCACTGGTAGATAATTCCTATAATTAGTCTGAAAATATTTTAAGAGTAAATAATTCTAAAATAAAGACAATTCAAAGATTATGTGTATGTTAAGTATCCACTTTGACATTGGTTGATTTTATAATTCTTTCATTTCTGTAGGGATGATTGGTGGGGAAATGTGTCTTCTTTGCAGTGTCTTAACAGAGCAGAATAACTCTATAACAAACTGACTCCCAAATGTAAGGTGACTTAATATAAACTTTTATTTCTTTCTCATTAAACAGGGCAGATGAATGAGTTGGTATAATGGCACATCTCCATGACGTCACTTAGAAATTCAGGCCTAGAGAGGTGTAGCAATCTTTGCCATGAAGCTTCTAAGATCATTCTGAGGTTATCTCCATTCTCGTAGACAGAAGAAAGGAGGCATAGAAGGTGAGTAGTGGGAATTTCCATGGACCACAACTGAAAGGAGTGTACTTCATTTCTCCTCACTCTCCAATGGCTAGAGTTTAGTCAATAGCTATACCTGACTAGAAAATGTAGTCAAGCTGTGTGACTGGGAGAAAAAAGTAAACATAAATTTGGGGTAATATCCATAAGTTTGTGCCATAAACAGCAGGGTTAGGAAGAATGATTGTTTTTGTTAGTTGGTATAATGACCTATTGTATGAATTCAGTTTATACAAGTTGCCTTCAGATATCAAACAACTCCATAAAACAAGTGGCTGTGATGGATGGTCCCAGATTTATACATTGATCAAAAATCTCATTTTAATTTAGTGGTGGATTAGTTGTGTTTTTTCTTTTTTTTAATCCCTTCCCCCTTGAGAGAGCCATATGCTAGGAAATTTGTCTTTCCAGTTGAATTGAGGTTTTTGCTAACAGAACGTATATACAGAAACGTGTCATTTTCTCTTTGTTTTTGTTTGTTTGTCTTATACCTATAAGCCAATCCACTTCTAAAACCGTTCTGGCAATGAATGTGCGTAGAAGTGATGTAATTTTAAATCATTCACATTAATGAATTTTAGTGCACATTTTTGTTACTACTGTGAGAATTTTGTAAATGGAATGGTTCTGGAACTGGTGGCACAGGGAAGGCCCATAGAGTTCACATTTCATAGGCATTCCCTGACCCATTCACCCACAAATATTTATGGAGTGCTTACTTTGAGCTGGGTTAATGTAACAGATGTGTTCTAAGCAATGGGTGTTGACTGTGTGTCAGAATCCATGCTGGGTGGCATACATCTGTTTCTTCTTTTAATCCTCCCCAAAAGGCTGAAGTTAAAATCGCTGAAAAATCAAAAACCCGATGAGATTAAGTCACTCATCCAAGGTCACTTGGACAGTACTAGAACTGCAGTTAGAAACCAAATCTGCATGCCTCTACAATTGGACTCTTTCCAGTATACCATACTACTCCTTAGGTAATTGTTTATTTGCCTGATCATCAGCAGGACTGTGAGGCCTGGATATACGTTGTACATAAAATGAAGTAATGGGGCAGGAAGGAATTAAGGGGCTTCAGGTGCTGCTGGTTCACATTTCCCCCCATTAATATTGCAGCAGTTTGAATATAGGGATTTTGAATATTAAGTACACATGTTGTATCCTACTCTCACCAATGTGGGAAAAATTTTTGAAAGAGGAATTGAGAAAGACGATAAAGTATCTTTTGTTTTCTAAGAAAGTTATATCACTATGATGTTTTCCTCAGAAGCATTTTTTGCCAGTCCAAATCATGAAAACAAAATAACAAGGCTTTCACAGAATGTCAAGAATATTTTGAGAGATTTTGGAGCACTAGTGGAAACCACAGAATTGTGGTGGCCACAAGTTGGACAACTTCTTGGCCTGACTGGTACAGGGTTGTAGTTCTGACCAAACAAAACTTGTAGCTATGGGGTACCCATAGGTCCCCCAAAGCCTGACAACCTAGTGTTACCCTGCAATTATAAGACCAGAGCAGAGTTCATAGAACAACTGTGATTACCATTAATAATTTATAGCCCAATATCTGGGTTTGAACTATGATGGATATAAAAATTGCTTTACTAAAAAAGACATATCTTTATTTATAAACCTTATCTTAAAATATTTACCATTTACATTAGGCATTAAATGTTGATTTATTTAATACAATAAATTGGGTTTCTGGACCCAATTCCAATGTGTATGTGGTGGGCAGAAGTTTCCCTACACCACCAAGCAATTCTTGGACACCAGCAGGGTGCCTGAGGGTTCAACTTAATTCCAACACTATCGACTCAGAGATAGCATCCAATTCCATAGGTTAGAGGCTCAGTCCCTTTCAACTACTCTCCATTTCAGATGTGAATCACAAGCTCATGTTATTATGTGTGCTTCTGACTGGCTGACTATAAACTAGAGGTTCTCATGAACACAACCTATGGTTCTACTATTTGCTATAATGGCTTGTAGAATTCAGAAAAACCTGCTTACTCACTAGATTACTGATTCATTACAAAGGATATTAAAGGTTACAAGTCAAGAGCCACATAAAGAGATACATAGAGCAAGGTCCCAAACAAAGGAGCATCTCACCTCATGGAGCTTGGAGCATGGGCACAGGGGCCCTTACAAGTATTCTGCTTTCCTTCTTTTTGGGTTTTTATAGAGGCTTCATTATAGAGGCACAATTGATAAAACAATTAGCTCTTGGTGATTGATTCAACCCCCAAACCCTCTGCCCTCCTTGGAAATCAGAGGATGGGACTGAAAGTCCCAATCTTCTATTCATGGTTGGTTCCCCTAGCAACCAGCTCCCATTCTTAGGTGCTTTCCAAAAGTCACCTAATTCATACAGACCCAGTTAGGGTGGAAAGTGGCTTGTTAGGAATAGCAAGACATTCATTGCTCTTTTATGACTTTGAACATTTTCAGGAACTGAGGACAAGAAGCCAAATATTATAACAAAAGATTCTCCCATTGCTCTAATTGCTCAGGAAATTCCAAAGGTCTTGGCAGCAGTGATTCAGGAACCATGGATGAAGACCAAATGTATATGAGAAATAGATTTTGGTTATCTGAATGACCAAATAACATTTTTCTTCTAAATCACAATATCATGTACAAATGAATTGATCACCTAATATACGCCTAAAATGGGGGATAAAGTGAGGAATATTTTGACAAAATTCCTGTCTTGACCACACTTACCTTCTTGTAGGGGAGACAAACAGTCCTATAAATACAGGTTAAATAATATTTCCAGTAATAATGACCAAGAAGTTGTTTAGAGGTAAAAGGCAAAGTATCCTCAAAAGATTTAAATGAAAGGGCAAAAGCTAATGGAGTGGGGGAGAAAAGGCCCCCTAAAGTAGAGAAAGGAGAATGTTGGAGGGGACATTTGAGCAGGGACATGAGTGATTGGGGGAGAATGTGGACAAAGTGTTCAAGGCACAGGAAGCAGCAACTTAGGTGATTCTGATCTAGAAAGGGGAAGAATTATAGAAAAGAAAATCCAAGAGGAGCCCATGGTAAAGGTTTTGCATTTTATTCTAAATCTAAAAGAAAGCCTTTGGATTTTTAAGGGAATTATACAAATCTGATTTACATTTATAAAGTGATTACTATTCCTACTAACTGGTATGTAAACTCTACTAGAAGAATGGAATTTGGTGGTACCGAGGAACTTACCTGGCCAGAGCTTCAAGCAGACTGGGATACCAGTTGCTATCACATAGATAATGAATTCCAGGACAGCATGCTCTGAGGAGGACCAGGCTGGCTCACGTGCCTGTGGTGGAGGGACCTCCAACTAGCTGAGAGGCTGCCTTAGCAACAAATTTAGACTTCTGAATTGAATTCAATGACCTTATGCTCTTGGGAAAAATGAGTAGTTATGAGTATAGATGCTTTTAGAGACCAAGCAGATGCTTTTTGAAGAAGATATAGTGCTGAATTGAGTCCTCTTGTTGGGAATAAGGACCACACAGATTAAAAACAAACAAACAAACAAAAAACATTAAAAAAAATGGAAGTAAATTAAGAGGGTTGCTGGGGGGAGGGGGTTTGGGAGAAGGGGGTGGGATTATGGACATTGGGGAGGGTATGTGCTTTGGTGAGTGCTGTGAAGTGTGTAAACCTGGCGATTCACAGACCTGTACCCCTGGGGAAAAAAATATATGTTTATAAAAAATAAAAAATTAAAAGTCAAAAAAAAAAAATGGAAGTAGAGACCCACTCCTCACATTTTCCTATTTAAGAGATGGTGTTATCGAACTCAACACCAAAAATATAAAAACAAAAACAAAAACAAAGGAAACAAAAAAGCAAACAAAAAAACTCCCAAATAATTCAGTCAAGAAATGGGCAGAAGATGTGAACAGACATTTCTACAAAGACATACAAATGGCCAACAGACATATGAAAAAATGCTCAATATCACTTGTCATCAGGGAAATACAAATTAAAACCACAATGAAATGCCGCCTTATACCAGTCAGAATGGCTGAAATAAACAAAACAGGAAACAAGTAGTATTGGTGAGGATGTGGAGAAAGGAGAACTTTCTTATACTATTGGTAGGAATGCAAGCTGGTACAGCCACTCTGCCAAATGGTATGGAGGTTCCTCACGAAGTTAAAAATAGAACTAGCCTATGATGCAGCGCATGGACTACTGGGTATTTACCCCAAAGTTAGGGATGTAGTGAAATGAAGGGGCAACTGCACCCCAGTGTTCATACCAGCAATGTCCACAATAGCCAAGCTGTGGAAAGAACCAAGATCCCCTTTGACAGATGAATGGATAAAGAAAATGTGGTATATATATACAATGGAATATTACTCAGCCATTAGAAACGATGAATACTTCCCATTTACATCAATGTGGATGGAACTGGAGGGTATTATGCTAAATGAAATAAGCCAGTTGGAGAAGAAAATTATCACATTGTTTTACCTATATGTGGAATATAAGAAACAGTGCAAAGAATTATAAGGAAAAAGAGGGAAAACTGAATGGGAAGAAATCAGAGAGTGAGACAAACCACGAGAAACTCTTAACTATGGGAAACAAACTGAGGGTTACTGAAGGGAGATAGGTAGGGAGATGGGCCAATTGGGTGATGGACATTAAGCAGGACAAGTCATGTGATGAGCACTGGGTGTTATACATAACTGACGAACTGTTGAACACTACTTCTGAAACTAATGATGTACTATGTTTTGGCTAATTGAATTTAAATAGAAACAAACAAACAAACAAACAAACAAACAAATAAGATGTTCGCTTAGCTCAGAATGAAAAGGATAATTAGAATGAGACAGGTAAGAGAATTTTGAGGCAGAAATGGACAGTTTTAGCTCTCGTCTATACCAAGGTAAGACATCCAGGTTCCTTGCCCTCAGTGAGCTTACATTCTATTAGGGAAGGCAAAAAATTTACAGATAAGCTAACATAAGAATCAGGAGTCATGTCAAACCATATGAACAGTAGAATACAGAGAATCAAAACAGGAGAGTGATATAAAATGGGTGGCCAGCTGGAAATTTATGTGTATGCATGTATATGTGTGTGTGTTTTAATTTTTTTATTTTCATACAATTTCAGGCCTACAGAAATGTTTCAAAACTAGTAAATACTGTGTACCTTGATTCACCAACATTAAGATTTTAGCACATTTGCGTTCTCTTTCTCTGTTTCTTTTACACACACAGTGCACACATATGTATTTGTCTGCTTTTTCATTTTACAGCAAAATACAGACATGATGGCTTTTTATCTTTAAATACCCAAGTTTGAATTTCTTAAAAGGGCATTCTATTACAAAGTGACACCATAATTACAAAATTAGGAAACTCTAATTAATATAATATTATTGCCTAGTGTATAGCTATTATTCACTTTTGATCAATTTTTTTTCTTTTTTTAAGCAAAATAAAATTCCAGATCACATGTGGCATTTGGTTGCCATTTCTCTTTAGTGTTCTTTAATTTGGAATAGTTCTTCTGTCTTTCCTGTGTTTCATGACCTTGGTATTTTTGAAGAACAGAAACCAATGTTTTTTATGGAATGCCTTCAGTTTTCACCTGATTAGACTGAAATTATGTTCTTTTGGTGGGAAGACCATGGAGGTGATGCTGGACATCCTATCAGGAGGCACATGGTGTCTATAATTCAAATGTGGCTAACATGTTTTTTTTATTATAGAATTTGTAAGTATCTTGTGGGGAGATACTTTGTAAATATCCTGTTTCTTCTCAAACTTTTACTCAGTAGGTTCTTTAATCATAGTTCCTATGATTCTTGCCAGAATCAGTTCTAATTATAATTACTGAATGGCAATTTTCTAATCTTATCATTTCTTCTGTATTTACTAGTTGGCTTTCCTTTTACTTTTATTGATTTATTCATATCAACATGGACTCTGGGATTCTTATGTCATTCAGTGGGTTGCAATAATTCACCATTATTATTTATGTTAATAATCTGAATGTCCCAGATTTGGCCAATGGGAGCTCCTTTCTATTAGGTCTTGTGTCCTTTGGAGATGTCCCCATCATTTGAATACTTCCGCATTTTCTGGTTCCATAAAGTTTTTCAGTCTCATCTTTTACATTCCCTGACCCACAGTGCAAAAAGATCAGCTTTTAAATCCCTCCAGCTGAGATCCTAAAGACAAGAATTAGGCAGTGATGCACACAACTGGGAATGGAAGGTGGGGGAGGGGGTGGCAGGGTGGGAAGGACAGAGAGAACAAGCCATTTAAGATACAAAAGCAGGGATGTCTGGCCAAGCTCAAGGATCAGAAAGCAAGCCAGTTTGCCTGAAATGTGTTAGGTGAGAGGGAGAATGGTAGTAGATGATGTTACAAGGACTCAAATGTTTGCATCAGTATTGTTATGAGCAAATGATATTGTATATAAAATATTGTGTGTTCTTTAGTCATTGTTACAAAAGCTTTGAGTACTACCTTGACTGGTAAGGAAAAGTATCCTCTGAGAGGGTCAAGAAGTAGGAAACAGAAGGAAAAGAAAATGATAGCGCTGCAAAGGAGAAGCAAGGAGTGACCCAATCCTGATGTCAGGATAGCACCCACTAGCACCTAGGAGAATATAAATTCCAGCACAGATTCTTCAGTAGACCCAAACCAAAGAGCAACAGATACTAAGGCAAGTTGTGGTTTTGCTGATCCCCTAAAGAACAGTCCTTGTGCTTTAGCAATGTTACCGAATGAGTGCAGGAATGTGAAGCAAACAAGGTACAGAATAGGACCCTCAGCAAACAGCAGTAGGGGAAGGAAGCTGCAGTGAGTGAACACCTTGTTAGACTGTAGAAACTGTGCTTAGGAAATATAGTGGAGATGTTGGGAGGCTACCATGGGCAATAGGCTTCTAGCAACCTTATTGAGAGAGGTGAGTCTTAGTCTGGGAAGGTAAATGTGAACCTCAAAGAGGGGAAACTTCAGGAAAGAAAAAGTATGATGCAGCCTGAAACTTTTTGACTAGTAGGTCAGAGAGAGAAGAATGGAGCATGTCTTGCAGAAGTAGTACTGGAGATCAGATGATGGTCCCTCCATTAATGATACAGGTCTTTGGAAACCTGTGTAAAACTCAGCCACAATGTTTAGGCTCTACTCAGTTGTTCTTTGAATTCTGTTACACCACAGTTAAAGAATTCCATTCAGAGTTGCTGAAATAGAATTAAAATTTCGGAGCAGCAGAATGAAGGAGCAACTACTGAAGACCATCTTGCACTTTCTGAGCTGGTCTTTATTTTAGAAAAAAATATTTATTTATTTGAGAGATATATAGAGAGAATGATCAGGGGGAGGGGCAGAAAGAGAGGGAGTAGCAGACCCCCACTGAGCAGGGATTCCCAATGGGGGACTTGATTCCAGGACCCTGAGATTATGACCTGAGCCGAAGGCAGTGGCTAAACCCACAGAGGCACCCCCACTTTCGGAACTAGTCTTAAGCAAATGCAAGAACACCTGAATCCAGGTGGGTCCCATGTACCACACTCTACTGTTTTTGATTTTGGGCACTGATTACTTGTCTGCTACCCTTTCTCCATCTCACCCAAAGTGAGTCACTTTTTATTTACTGGCTTTTCTTTTTCCTTTATTTATTTATATCAGTGTGGACTGCTCGATTCCACTTTTATTCAATGGTTTTGCTATTATTAAGAAAACTGATAAGCATTGTTCATACCTTTATTGTTATAACTTTTTCTACTCCATATTATACTTTGTTCAGCACAAATTACTTTTGGCTCTCCCATTTAACAGGAACTCCTTGAGAACCGCAAATACGGTGCCTGGCCCCATACTGGGACTCAGTATATATTTGTTGAATGAAGGAATAAACAAACAAAGGGCCCAGAGACAGGTTAACAGCCACCACCTAAGAGGGTCCTCAAGTAGATTTTACTGCTATTGATTGGTGTTGTTCACAATGATTGTGTGTGTGTGTGTGTGTGTGTGTGTATGTGCGCGCATGTGTGTATGGTGGGGGTATATTCCCTAGCCAGCTATATTACCAAAAAAAAAAAAAAAAAAAAAAAAAAAAGCTAGTTCCTAAGAATAGTTAATAAATGTTCCCTGTAATGGAAAAATGTTCAGTTGTGCTCTCCTTTCAAGTTGTTTTTTTGTTGTTTCCTGGGGTGATTTAAAACAAGCTATCATGATCTGGGATTTTTTTTCTCTTTTTAATTGAATATTGAACTGCCTGGGTCTCTCTAGAATCTAAAGGTGCCTAAGGATTCAAGCAAATGATCCTAGACATTTTGCCTCTTTCTGTGAGGTCCTCAGGTTTTCCACATAGAAACATATATTGGATTCATGATTTCTGCTCTTCCCCACAGAAAAATATATAGCTCTGTGGCCCCCAACTGGAGTGTGGTTATTGGCCATACTCTCGGAACCTTACTAATCATGACTTAATTATGAAGCTTGCTCAAAATAAAATAGAGATGGTAAACACAAATGCAGAAATGCATTAGTTTTGATTAAAATTAAAGCATAACAGGGGGATCTATTTTATAGAATCTTATTCTATCTAAGACCTTCTCTGGTGCAAATGGTCATTTTTCTTTTTGGTTTTGTCATGACTAATGCACATGACTATTGATGCCTTTAACAACTTCCAGCACTGGACTTCTTCTTGACATGTATGCTTTCCCACTTACTGCCGGAGTTTCAGGAAGTCTGGCTGTGTTCTATTTCCATACCCAGCATTTAGTCCAGAGCCCATCACATCACAGGAGTTTAATAAATAATTTTATTAATGAATAAAAGTGTGCATATATACACACATATACAGGAATACATATATATATACACATATCAGTGTGGGCTGATATGTGTATATATATATGTATTCCTGTATATGTGTGTATATATGCACACCTTTATATATATGCATATATATAATATATGCATATATTATGTATTAATATGTATATAGTACATATACGTATATGTACACACACACACACACACACACACATATATATATTTAGTTAAGGGACTATAGAAATCAAGACTGAAAAATAATATATTTTGCCCCTAAAAATCTTTTTCCCAGAAGAAAGATAAAAGTACAATGTGGAGTCCCTTCGTAAAATGCTGGCAGCTTGAGAATGTGGGGTTTTGTTGTTGTTGGTTTTTCTGTTTGTTTTGTTTTGCTTTGTTTTTTTCAAAACAAAGCTAAAGAAATTTTTCTTGGATAACAGTTTTATTTAAAGAGAAGAAGGAGGAGGAGGAGAAGAAGAAGAAGAGGAGGAGGAGGAGGAAGAGGAAGAGGAAGAAGAAGAAGGAGGAGGAGGAAGAGAGGGAGAATGGGAGGAGGAGGAGGAGGAAAGAGAAGGAGAGGGAGAGGGAAAGGGAGGGGGAGGGGGAGAAGAATAGGTGATTTTTAATTAAACGTCCTAAACACTCAAGAATATTTGTTTACGTGAGTGAGCAGGTGAATGAATGAGTGATTGTGGTTAAAAACAAAACACTTTCTTTGGCATTACTGACATTAAGTCCCTTTCAAATTTATTTTAAATATAAAATAAAAAACACATATATACCAAAAAACTACACACAACGAAATGTCAACATCTAACACACACACACACACAATTAGACACTCTTTTGTTTCTGCTCCCAGACTGTCTGGTTTTTCTGTGAGTAACCATACCTTTAAGGTATTCAGACTGGATAGTAACTGGACCCAGTTTGGCAGCTCCAAGGCTGGTGGTGGAGACAGTGCAGCTTTGAATGGGCCCTTTGAGGGAGACAAGCATCTCCTACCTCCCAGGGCCTCGCTCCCCTGAGCACACTCCCCTGGGGACAGCCCTTGGCCAATAGGCAAGCAGACTGGGGCATGCCCCTCACCCTGTCACAGGCAGGCTTTCCAGTCTGGCTTTGTGGCTGGTGGTTCCATCCCATAGCTTGCTTCCTGCTCTCAGCCTGGAGCCATCTTTTGCTCAGAGGCAGCTCTTCCTTTCTAGGCTGCTGCTGTGAAGCTGACCATGCAGATGGCTGCTTTGGGGGATCTGTGGGCCTGGGCTCAGGGTGTCCAACAGCTGGCCATACTCCATTGTGAAATGGTAAATGCTCAAAACTTTTGCTCCATTCCCAGAGGACCCCCCATTAAAATGATTTTGCATTCACTACCTGCCAACAGGACCTGTAAGCCAGCCAAAGGGAGCTGCAGATTAAGCATAATTATGAATTCTGAGTGGAATGGAGTAGTTGGAGATTGTTCCCCATGAAAGACCTATTTTTTTTTTTCCCTACTGAAAACGCGCATAAGGAAGTACTGAATGCTTTGTGGAGTCTTTATATTTAAATGTGCTTTACAATTAATGCTTCTCCTTGTGCTTTCATGAAACAGAAAGACAACGTCCCAAACTTGAAAGCTGTTCTTAGAATTGGATTTTAGTTTGTTGAGGATTTGTAGCTAATCAGCACAGAATTTTATAGGTAAGTATTTTAACATTTATTAACAAGAACTGGTACCAAATGCAAGACATTTCCCAGGCTTAGTCGTCAATGAGCGGCTAATCCCTAAGGATTTATAAACCAGCACAACTGAGTAAGGATTCAAAGGTCTCTTGCAGGCTCTTCTCAAGAGCTTACTGTGTCCCCATCGGGAACAAACCGGTTGTACCATTTGTTCTTTTAGTCTTTCCTCCTTTGCAAATGGAAAAAGAAAGTTCAAGATGCTGAGTATAAAAATATTAGCAGTGTCTGCAGACACATCAATTCACTACTATGAATGTTTACAATGTGGCAACTTTTTCTAATTTGATATAAAATAACTAACACATTTCATCATTGTTTTCCTCCCTTGCCTAGTTTCCCTCTCCTAAGTACCTCTATCTGCATGCAGAAGTAAAATTCAAAATTTCTGTGTGGCTGTCCAAATACTCTGTTTACCTCCTGAAAGAACATCACAAACTACCATCATACTATTAAAAAGATAAGATCGGAAGTTGTGTGATATTGAGTAAAAATGCTTAATTTTTAACAAGCCCAATAGACTGCTAGGCTGTGATTATGATAAAGACAGTAACCTTGGTAGCAGCAAGAAGGTACCATCCCATAAGATATGGCAGATACAGACCGAGGCTCTCTACATCTCTTGTCTCTTTAAATATTCCCAAATCTGTGTGGGAGATGTTTTTATAATCTTATAGATAAGAAAACTGAAGCTTAGTGAGTTCAAGTTGGGTTTTCCGAGATCATGGGGCAATTTTTGGCTAGAGGCTGAAATTTGAACCCTGACATACATATGTTCAATGGATGCTGAATATATTTTTTAAAAAATCTTTATTTTTAATTGCTTTCAGAGTAAGCTTATAGAACACACAAGAAAATGGGTCTCATTTCTTTTTAATCATTTTCATATAAACCTTCCTGTTTCCTAGTCTTAAAAAATTGTTAGGTCTATTCATTACATGTGTTTTAAAAACAATTAATGTATTTAGTTAAAAGAAAATCCAGGGGCACCTGGGTGGCTCAATGGGTTAAAGCCTCTGCCTTCAGCCCAGGTCATGATCTCAGGGTCCTGGGATTGAGCCCCACATTGGGCTCTCTGCTCAGTGGGGAGCCTGCTTTCTCTTCTCTCTCTCCCTCTCTCTGCCTGCCTCTCTGCCTACTTGTGATCTCTTTCTGTCAAATAAATAAATAAAATCTTAAAAAAGAAAAAAAAAAAGAAAATCCATATGTTTATTTCAATGGTATCACCTCTAAATCCCAGTCAAATTAAATTTTTACTTTTTATGCAGTTGTGTGTTTGGAAGAAAAAAAATAAAATTGATTTTTATTTATACTGTTAAAACATGGGTATGCTACATGAATGATTAATAAGATGGTTTATTTTATTAGTTGTTAATGAAATTAGATTTAACCATTTTTATCATTATGTTTATCAAAATATTTTAAAAATATTTTATTTATTTATTTGGCACACAGAGAGAGAGAGCACAGAAAGGGGAACAGCAAGCAGAAGGAGAGGGAGAAGCAGGCTTACCAAACAGGGAGTCCAATGTAGTGCTTGATACCAGGACTCTGGAATCATGACCTGAGCTGAAGGCAGACACTTAACAACCGAGCCTCCTAGGCACCTCCATTTATCAAAATACTTAATGATTAAACAAATGTGAAGTAAAGCTAAAACATAGTAGGAAATAGTCTCTACCCTTACATAATCTATACCTCTTCATAAATTCAATATCCCATGGAATTAATGGTTTATGCTTTGGTCCATATTAATGGAGCTATATATTTTTTTTGGTGAGATGACTTATATTACTTGTTTGGTTGCTGATATTTGGTCATTGAAATGACTTAAAACAGTGTCTAATCAACTCTACATTTATGTTGTGTACTTATTAAATACAAGACACTGTCTGAATTTTGTTGTTTTTAACTTAAAAACACCTTACTTTATATTGAACAGTCAGGAACTTTGGATCACTCATGAATTGCTTGGTTAACATTGTAATCTATAGGTGCGTGCTGTGTCTGGGGGCAACTGTTGTTTTTTTCAAACATGCAATGCTTAAAGTTTCTTAAAATATTTTCATAGTAAAAGGCACAGTGTAAGAGGCCAGGGTATAATATCTTCCTGAGTTATTTCCCCCTGCCTCTTCTCTCACACTTGCATTGTTCACATACAGTGATGGCCATGTAGAATGACCTGGAAAGGCATCAAAGAAATGCTATTCTCACTTGATATGTGAGGATTCTGATCTTCAAATATCTGAAGAGCCTTAGAAAAGTGGTCTGAGTCCCCTCCGATAATAAGCCTGCAAAACCAACTGGTCCTTGATAAATAATTATATAGTTCCTAGGGAAGGGGATGAGAAATAAAGGGAGAGAAGGAAACTGGGTGATTGAGATAGATTTATCTATATCTATATCATCTGTATCTATATCTGTATCTATATCTATAGTGGCATAAAAATGAGAGTAGACAGTTGTACTTTTTCCAGTTTTAAAGGGTATACATTGGAGTCTATCTCTGTCGTCTCCCTGCCATGAAGACAGAAGGAGAAATTTACTATCTGCAAGCAGGAAGGAGCTATCACCAATCCCCAACCATGATGGCACCTCGATCTCAGATCCCCAGTCTTCAGAACTATGTAATAAATAAATGTTTATTGTTTAAACCACCCCATCTACGGTATTTTGTTACGGCACCTTGAGCTGACTTCTACAAACAATGATCTTAAGAGGAAAAATAAGGTTAAAAATATTTTCAATAGAAAAATCACAAGTAGAATAGAGAGGGAATAATAAGCATGACAGACTAAATGCAAAAGCTGAAATAATTAGAATAAGGTCTGGGTAAAGTCAAACATCTTAAAACACTAAGCAAGAGAGAAAAGAAAGAATGATAGAAAATAAAGAACGAAAACCATCCAAGGGAGAGAAATAGTGAAGGCAAATAGGCCATTGGGTAGAGAGGGCCACCAATGGCCAATGGGGCTGCTTCTGTCATCCTCCTGCTAGGACAGGCTTTGCCATGCTCAGGCCAATGCTTCCAGCGATGCCTTGGATGACAGCAAATCCATAGACCTTGCCCTTTGGCTCTCCCTGAAGGTTGGTACCCTTCATGAAATCACACATTTCTCACTCCTCATCTCTATCTGCTACAGATGATCCCAGCAGCTCTCCCCACCCAGGACACAGATCTATGCAAATCCAACACCCCAGTCATACAGAACTTGGGCGGAGTCCCTCCTTCCCATGCACCACTCTGACCTTTTCCCCTTCTCTTGATTCTTTCCCTTTATCCATTAAAAAAACAAAAAACAAAAAACTTACCGGGAGTCTTTCATGTATTGGGTATCATGCCAGATGCTGGCTGAATAATGGGGTTTATTGAAAGGAAGCAAGTGTCCTGCCCTTCTGAAGTTTTCATTCTAGTAAGTGGATGAAGGAAGAAGGCAGAAAACATTTAAGCAGACCCATGTTTATTTTTAGAAAGTCAACTGCTGTGAGGCAAAAAAACCATCATGCTGAGAACGAACAGGAGGAAGCTCTATTTTCAGAAGGAATCCTCATAGAAGTCCTCAAGGGAGGGATGGAAGCTGAGACTGAAGTATGAGAAGGAGCCAAGAGAAGACTGGTAAGTAGAGGGAACGGTGCAAAAATTCCCAAAGTCAGAAGGAGCTTAGCCTGCTCTTGGCTCCCCCAAAATGGGCCCGTGAGCATACAGTGGAGCTGGAGGAGGGGAGGGTCAAGGAGGGGATCGTGGGCCCCTCCAGGTGTGTCCCTGGGCAGCTTATATAATGGCTCTGTGCCTCGATTTCCTCATCTCCTCATAAAATGTAGTTGACTCCACCTTCCCCAGAGACCACACATAATGACTCATCAGAGACACATAAATCATGGTCATTCCTCTTTTCAGGTTCCTTCTTGGTACAGGCGATTTTTCTTCTAGAATTGAGGACATGTTTGGCCTCTTGAGAATTTGACCTGCTGGAAATGTAATATGATTGCCTATCTTTTCTTTTCTTTTTTTTTTTCCTTCTAATTTATTTGAAAATCAGACCCAGTTTATTGGACTGATAATGCACTCATGCAAACTCAATGTGAAGATAGTTTCAAACCCCAGATTAATTATTTTTCAATTGAGTTTTTTTTTTTTTCCCATCACGTAGTCAGCTTTTGAGACAAAGACTTGGTCATAAATCTTAAAATTAGCTGGGGAATTAATTTTAAAATTAAACACACTATGATAAATTATAGGCAAATGAATGATTAGTAATGCAGAAAAATAAAACTGGGTTAGCTAGGCACATTTGTGTAGGGCGTTTGGTACTGAGCGGCCTCTGCAGGGCAGCATCTTGTTCAGAGAGGATGAGAATCATAAGCATTTCCTTGATTTTGTGTTTTGACTTTGCCTGTCTCAAGGCTCATACCTGAGAAGTCATTTCCAAATTTAAATGGAATTTATGAGCTGTAGGATTTTATAGCACACAGTGACATTGGGAAGAGTTGAGGTACTTCAAAAGCTGAAAATGTGAAGATTGGAAAAATGGTCACACATGAAGAGTGTGGACTGTCACTCACTTGACTTGCCTGAGCTCATTCATTCATCCATCTTTGTTACATTAGCTCCTCTTCCCCTCAGCAGCTAGCTACTTCCTTACCTCAAAAGCAGGACACTTATTTTTTTCTCCTTGTGAAGGGTGATTAAATCACGGGGAATGCTCCGTAAGTAAGTAGTGGTTTTATTTTCATCTCATAAAGCTAAACCATTATCAGGGAGATGTTCAATAAGAAATATAGTTAACTGTGAAAAGAGGAGGAAATGTAATAGATCAGTGTTTCTTTATCTGCCAAAGGCATAGATTCCGAGGGTGAGGATGGGAGCAGGCAAGAGCGAGGGGGTTGGAGACCATTCTCTGCTTCTTTTAAAACCTTAAGTCCCTCCTTATTAGAATGAGATCCCTGCTCCCCCCCCCACCACCCCACCCAGGTGCATGCACACACTTCTGCTTGGAGCCCTTTGTAGAATTCCCTTGTTCCCTTGGACACTTTCCCATCCATTTGTTAGGAAGTGAAATTGTGAGTTTAGCTGTGATCTACAGAGGCTTTGTTGTCGTTTTAAATCAACTAATTCATTTTTGAATTTTTATTTGTATTTATTTAGTTTAATTTCTACTTATTTATTTGTTTGCTTGCTTATTTATTTATTTATTGGAGAGGTCTTTGTTAAAATGCAAATGTGGACCCCGAACAGTGAGAGTTTCCACAGTGGCCCCATTGGACTTCTGATGGAGGGGTGGAGGGAGCTGACTGGCGCAGGGTGATGGGGAGGGTAGCACTAACCCAGTCCTTTAGTCTTTATTCCCACTCTGCATGCACGCCTGCTCATGGCCATGTGTCTGCCTCTTGTGGTTCCAAACCTGTGGTATTTACTCAACTTTCTAAGCAATACTTTCTTTAAACCAAAGATAATGAAGGGCCCTTACCCCTTTACTCATGTTTAAATTTAATTAATGAGAAGTTCTTCTCTATGAGAAGAACTTGGCATTGCAACCAGAGCACAGTTCATGCTTCAAAAATGTTAGTTATTGTTAGTAGCTTATCAGATTTAGCAAGCTGATATGGAAAAAACAGATTTGACAAGAGGAAAGGGAAGAGGTTAGTGAATTGGATGAGGGAATAGCCTGGGGTGGGAGTTGCCTGTGGAGGGATTCAGTGTGGGCACAAGGACCGCTGTGAACATGGGGGGCCTTCAGTATCAGACAGAGATGTTGTCAAGGGTCAAGAAAGATAAACTTCTATTTCACGGTCAAACATCTCTTTAGCTTTACTCTCAGTCAGGTACTGTTTTAAGTATATTATAAATATTAACTCAAGAAGTCCTTGTTATAACTTTATTAGGTAAGTACTACTCCTATTTACAAATGAAGAAACTAAGGCACAGAGAGGTTAAGTAACTTGCTCAAGGACACACAGCCGGTGAACAGTAGAGCTTGGATTTGAATATGGGCTTCCAAGTCCATGATTTGAAATATGAATGTAAGCTTCATTTTTACAATAATCTTCACCAGTCTTTGCCCTGACTGCCTAGAAGTGTAACAGAAGATAGGAATATTTCTATTGTTTGATCTTCTCTATTTGTGCATTTCATTCTTTCTGGATCCCCACTTTCTTGAATACTTTTTGGTTGTGTCACTATTTTAATACATCACAGTTTGGTCAACAAATTCCATTCCATTCCTTCTTCAACTTCAGTGTGCCTTCACATTTATGTATTTTCCACTTTTCTTTTCCTAGAGATCTGGGAACTAATCAAATTTTATTTCATAACACATATAAATTTATCAAAATTAATATGCATTTTTCCAGAATTGACAATATTTTCTCATTTTATTTATTATAGTGATATGGAATATGCAGTTAAGCTAGTGTCAGTGATCAAAACCTGCAATCTGTTTTGCAGAGATAATATCTTTTACTATAAATTCTTACTGCTTCATGTGATTTAGAAACTGGTAATAATTCAACTGGACTAATAACTATTAAAATGTAGGTGCTTTTCTTTTACTTTTTTCTTTCATGCATGTGCTCTAAAATATTTTCTCCCATTAGTGGTGAATTTGTTACCTTTTTGCAAAATACACTTTCAAAATTACAGCACTTGAATTCCTTCCAATTCCTTTTTCTTGTGATTGAGCTCCAGTTTCAAAGCATTGTGGTGTGAGAATATGCAGGGAATAATCTCAATCTTTTGGTATCGGTTGATACCTGATTTGTGACCCAGTATGTGGTCTGTTCTGGAGAAAGTTCCATGTGCACTAAAGAAGAATGAGTATTCCATTGTTTTAGGGTGGAGAGTTCTGTGTATATCTATGAGGTCCATCTGGTCCAATGCGTCATTCAATGCTCTTGTTTCTTTATTGATTTTCTGCGTGGATGATCTATTACTGAGAGTGGCATGTTAAGATCCCCTACTATTAATGTACTCATATCAATATGACTCTTTATCCTGATTAACAGTTGTCTTATGTGGTTGGCTGCTCCTATATTGGGGGCATAAATATTTATAATTGTTACATCTTCTTGGTGGATAGACCTTTTGAAAATGACATAGTGTCCTTATTTATCTCTGACTGCAGTCTTTAGTTTAAAATCTAATTTATCCGATATGAGAATCTCTACCCCAGCTTTCTTTTGAGGCCCATTGGCATGAAAGATGCTTCTCCATCCCTTCACTTTCAGTCTGGGTGTATCCTTAGTTCCAAATGGGTCTCTTATAGACAACATATAGACAACATATGGATGGGTCCTGTCTTTTCATCCAATCTGTGCTGTTTTAGGGGAGCATTTAGGCTGTTCACATTGAGTGTTTATTGAAAGGTACGTTTTTATTGACATCATGTTGCTTGTGAAGTCCTTGTTTCTATAGATTGTCTCTGTAAATTTCTGTTCTATGACACTCTTGGGTTCTTTCTTCTTTTATAGAAAGAATATTAATATTTCTTGTAGTGCCAGCTTGGTGGTCATATACTCTTTTAAACCTTATCAGTCTTGGAAGCTCTTTATCTCTCCATCCATTTTGAATGTCAGCCTTGTTGGATAAAGTATTGTTGGCTGAATGTTCTCATTTAATGCCCTGAATATGTCTTTCCAGCCCTTTCTGATTTGCCAGGTTTCTGTGGACAGGTCTGTTGTTATTCTGGTGGACCTTCCTCTGTTCATAAGGAATTTCTTCCCCCAGCAGCTCTCAGGAGCTCCTGTCTAAAGTTATGATTTGTGAGGCTTGCAATCAAGTGTCTTGAGGTCTTTCTAGATTCATTGATCTTGGGGGGTGTTCTTTCTACCTCTAGGATATGAACACTGGTTTCATTTCCTGGAACAGGAAAATTTTAATGGAGAATTTATTTAACTCTATCTTCTAGTCTTCTTTCTTTCTCCTCCCCCTCAGGGATCCCAATAATTCTGACATTGGAACATTTCATGGCATCATTTATTTCCCTAATTCTGTTTTCATGTCTTCTAAGCTGTTTGTTGCAGGCCTTCCTCCTAATCTTTTTTCTCTATCAGTTGTCCTCTACATCACTAATTCTATATTCTGCCTCAGTTACCCTAGCTTTTAGAGAATTTAGATTAGATTGGAACTCATTGATAGCATTTTTAACTTCTTCCCTGGCAGCTTTCACTTCTGCCCTAATTGATTCCATGTTGTCACTAATGGTTTTCTCCAACCGAGCTATTGTCTGGATAATTGTTACCCTGAATTCCCTTTCTGACATACTGTTTATGTCCATATCCAGTAGCTCTGATAGAGAAGGCACAGTCTCTCAATTTTTCCTCTGTTGGGGGGTTCCCCTCCTACTCATTTTGGTGAGAGGTGGTTGAGGGGATGTGTAGCTGAATATATGAGCCAGAATGGGCCCCAAAGGTAAGATTTAAAAGGTTTACACACAAAAAGACTGACAAAAGTAAATGACAAGGAAAAAAAAAAAAGAAGAAGAACCCAGCCAAAATGAACCCCAAGAATGAGATTTATATAATACTGGAACAGAAACAAACACAGAGAAACACTGACAGAAGAAGATGGGAAGGTGGTTATAAATCCTCAATGTGGGTGAGGAAGGTTATTTTGATTCTTCCTGGGTATATCTTGATATCTTCGTTAAAGGACTCAACTTTCCAGAGGTAAAAGGAGATTAAAACTGGTTTATATATAGGGGTAGTATTGATTAGGGAAAGAGGATTACCTTGAAGCTCATATCTATATGTTTATTAAAAAAAAAAGAAAAGAAAAAAGAAAGATACAGGTATATGTATGAAAAGAATTCAAGTTAAAAGGTTATTATGGAATATGTTGTAATAAACCTCTAGTTATAATGGTAAGTAGGTTAAAAAAAAGAACAAGAATAGTAAGAATGAATTAAAAATAAAATTTGTATCTATGAAATATACAGGTTTTAGGGCAGTACCAGGAGCT
The DNA here is from genome assembly GCF_964662115.1 of Mustela nivalis. Lineage (NCBI taxonomy): Eukaryota > Metazoa > Chordata > Mammalia > Carnivora > Mustelidae > Mustela > Mustela nivalis. Next base: position 83,909,992 of record NC_139030.1, read on the forward strand.
TAATATATTGTTTTCCCCTGATATTGGGGTTTTAAAGTTTTATGGGGACCCTGCGGTGGTTGTCCGCAATGCAATTATTTATTGACTTTATTAAATGTTGCCATCTTTGATGCTGTAAACCTATTCTAAGACATTGAAAAACATAAAACTGCTCCTATAAATCTGAGTAAAATTTGCGGTTGTGAAGTCCCAAGTTATTTTTACTAATCTGTATAATGTTGAAAGGGAAAACAGTCTCTATTTAGTTGCAAAGTTATACATGCATCCATGAGTATGCCTTTTATATTTAAGTGAATCCCCAGCACCAGAAACAAAAATTGTCTTTTTCTCTACTAGACAAAGCAAGATAAACATTTTGGCAGCCTCACAGGAGACACCACCTGAGCCAAAAACATCAGTTTTCAAGAAATAATTCTTTAAGGTGGCCATTTGAGCTCTGGGTGGTTTTTGAGATTGTGGCTCCTTTTTACACTATTTTTTTTTTTACAGTGTGTATTTTGATAGATATTCTGTTTTATAAGAATACCTAATTAATCCTAATGGCGATTTTGCCGTGACTTGCTTGAATATTCATATTTTAGTAACATTTCCTCTACATCCTGGTCACTCAGAAGTAAAAGGAATTGCCTACTGCCCTGACAACTGATTACCTGAACCACAGAGAGAACATTTTTGTGACTTATATTTTCAAAAGCGGAGTATGGGTGACTACAGAAGAAACTGTATTCCCTATGCTTTACTTTGCACACAGAAGGAGAAATTTTGTTTTTCTTTTGGGGAAACCTAAAAAAAGAGAACATGGAGTAGGTAGAGAACATTTTCTTTTTTTTTTTAATTTTTTATAAACATATAATATATTTTTATCCCCAGGGGATTCATTTGTTTTGTTCTTGTTCTTTTCTTTTTTGGGAAACTACCTGATTATTTCCATGATGTAAAAGTAGTTGGCAATTCACAGAGGCCCTAGTGTAATTCCCTATAACAATGTTATATTTTTCTTGTCACTATCAGAGTCATCATCATTGCTTTTCATAAATATCTGTCAGTCCATTTGTGGCTGAAGAACTTTTTCTCCCTAACTTCCCTTTATTTGGAAATTTTACTATATCAACTTTAGAATTAAAAAAATTGCTTAGTCATATAATAAATAAGGCGATAGAAAATAGAACAGAAAACACTATGCATGCATTAGATGGGATTAGAAAATCCAGCCTGCTACTTTTTTCTGTATTGATCTTGAACTTAAAATAATAATAATAATAATAATAATAATAATAACATTTTCAAATGGTTGGAAGAAATCAAAAGAAAAGCAATATTTTGTTGAGCCATAAAAATGATATGAAGTTCAAGTTTGTGTCTATAAGTAAAATTGTACTGAACATAGCCAGGCCCACTCATTTATGTACTGTCTATGGTGGATGTCCCCTATCACTGCAGAGTTGACTAGTCATGACAGAGACCATGCACACACGTAGCCTAAAACAGTACTTTACAAGAGACATTTTGTTGACCACTAAGTTTTTCTTTTAAAGATTTATTTATTTATTTTAGAGAGAGTGAGCAGGCGGAGGGGTAGAGGGAGAGAGAGAGAATCTCCAGCAGACTCCGTGCCAAGCTCAGAGCCTGACTTGGGGCTTGATCCCAGGACCCTGAGATCATGACCTGAGCCAAAACCAAGAGTCTGACACTTAACCGACCGAGCCACCCAGGCATCCCATGTCCACTAATATATAAAGGTATCTGGAGGAGAGCAAAAGAGAAAGAAACATTTGGTTAAAGTATGTTTTTCAACTTTAGGACTTATTCTAAAACAGCGAGTGACTTAGAAACATAATCTCTAAACATTCCTAATGGAATGAGAACTTACACATTGTCCCAGGCACTCATTTTGTAGAAGAAGAATTCCAACAATTTTTATGGAATGAGCAATACTAAAAAGAATGATGTATTATGACACTTGAGTTCCTTACATTTCCTCAAATGTTTATGTCAACTATTTTATGTACCTGTAAGAAAGGGTTCTATAAAAATGTCAGATGTTTTTATGTACTCTGCCTCAAGTAGTTCATGGAAGATTTGGCAACAGCATTATAGTTACAAAAAGTAATCCTGGTTGGCTCTGTTTTATGGGACAGATTCCCTCCCTCTGTCCAACGAAGACATTCTAATTGACGGTTTGCTTGCCACTCCCCAGGGCTCTGTATTGTTTTGTTTTGTTACCCTTTCTTTCCTCATGTATCACATAATCTAAGAATAATCAAGTAATTTTGGTAAAAAGAAATCAGTTTCATTAAGCCCTTTGAGAGCAGAGTTTCCTGATATTGAGACTAACCCTTCCTTTCTTGCCCTTGAATGTATTAATTATTCATCTGTGGTAAGTTATGAGCAGCTTTTACCCCAGTCATCTTCCTGCTCCTTGGTTGTTTATGTTTTTCATGTATTATCATGTCATCACCTTAGTCATCCCTCTGGCAAGCTGTACTTATAGATAGATAGTCTGGGGCATCAATCTTGCCATGTAAGTCATGTCTTCCAATACCTTTATCATACTCCTTGCTTGTCTCTGAACTCCTTCCAATTCATTTACTGCCTTCTTTCTGGGACTGTGATGCCCCAACTTGACTGTGGTATTCTAGGTGTGATTACACCAACCCACAACTCAATGCCTTCTTGAAGTCATAATTCAAGACAGAACTAGCTCTCCTCTCTTCAGGCTGTAGCACAAAATAAAATGCAAACAGATATATAAATCACCATGGTGGCTCTTCCGTGTCCTTGGCAGGCTTCACACAATGCCAGTGTTCCCATCCCTGAAATTTGAAAAGACCTTGAAAAATCATTTACTTCTTCTTACAGGCAAATTTAAAGATAAGCACTTATGAATTCATTTATCCCATCCTGTAAGACCTAAAAGCCAATGTGGGGGGCACTTTTCATTTTTTGCTATTCAGTAGGTCTTGCCCATAGTGAGTCTTTGGTGGATCAAAAATCTCTTCTTTCTCTGCAGTCTTTATTTTGAAATCTTGGATATGATCTTTATTTAGTATTTTTAAAACTCAACATAATTATGCATGTATAGAACAATCTGGATTTATGCAAATGTGGATAATCTCAAGAGATGTATCAAGCCTTTCTCTTACATGGGAAAGTGCCTGGAGAGGTGGAGAGTGGAACAAAACTCAACCATCATTTATGAACTTCCAAGGAAGAGAAGCACATTAGTCTAATGAAGGGAGTGGAAAAATACCCCTACACCTACTAATTTGAGCAGCAAAATGATCAGGAGAAGTTGGAGATCTTGATAAATGGGGCCAAGTAATTGACAGAGTGTTATAATTAGGGCAAGGCATCTGTCAGTTAATTATCTTTTCTTCAATAAATAATTATAATTTTACATGTTCCCATAGCTTATAATTTCTAGCTGTGATTATCTTCTGCATTCTCATCTATCTGAACTTTGAAGACCAGACAGAAATTGATATAAAGGGAAAATTGCCTAGTTATCATCTTTGAGAAACAAATCAGACAGATGCAAGGTAAAGACTTTGACTGGGTAAGAGTATGAATTTGACAGAAGGCATCTAAGTTGGCAGAAAGGTGAACTTGCTTTTTTAGTATGTCCATGATTCAAACTAACCATCGAAGCTTAGGAGTTCCTTTACTCACTTGTTCATTTATTCAACAAACCTTTATCAAATCCCTAATACTATAATGGCTCAGGGGATACGAAGATATTTTAAGGGACATGTGGTCTTAGGGAATAGACCTACACATAAACAAATAAACAAAAAATGGAAATAATATGAAAAAAGGTTTATTGGAGTCTTTTAGAGCAGTGGTGCTTCTCCTTTTAATTGCAAGAAAAAAATACTTTCAAGAAAAAATATTTTGAGCATAGATTCTCAATATACACACATCATATAAACTTTTATATACATATATATGTACTAGTGTTAATCTGGATGATGTTAAATATTTATAAAATCAATTTATTAATTTTTAGATTAAATGGAAACAGAAAATCTGATTTTTTTCAATTTCCAATAAATCTTAGCATACACCTTGCATTATAAACATCCCACTTTGATGAACTCCTGCTTCCAAAAACATAAAGGTGAATATTCCAACATGGCTCATGTTCAGAATGTTTAGGTATCTTCTGAAATAATGTTGAAAAGATAGGCAGAGGTTAGCAATTGTGGTGGATATTTTATATTCTAATACTCCTCAGGGGGTATTCTACTAAATATTAGTAGAGATTTATTGAAATTAAAAAAAAAAAAAGATTTTTGGGGCACCTGGGTGGCTCAGTGGGTTAAGCCACTGCCTTCGGCTCAGGTCATGATCTCAGGGTCCTGGGATCGAGTCCCACATCAGGCTCTCTGCTCAGCAGGAGGCCTGCTTCCCTTCTTCTCTCTCTGTGATCTCTTCCCTTCCTCTCTCCTACTGTGATCTCTCTCTGTCAAATAAATAAATAAAATCTTAAAAAAAAAAGATTTTTGCTGTCAAATAAGTTTGGAAATCACAAGCTTAAGAAGCAAAATTCCATTATTATAGGTTAATATTCTATGATTCCACATGGCCTCATGAATGTGTATTTTCTGTTCTACTAAGCACTGGAGTTGAGACACTGTATTTTCGATTTCATTTTTATTCAATAGTGAATAACTATTGAAGGTGTCTACAAATATTAAATTCATATTTAGAACTGAAATCTGGCATTTGATATGGGAACAATGTGACTTCATAGACTTTGACTCAAGAAACTTTTTTCTTTGCCTTATACTATTTTTACTTTTCTCTATTAAACATCCATGAATAAATTACTCAATATATTTGTTTTGACTTGGAATTGGTCTTCTAAAAAACATTTTTTGTAGACCTATTTTTTTTTAAAGATTTTTATTTTATTTATTTGTCATAGAGAGAGAAACGAGAGCAAGCACAGGCAGACAGAGTGGCAGGCAGAGGCAGAGGGAGAAGCAGGCTCCCTGCCAAGCAAGGAGCCCGATGTGGGACTCTATCCCAGGACGCTGGGATCATGACCTGAGCCAAAGGCAGCCGCTTAACCAACTGAGCCACCCAGGCATCCCTTTCATAGACCTATTATCCGTGGAAGCAAAATAAGTAATCATTCTATAGTTGCAAGTCGAGGGGCTCCTGAAGGGTCTGAAATACTAGAAATTTCCATCATTACATTAAATGTTCAGATCAAGGCCTTATATCTCCAATGGCCATTTAAAAATATGCCAATATTTTATCTACTGAGGAATTAAATGTCACTCTTGTAGTGCCTAAGCCTATTTCACCTTTTGTGTGGGAGAGAAGTAGCTCTGAAATGCTACACACAGCCCTACACTCACAAAGACAGCATAACAAATGCAAGTTAACCTTTATCCAATGACATAGAGCTGTAATTATTGTCATTAATCACTGTACTATGATTGATGAAACCATGATATGGTTGAGAGTTCTTGCTCATATACGGTTACTTTTCCCCCTGTACTAACTAATCCCAAACTATGGCGTTCCAAGTATTTGTGTCTGCTTTGTATAATTATTTTTTACATATCTTACTACCAACTGTATGCATGTGTATATGTATACATGTACACACTTACCTATGCCATTATTATTACATGCTGTATATATTTGGTAGTGTAAAGAACAATTCCAAAAAACAGATTTAAATATTATATATATATATGCATATATATATGTATATATATACATATATATATGCTACTATCTATGATTTTACTCTCCCCATATCACATTCAAGCACTGAAGGAAGAGATCCATCTATATTGTTCAAAGGTACGAACTTTTTCCCCTAAATCAAGCTAAGAAGGAACCAATTGGCTCTTACTACCTCCTTGTTATTTTTCTTTCCCATGCCAGTTTAATTTTTATTTCCCCTCTACACGCTGAAGCCATTTTATGCACTGTAATGTATCTCCTAAGCCTCCAATAAAAAGAAAAATGAACCACCCCCCCCAAACCTCCTCAACTTTCCTATTCTAGTTAAATCAGATAAATCATACTTAAGAGAACTGGATATCAGTAGTATCTGAGTGAAGGCCTGAGAGCCATTCTGTGAAGTAGCTCATGTTCTCTACTTGAGTCTTTCAAAGTCATTTCTGCTGATTTATCATTATTTACATTTATTTTTGAGCACTGAAAAAGTAACAGTCATTTTCACATACAATTTCCCTTTTAATTTCTGCAATAAGAGTACAAATTAGATCTTATTAACAGCATTTTCATGTGATTAGGATTTTGAGATTTAGCGAGTAAAACTGCAGAACTTCCAGTTAATGCTGAGTTTCACATAAACAAATAGACATTTTTTAGTAAAATTATGTCCCCTGGAACATAGTTGAATGGAACAAATTTACACTAAAAATGATTTATTGTTTATCTCAAGTTTCTATACTACTGGATGTTCTGTGTTTTATCTGACAAACTTGCCTGTCAAAAGCTAAGTTCAGAGAGCTTAAGAACCTGTACAAATGTACACAGCTAGGAATTATTATGATTTAGACCAAGGTTTTTGATTCCAAGTCCAGGGATATGACTATTTTCTATATTACTGCAAATGCTGAAAACATTTTTTCTAGATAGATACATAGGACATTAATGTATGTGAACTACAGAACCCACATATCAAATCATTCATGTCTTAGTTTCCCAGGGTGGCTGAAACAAATTGCCACCAACTGGGCAGCTTAGAACAACAGAAATTTATTGTTTCATAGTTCCAGATATCAGAAGTCCAAAGTTAAGGTATTGGTGTGGCTGTGCTCCCTCTGAGAGCCTTAGGTGGGGATCCTTTCCCTCTCCTTCCTAGATTCTGTTGGTGACCGATGACTTTGACTTGACTTGGCTTAGGGCAGTATAACTCCACGCTCAGCTTCACACCTCCTTCCTCCTGTATATGTGTCCATTTTCCTTACCCTGGAAGGACGCTAGCCACTGGATGAGGGCACTTGAACCCAGCATGATGTCATCTACATTTGTTTATATCCACTGAGGAAATACTTCCAGTAAGGTCAGAGTTCTAGGTACCGGGGTTTGGAAATTGAACATGTGTTTTCAGGGGGTACAATTCAACTCACAATTAGGAATCACTAATACAGAGTTGAATATAAGAAGATTATTACCAATCTTGAAGATCCAGGTGACTAGACAGTGCCTGTAAGTGGGGATGGGGGCACTACGAGTCAGTGCTTCCTATAGGGCAGGTCCAAAATGTAGCCTTGAGGTTGGAGGGTGATGATGACAGTGGCTCAAACATACCTCTATACACTTATTGTAGGCACGTTCTCGGGTTTGTATGTTTAATAGTGCCAGGGGGCAGGAGATGGTATGGTTTCCATTCCGTTTTGTGGGTGAGAAAACAGACACAGAGGTGCTAACAAATTTGCTGAAGGCCATGCTGCTAATAATAGATGATGCAATTGTGACTGGAGCCCAGGCATTCTGACTCTGGAATCCACATTCCTAACAATTATTTAGGCTCATTGAGGAAGGAGAGTAATGAGAAATAAAGACTATGCTAATTTTCTCGTTGGTTATTTTTTGTCTCGTGGTCTTCCCTGTTGACATTGCTGGTGATTTACACTGACCAGACGTCAGTTCTCAGATGTAAGTGAGCATCAGAATCGCAGGGAGGACCTGCTAAAACACAGTTCACTGGGCTCCACCCCTGGGTTTTTGATTCCATGGGCCCTGGGTGGGGCCCGAAAGGGGTGCTTCTTACAAGTTCACGTGTGAGGCTGAGAATGCTGACTAGGAAGCCAATTTGAGAACAATTGCTATAGAGAACAACTGAGGTGAGTTACAGTAGGAAATGCTTTTCAAGTTCACGGGGATAGCAATGGGAATCAGGAAAAGTACAACTGACCATTTTACAACCTGTAATCACCCCCTTTAAAAGTAGTAGTGTGCTGTGTCTGTTCATGTCTTCTGCCCATTTTTTGGCATGATTATCTGTTTTGTGTGTTTTTAGTTTGAGAAGTTTTTTATAGATGTTGGATATCAGCCCTTTGTCTCTAGTGTAATTTGCAAATATCTTCTCCCATTCCATGGGTTGCCTCTTTGTTTTGTTCACTGTTTCCTTTGATGTGCAAATATTTCTCCAAAGAAGACATACAAATGGTTAACAGACACATGAAAAAATGCTCATCATTGGGCACCTGTGTGGCTCAGTTGGTTAAGCAACTGCCTTCAGCTCAGGTCATGATTCCGGGATTTTGGAATCGAGTCCCGCATCAGGCTTCCAGCTCCACGGGAAGTCTGCTTCTCCCTCTGACCTTCCCCCCTCTCATGCTCTCTCTCACTGTCCCTCTCTCAAATAAATAAATAAAAACCTTTAAAAAAATGCTCATCATCATTAGCCATCAGGGAGATTCAAATCAAAACCACATTGAGATACCACCTGACACCAGTTAGAATGGCCAAAATCAACCAGACAGTAAACAACATGTGTTGGAGAGGATGTGAAGAAAGGGGTACCTTCTCACACTGTTGGTGGGAATGCAAGTTGGTGCAGCCAGTTTGGAAAACAGTGTGGAGATTCCTTAAGAAATTAAAAATAGAACTACTCTATGGCCCTACAATTGCACTACGGGGCATTTACCCCAAATATAGAGATGTAGTGAAAAGAAGGGCTATCTGTACCCCAGTGTTCATAGCAGCAATGATCACAGTCACCAAACTGTGGAAAGAACCAAGATGCACTTCAACAGATGAATGGATAAAGAAGATGTAGACCATATATACCATGGAGTATTATGCCGCCATCAGAAAGGATGAATACCCAACTTTTGCATCAACATGAACGGGACTGGAAGAGATTATACTGAGTGAAATAAGTCAAGCAGAGAGAGTCAATTATCATATGGTTTCACTTACTTGTGGAGCATAAGGAATAACACAGAAGACACTGGGAGATGGAAAGGAGAAGTGAATTGGGGGAAATCAGAGGACTATGAGAAACAAACAGGGTTTTGGAGGGGTAAGGGGTGGGGGGTTGGGTGAGCCTGATGGTAGGTATTAAGGAGGGCACATATTGCATGGAGCACTAGGTGTGGTGCATAAACAATGAATTTTGGAACACTGAAAAACAAAACAAGATTAAATTTAAAAAAATTATCTTGATTTTTGAAGTTATCTCTTTTTGTCAATAAAGAACATGTCTAAGTGTAAAAAAAAAGTAGTAATGTGAAATTGTGTATGTCTGTGTTACCATAGCGCCCCTCCACAGATAGTGTAGTCTTATGATCTATGACAGAGGCTCCTACATTTATAACAATTGGAAAACGGCTTTGGATCTAGAACTTTGAAGCAGAAGAGCTGGATTCTAATCCAGGCTTGTCCCTCAATTGGTCAGGTGCTTCTCGGCTCTAAGTCACCCATGCTTCTCCCATCCCCCATAAAATAAGGGAGTTGAGATGGGGACGTAGTTGACTACATTAGGGTACCAAGTCATTAAGTGTCATTTTTGAGAAAGATAATGATATGAAAAATATTATCCCTAATATATTTTCTCCTGTTCATTATTTTACATGAACATAAATGCCAATTGGAAAACTGCCAATATAATCAGATAAGCTAAAAATATCTCTTACTTACAGAACACTTACCCAGAGATAAACATTATTAATATTTTGGATATTCTCTCAAAAGATAGTATATATGTGGACAAATTTATCATACCATACATACTTACTTATAGTCCTATTTTTCTTAGCATTCCAAGATCATGTTTGTATTTTAATACATATGTATTTATGTCACCATTTTTAATATTCTTATAGCATTACATTGCACAGTTACCCCACAACTTATTAACCAATCCTACATTTCTGGGGATTTAAGTCACCTGTAATTAGGGGCTAATAAGGCAATGGTCATAATGAATATCCTAATGCTTACATTCCAATGTACTTGTCTATTCTAGAGGTGAAATCTGTATGTCAAAGAATAATCCTGTCTTTAAGATTATAAAATATGAAATCTGAAAAGGCTAGAAGATAGGTAAAGTTATGCCGTTTTTATGTAGATATAAAGATCGTCTCTGTGTATATGTGTATGTGATACAGAGAAGACAGCTATCAGGATGCGTCCTGCCCTGTGAATAGCACTTATTTCCTGCTTCTTAGACATGGATGACTTTTAAAAGTACTCTTTGGTGGTTTTCTGTATTTCCCAATCAGTCTTCATGTGGGAGTTAATTGAAATTTGATGGAAGAAGCAGCCTTATTATCAGTATATATCTGCCATAAGTTGGAACCAGAAAATTGAAAGAAGGGTATTTGTGTGGGGAGACCGTGAGAGAGGGTTCCTTATTTTTCTAGACATAAGGGGAAGAATTTGACCAGAAGGGAAAGAAGGAGGAGGAGGAGGAGGTGGAGAAAGGGGAAGGGGAGGGGAGGGGGGGAGGGGGAGGGGAGGGGAAAACAAGAAGGAAGGAAGGAAGGAAGGAAGGAAAGAGAAAAGAAGAAAAGAGAGAAAAGAAAAGAAAGGAAAGGAAAACAAAGGAAAAGAAAAAAAGCTTTCAGAAATCTAAATGAAATACATGCCTCCATCCCCTGGGCCTTTGAACCCAGCATACTCTCACAGGAAGGAGGAAAAATAGTCCGAAAAATCAAAGCGGAAAGACAGTGCCAAGGCCGGCAGGTACAATCTGCAAGGGAGGCTGTTGGAGGGTGTTTCAAGGCTTCCTTGAACTGAATTTCTTTTTGTGAACTGAGGACCCCTGAGCTGACCCAACATCCTTTAGCGGGAAGGCTGCAAGGGGTGAGCTGCTAGAAACTAAGGCTTCAGGGAGCCCTTTCTGACTGGGAGCCCATTCAAACAGGGAGAGAGCCAGCAGGGGAAGTCTGGGTTCAGCAGATGAGTGCTAAGGAGAATCAGCCGGGCCAGCGTCGCCCTGGCAGAGCGTCAGGACTCGGAGCAGCAGCTGCCGCTGGGGCCCCCAGTGCTCAGACACAGGCTGGAGTCCAGACCGATGGGAGGTGGAGGAAGGCGTCCACACAGGCTCAGGCTTGGCACGCAGCACCCAGAGGCGGCAGCCTTGTGGAGGCCAGGAGAGAGGGCTTCCGTGTGGGGAGGGATTTTTGATCGATTCCCTGGTACAAAAGCCTGGCAATGTTAGTCAGCGCAGCGTCTGTGTGGGACGGAAGGGAAGGAGAGAGAAATAGGAGGAGAAGGGTGGAGATGTGCCAAAAGGAGCGTGGTGCCTTCCGGAGTATGGCTGGAAGAAAACTCAGTGCTGCCTTGAAGGAGGAAAGCCTGGCTGACGGCTCCTGCTGGCCGCGGGGGCCCAGCGGACACACAGCCCTTGGCCGCAGACAGAGCTTACAGAACGCGGGGCCCATCTCCAGGGGAGTCCCTGCCCGTGCAAGCATTGTGTGCCCCTCAGAGCGTGACCAAAGTCCTGTTCTCTCCGTGGACGGGTGTGAGGAGGACACGGGTCACCTCCTGACTGGATTTACATCGTCCGCGGGAGGTAAGCATGCTGTGGGCTTCCCAGAGAGAGAGGCCGGGTCTCAGGCAACCATTCATCTGGCCCATGCTTTCTGTCCACAGGAGCGAGGTAAGACCGACAAAGTTAACCAAAGCCTGCATAGATCAAAAAGTAGTACACGCTTGCAAGGCAGTGGGAGGCCAGACAGCTTTCATCTCTAATTTTTCCAGTAAAAAGAATCTAGCTTATTAACCAGAGCTCTTGACATAGAGACAACTTTAATGAATGGATGAATAAATGAATGAATGAAGACATGAATAAAAGAAAGGCACAGAAAAAGAAGATATTTTATATCATCCATCTATCTATCTATCTATATGCAATTAAGTCCCCAGGAACAAGTTCAACATTATAAAACTGGAGGAGAATCCAGTAAAGAGAATCGTACAGTACACCTTATCCCTATCAGTTTCCTTTTCAAAGGTCATATTGAACAGCTATGCCAATAGGAGGAACGGCTGTTGCTCTGCGAGGAAGCCTGTTCTCACTTTAGCCTAACTGGCCCCCATCTCCTGTCCATCCTTTCTAGGGGGGCGACCACTCCCCCAGCACGTCATCCCATCTCGGTTACCTCCCTTATCATAACCCTTGCCACAGTGTCACAGGCAATCATTAAACTCCTTATAGGACTGCATAATTCTTTTCTGTCTGTCCCCTCTTTAAGGACGTCGGCTCCATGAAGGTGAAACCAAGCCTCTCTCGATCGCCATAATATCCCCAATGATACCTGTTGAATGAATGGATGAGTCACTAAGGAAATATGGCTGGAACCTAGTAAACAGCTACAGATTTCGAGAAAACATGGGCTGAGTGTAAGAGACAGGCTGAGGGATGTGTCAGGTGGACCCATTCGGGGACTGGATTACTCCATAAAACCTAAGAAGGCTCCTTGGGGGGGGGGGACAACTCCCCCTGAAATTCTCACCCTGTCAAACGTCCTGACTGTCCAGAGTGGGGAAAAATATTCCAGAGATCTCAGAATTCTCGGGAGCATGCCCACTTTCACCCACCTCCTTAGTGGTTCAGTAGAATAAAAATTGTCAAGAAGAGGAAAGTAGCAGGACACTAAGCATTTTCAAACACCTGCTTGATAGCAGGCCCCATAAAGCAGTTTACACGTGGGTTTACTCCATCCCCACAGGCAGACTTGTGAATTAGCTATTAGTGATGCTCTTTCAGACTGGAGTTTGCAGATATCATCAGTTTGCTTGTGGGGAAACAATGTTCAAGGGTAGAGCAAGGATACTAACCTAGATTTATTTCTTACTCCAGAGTTTATAGTTTTTCTAGACACCACCCTCCTTCAGGGAGATCTTCCAGCAGAGCTGCTGACTTTCTAAGGCTTCTGGGATTCCAAGACAACCCCACATCTTCTTAAAGCTCTAAAGCTGCCCCAGGGTGGTGTGTGTGGGTGTGGGTGTTTGCACACGTGTATGCATGTGTGTTTTTCTAAGCAATGCTGGGGGTGGGGAGGTAAATAGGACAAATATTTGGAATAATCTTTCCGTCTCAATTATGTCACCTTCCAGAGAAAGAGACGAGGTGGAATTTCAATGACAGCCGTGCTAAAATCAATAGTGTATGTACTCTGTGTGGAGTAGATTATGGGTCACTTACCAAACTAGATGATCGTCTTCATAGTAGCCAGACCGGTGACTGAAATATCTTCCTGTTCAATTATTCTTGCATTCTGATACAATAAAGAGACCTTGTTAATTATTTTTTTCAACGTTGTTTGGATTCTCCTATCTGTTGCTACTCTGGATTATGTATGGGCAGATGATTTTAGTTAAGGTTTACTCAAGGACAAATGTGCTTGCAAGTTTATTAATGGTGCCCACTCCACACTTAGGGCTCTGTTGACACCTCTGCTCCTTCTGTTCACTTTTATTGCCCAGATGTCCTTTGAAACTCAAACACTTGGATTTCTTTTCCCAATCCAGCAAAGCTGTGGGGGATGGTGAATCTACGCATCCATCTGAGAGAGATCTGTTGATTCACAATGTGAAGTAGTTTCCACAGAGGACATGAGTAGGAGGACAGGCTGGGGAAACTGGACAGCTTCCCAGACATTTTTCTTTCCCTCTCTCTCTCTCTCTTTTTTCCCCCTGCTACAGGTGTGGTTTTGTTGCTTTATTTGAAGATTTTAAGCTTAAATATGACAGATGCATCTTCATTCACAGGCAAGCATTAAAATACAGTTTGAAGTCACATCTAAATGTATTACTTGTCTTTTTGGATTATTCATATTTCTACTTATATTAAAAAAATGTGATCAGACCCTATTAATAGAACTACGGGTAAAGAGTCAACTGTCTATAGTGTCTCAATACCATCTTCTGTCATGGTTATGCGAATGAGGTTTGTTGACCAATTCAAGTTTCATGCTCAGGGATGGAGCAGCTCTCTCTGATTGGGGTGTCCTTGCCTTGAGGGGTGAAGAAAGATCCCATCATTCCAGGGGAAACTTTAGGCTCTCTGAGTTCCCATCCCTCAAGGACTGCAGT